>NC_135581.1:27520000-27829880 GCF_965152235.1 Eretmochelys imbricata
AAAGCGGCATTCAAGTCACAAACCATCCAAGTTTCCATTTACTTGAAACTGAAGCACACAGTTCTGACAGGAAGAGAACCCTGTGCAAAACCCCAACGCTAAAAACTGCGGAATTCTGAGAAAGTTTGGAGTCAGAGACCTAAACTTCCAGCTAGTCCCTAGCTACATGACAGGGCAAATCAACATCTCAGTTATAAAATCTCCCCAAATTCTGACCGTATGTGCAAAATTAGCAATTACGGCCCATCCCTAATCCTGAGCCAGAAATACATTTTACAGCCAAATGACTACCAGAACTCTACCACAAATCAGTGTCTCATTTTTCAGATCATATTCTTTTAAAATAAGATCACATTGCTTTGTCTACTACAGGACACCAAAAAGTAACAATCATACCAACAAAAAAATCAATTCGTGGTTTTGAGGTAATATATAAAAAGAGTAATATCAAAAGGGATTTCTATCCTTTTAGTAAATTTGATATAATTCACAAAATCTGAATATGATGATGCACAATTTAAAACTTATTTGAGCAGAATTTCTCCTTATAAACGTGACTTTCACAACATATTCTACTCTCATCTGAATTAAAATTGTTAATGAAAGGCAATTCCATTAATTGGTCAGTACCCTCATTTCATTATCCCAGATAAGAGAAGCGGGGATAGTAGGTCGGCATTTCAATTTTAAAGGAAGGCAATCCCTCATCAGGCTGGAAGACGATATGAATATTTCACTATCTGAATGACTCTAATTTTTCACTTACTGTTGAGGCAGAACTGACTTAAGGCAGCATCACTTTTTTTTTTTTTTTTAAAGATGCCTGGGTTCAAAAGTGCATGCCAACATAGGGACATAGAATAATTCTTTAAAAACTCAGCACTGCAGGCTATGAAGAGCCGATCTTATACAGAAAAAAAAAGATCAATATAAAGAAAAAATTGTTCTAGATGTAATTGAAGTCATACATTTTTACACGACTTCTGCTATACACCCAATTACTGCTATTTATCAAAGAGCAGACAACATTGAACCTGGCAGCATAAAAAACAAATTTTACTAAGTCAGAAAAAAATCATCAGAAAGAGAAGGAAAAAAGATACAAATAATAAATAATTCAATATTCCTGAGGAAAGCTCTTGCAGAAAAGGCCTGACTGATTCAAACATCAGACGTGATGCTGACAAGAGATATATAGATTTAGACAATTCTATCATTATTATTCCAGCCTGAGTCCTTCATAAAAGCTGCTCTTTTTGCCCCTGTTTTTATTGCTGTAACTACCAACCTTCGTCCCTTTGAACTGGCATTCATTATGGCTTAAATCTAAACCTAAGTATAAAATGATAAACAGAAATCCTAGTCTTGTTTTCATGAGAGGCAAGTTCAGTATTCTTAAAATATAATGCTGAAAGAATATTTATTTATTTATGTATATGTGATTTCAATACTCTCTTAAAATAAGTCATGTGTTTCTTGTGCATTGTAATTATTAGAATGGGCCTTCAACTTCAGGATTAAATATATGCAGAGGCAGACATCCCCCTTTACATCCAACCTAACTTTGCTAAATATGTACTCTTACCAAATTTGCAATTCGTTGTTTCAAACATTTCTTTAGGAATATTGGTAATTATATCAAAATGTACCTAATTATTAATTTGCTTTCCTCTACCCTATGAGGACTGTACCACTGTAGATGTTCTGGGGGCGGGGGAAATCCTTGTAGGTCAATGCAAATCACTAAAATGAAGCTGTATAATTACTTGAAGAACGCATTCCTCCATTAGGCATCTGCAAGCAGAACTATTTCTTCACTGTTCGATGTGTTAATTACAACCAGATAGGATATGCCACAGAAAATTAACAGTCTTGCAAAGACATCAGAGGTAAACACACAAAACAGGAGCTGCTTAAGGGTCAGGAGAGCAAGTCAATTTTGAAGAAAGATAAAAGAACTGTCATGTATATGATTGCTTGTGAAAGGGAAGAGGGCAATCCTGCCTTGTTATCATCAGTTAATTAGGCACTACAGTCAGGCATGCATACACTGCAACATTTGCCATGGTAATCAAATGTATTATTCAAATGTGAGACAAAACAAAAGCAACTGCAACTCTGACAAGGCAGAATACAATCTGTGCACACAAAGGTGCTGAATTAACTTTATACAGGAGTGAAAAGAGAGCTCAGGAATATGTTATATTAACATTCACAAACAGGGCTGCCTCTTAATTCAGAATAAAATTCTGCTCCTAAAGCAAATACTGGCTGTTCCAAATTCAATTCATATGCAAGGTGATGACCTCTGCAGGCAAAGATGAGGGTAATAAAAGACAATTCATGGTGCAGTAGGATCCTGTTATGTCTTTAATATAAATATGACAGAGAGACTAATAAATGCACTTCAGACAAAGCACACCATCTTTGTGTTACTTAAAATAATAATAATAATAATAATAACAACAATGCAATATACAACCTTTTTTCCTGTCCTGGGCTATAATTGCAAACAAAAATAAAACTAACATCTTTCAAACGATGTGATGACACTGTGTGATAAGTGGCCAGTCAGACCCTGTATGTTGATACCACTTTGCGACGCTGCTAGTCTTTTTTCAATTTATACACACACACACATACATACATACACAAAATGGATGCTTTTAGTCTCATTTTTATAGAATATATACAGACAATATCTAGCATGAACCTCAATAACAAAATTAGGATAACATCAGCCAGGGACTGCATCATTAAAAAATCAATTACGTTGTCAGATCTAAGATGTATTACTCAAAATTTTCCATTTTGTGGTTGAAATGAAACTGATCTAACACATTGTGGCCACGGGCTTCGGGTTAGGTTACTATTTAATGCTGGATTACCAGCAGACATAAACAGGTAACTTTGATATCGAATTATTACACAAGGCAACTCCACCTCACTATAATAAATAAAACAGGAAATTCAACAGCACTGAAGTGCACCACAGCAGTGATAGCTTACCCTCCTCTTAATTCTGTGCCATGGAACATACCAAAAAGCAAGTGGTCACAATTACTGTTGAAATAACTACAGAAGTAATATACAAAGGATGTCGCATTGAACAAGTTAGTGTAAATAGTTATTCCACATGAACAACCTATCATAATTGTACTAAAAAAGACCAATAGTTATCTGAGTATTTAGAGGAAGCAAATTAGGGAGTTTCAAAAGCACCAATGAGAGTCAGGAGAACAACTACCCTTGACTTTCAATAGGAATTGGATAGCTAACTCTTATTTGTGATTTTGAAAATCCCCCCTGTAATATTTCACTTTACAATACTTTAACAATACTTTGTAATTCTATAGCATCTTCCTTTCACGGATCTAAAAGTGCCTTAAAAACATTAGGGTAAAATTCATCCATGGTTCAGAGGTCTAAACTCTCAACATCACAGTAGACCCACACAGAGGGAGGTCAGAAAGGGTGGGGAGTGAGCACTTACGTAATCAGCCTAGACTGACATGGAAGGCTGGTAAGAGGCAAAATGAGAGATCTTTGGGATCTTAATTTATGTGATCCAGGGGTCCCAATATGCCACGTAAATGATGGGAGAAGTTGCATTTGCTACTCCAACTTGCAGGTCTTAATTTACATGTGAAGCACTTGTATACTGTGGTGATGAATACTACAGAAACCACTAAGCTGGATGAATATTAATCACATTTTATCCATATATTTTATAAAATACAAGTACAAATTAAATACATATCTAGTTTAAATATGTAACATTTCTTATTTTGAATAAATATGAATTTTACCTGTATCTCTTATCTTCATACATATGGCAAAAGACATTTCTTACATAAAGTTTATTTCACAAATCATGTATGTCTTGGCAATCACTGTGCTTGCTTCCATTAGGACTTGTCTGTCTCAGACCAGCTACAGAACAAGACACTTTTCTCTGGTATTAGGCACTTTCCTTGGCTATGCAACATAATGATTTACTAGTTTTGTTGTTGACTCCCCCCCCTCCACCCCCATTTCCCCACATGATTGACTTCTACATGAATTACTCCCATTCAGAGGTGCTTCTCTTTAGGTACATTTCGGAATGCACTGGGAGGGCATGGTCATTAGATTGCATGCTAGTAAGGGTGAAGATCTTTTCTACACTATATTCTTTAAACCACTGAACACAAAGATCAGTGGTCAAAAAACTGCACAAGCAGGAGCTGCTGCTGCTTTTGGCTGAATGAAGACACACTATATTTTCAAGAGTTTGCACCAGCTTCACCTGCCAAAGACACTAACGGAGGCCCCAGGAACAGAATGTCCACCAGTGAAACTTGTGAAGGGAAAGAGGCTGCAGCTTCTTGCCTGCACAAACCCTCCACCACTATGGGTTGGTAGGGCAACAATGTAGTAAAAACACTGCACGGTGCTGTTCATAGAAGGCAGCGTGGCCAAGGGATGTACTGATTCAATGAATTCTCTCAGCAGCCTCTGTTGATGAGGCTCCTACGGATGCCACAACTGAATTTATGCTATTCCTGCCTGGCAGAAAACTAGCCTGCAAGGTAGTGACAATATTCTGTTGGGTTGAGTGCCTGCTTTGGCACATAGGCCACTGCAAGGTGGAGGTATAATTTACAAGGTCTATCTTGTCCACTGTTCTTTGTGCTTTTAATCACAGAGATAGTTCCACTTCTCATTCTTCCTCTCTCATTAAAAAAAATGTTGATTTTCATGTGATTGCCACACTGTCACAATTGAAAAAAGTATCTTTTCTTAGTAACAATCACATGCTAACTTCAATAGTTGTGCTATTCTGAAAATACAAGTAGTATAAACAGAAGAACAAAAGTCACAGGAGAAAAAAGATGTGGCTGTGCTATTTTGGTGATATTCTTCAGACATATCTCAGTAAAAGTCAATGTGAGCAGAACACCATGAGATCCAACAAATCTATACTATTCTGTTTGTTTTAATGTCTTCCTCTTTCAACCTCCCTACAAAAAAAATGTTCTGGGTGCTTGTAGCGGGGTGGCCACCCCCTTAGGCCCAGAGGGGTTTAAAACAGCCCTGAGAGAGGGCCGTTGCAAGAGAAAGGCAGTGGGGCTGATTGGGGAGGCAGCCTCAGCTGGGGGCCACACACCAATCAGGGCCCAGCTGGCTCTATACAGGCTGTGAGCCAGAAGCACAGAGAGAGAGTCTCTCTCTGCCTTGAAAGAGTAAAGGGGCCTGGCTGCAGGGGCTTAACTAAGTATCTGGAGGGGAGTAGGGCTGGGAATAGGCCAAGGGAGCTGGGGAGCTCTGGCCTAGGAAAGCCCCAGGTGGCGGGCCTGGTAAAGCCTATTAGATACTGGGGTTGCAGGCGGCAGCCCATGGGTAGCCAGAGGCAGCAGGTCCAACAACCGCCTTGCCTGAGATGAGTGGCTGATAGTGCAGTCCATCCCAGTGAGCGGGGACTGAGTGGTAACTGGCAGTAGCAAGGTGAGGATAGTGGAAGGGGGAGACCCAGAGCTGTGGGGTACTGCCAGGGCGTAGCACCCAGTTAAAGGGGTCCTGGGAGGAACATGGGAGCCAGCAGCAAGGTGAGACACTGGCCGACAGAGGGTGCTCTGAAGGCTGGAATGCTAATTCCCTGAGACGATCAGCAGAAGGCGCCACCGGTGACTCTGCGCCCGGTTACAGATTAGTGGAGAATGCAGGCATGAGCGGTCCACCCCGATACAAAGGGCAAGGACTGTGGACTATTGGCTGAACATTAAAGGTGGAGAAGCAGGGATGACAGATCCCAGGTTCACCAGAGTTCTCTGTGGGGAGACCCTGGGTGGCTGCTGGTGTCCGTGCCCTAGTGGAAGGGGGCTGATGGCCTGAAGGGGGACCAGGAGACCCAGGATGGATTAGGGGAGGCACAATGGGCCCTCCAAGGACAAATGGCCCGCCTGGTAGTGGAACAGTGGGCCTTGCGGATGCTCCTCCGAGCGCGTGTTCAGGAGGAACCACTGAGGCCAGAGGAAGGAGCCCGGCGCTAGGGCCAGGAGACCCGGCACAGAAACAAGGACTTGTTACGCCTGTGTCAGGCGCGGACACATAAGACAAGACTGTCCCTACGGGGCTGGGGGCGGGATGCCTCAACCCTGGACGGGACAGTGGCAAGTCTCTCAGGCAGCGCACTGGGTGAGGGAACCCAGGCAGCTCCGGGCGTGTTGGGACTGTGGGTGGTGGGGGCACCTTTGGTGAGAGTGCCCTGTCCCAAGGAACATGACCCAGGGCAACCCAGGAAGGACTGGCCCAACGAGGAACAATGGGAAGAAGCAGGAGGCCTGGGCAACATGGAGGCGAGGAGCCTGTTGGTGTTGCTGGGAGCTGGGCCACCTACAGAAAGACTGCCCCCTAGGGGGAGAGCAAATGCAGCTGGAGGTGGACGAGAGAGTGACTGATGGGCCAGTGGGCCACCCAGGGGAGGTGGCGAAGACTGCAACCGGGACGGCGGGGATCCTGCGAGCGGCTGGGACCCAGACCGTCGCCGGGGAGGTATGTGACAGGGAAACCCAAATGGACTGGGCCCAGCAGGAGGCTGGCACCCAGGTTGGGGTAGGACAGGGAATAGCGAGGACCCAGACAGAGCAAGAAGAGGCTCTAGGGGACCTGGACCTAAGGCTGCAGAACGGGCCCGCCGGAGGGCGGAGACTCAGGTCCAGGAGATGTCAGAGAGAAGGTGTGCGAGTCTGGAGGGGCGGCCCTAGAGGGCTAGTTCCTGGGAGCCCTGGCCGAGAGGGCCCCTCCTTCCCCCAGACATGGGGATTGTGGGGGGTGGGGTGTGTAGCGGGGTGGCCACCTGCTTGGGCCCAGAGGGATTTAAAACAGCCCTGAAAGAGGGCTGTTTCAAGAGAAAGGCAGTGGGGCTGATTGGGGAAGCAGCCTCAGCTGTGGGCCAGGCCCCAATCAGGGCCCAGCGGGCTTTCTCCTGCAACAGCTCTCTCAGGGCTGTTTTAAACTCCTCTGGGCCTGAGCTGGTGGCCACCCCGCTACAGTGCTTGACCACCTCTATTAAATATAAGAGTGGAACAACATGATACGGAAGTCTCTATTCTGATCACATTAGTCTGACATGGATCAATATGAAACTTTGGTGTGTCTGCAAGCTCACAGTCTCCAGTGTCCAGGCATACAGTAATCTGTGAGAAACAAGTAATATTTGTTTCTTTGGCACGGAGATTTTCTTTTAGTGAGTCTGTCACTTCCCATTTTGGTTAACAAACTGCTGAATGCAGCTCATTGCTGGACAAATATTACAGCTCGACGGAATACCAAATAGGAGAAACTGTTTTTGAGTGGAGGTTTAATAAGAGAAAGAAAATAGAGCTGCAAAAATTCAACACACTGTAGTAGACACAGATTCAGTTTGGTGAAGTCTGAATATAGTAAAAGCATAAAACTCTAAACATCTTACTTTTACTTGTCCTTTAAGTAAATTTTAAATCTTATTTGACCAAAAATACCCAAAACCCATAATCTCCCCACGACAACCAAATCCTGTGACCCTGCAAACAAATGCCAGGAATCACTGATGTTCCTTTGATATCAGTGGAAACGACATGCACAGATCATGGGCAGTGCATGGCCCACTTATATTTTAGCCAGTTAAATGGTGATTTTGTAATACAAATTATTGTTATTTCTAATATACTGATTTATTGTGTGTAGTACAGTTCAAAACAAAACAAAAATCCATGTTCCTTACTAAATGTATTTGCTTTTCTTTTCTTTGCATTTTACTAGATTTACATAGTACAGATTAATTTAGTTTCTAGTTAAATTCATAGTGAAATCATTTCTAAATTTCTTTAAGCTTTCATTCTAATTGTTACACAATATATAGGACTATACCACATACTGCTGTTTTGCATAGGTCACTCTCTAACTCTATGGGGGTCTTGTTTATGGATATAGTTTATGGATATAGTCATGCCTTTCTACTTAAGCATATATTTATTGAAATACGTATAGAAGGATGATCAGAGTTTCCTGTTACAGCTAGCAGGACTAAGATTTTACAGACAGCGGGAGTACAATGCAAGATACAGTCTTTCATACCATTCTGTCTAGCCCAGGATTGTTTGTTTGTTTTTATTTATCTATAATCTTGCTTTAATTCCTCAGATGGCACTTAGAGACTTCTGAAACTTATTCATGTACCTGTCTGGACCCACTGCCATGTCATACATAAAAATGTACAAGAAAAAATAATTTGGAGAAATACAATCTCCTAGTATATGAAGTCAATATTTTTGTAGTATCTCTCCAACATTTGTTATCTCTGATATATGGTTTGGTTTCAGGATTTTTATACTCCAATAAAAGTCATGGCTCAGCATTTCAGCCCCAATGAGTGTTTCTGTCACTCTGGAAGCACAAAGAAGCCTTAAAGCTGTCTTAAGAGAATCTCTGAGGGTGAAAAGTCAGGCAGTAATCTCTACGACACCCCATCTCAGCTCTCGAGGCATGCTGAGGATGTGGCCAGAATGTACCACACTGTAGTGATGTCTCCAGCTGAAAGGCTCTCCAGTTGCCACAACAGCCTCTTGCAGGCCATTGCAGGATGTCATAATTTAGAGCAACCTAATGTTGCTGGTCAAACCAACCCCTAGCTGCACCAGGAAGCAGGGAATCACATGTGTGGCTTAAAGCTACCTAAAACCATCACCCTACTTCCCTCCATGGAGATCAGTTGCAGATGAGGATCTTGGATTAAAATTGAGAAATGTCATATTTTATGTTTTGTATTTACATTTTATGTTCATGCACAAGAACTGCCCCATAATTCTAGTGTTATATGAATCCTCAGACATGCTTCCTGTATGATTTTTGTGGTTCCAATTTTTACCATTAACTCAGAATTTGCATTCGGCATTAAATATTCTATCCCATTCATTTAAGTGGTGCAAATCTGCACCAACAGAAGTGACTCAATGATGGCAGCTGTTTTTTTTTTTGTTTTTAATACTTGTATTAGAAAGGGGGAATAAAGAATCTGGAGTTTATTAAAGTTTTTTTTAAAAAAACTTGATTCAGAAAAATCACCTATGAAATTAACAATCAGAATTACCATAAAAATAGTATTAAACAGTTTAGAGAGACAAAGTGGATGAAGTAATACCTTTTATTAGACCAATGTCTATTTGTGAAAGAGACAAACTTTTGGGCTAGACAGAGCTCTCCTTTTAAAGGTCTAGCAATAGGCTCTAATCCTGCAATCGCGAGTCAGGGGGGCTCCAAACAGATGATAAAGTCTTCTCATGAAGAACTGACTGCAGGATTGGACAGCAAAAGACCAGCTTTTTCTTATGAAGATACATGCTGCATTCTGGTCATCCATGGCTGCTTGTGACCCCAAGACCAAAAAAAACATAAAAAGTTTGTTTTTAACGTAACGTGGAATGAACTGACACTAAAGTATATTTGCTTTTAACATATCATTTCTACCCAGAAAGAATCATGAGTAATTTTCACACCCAAGTATTTAAAAAAGTGACATGGTTAATTTGTTTTTCCCTCAGTAGAAAACAATATACAGACATATAAAATTATTTCATGTACAAACAAATCTGATTTTCACTCTCAACTTCTTTATGACTCTAAAGCTGAGGGAGAATTGAATACACTACCTTTTGAAGGTAGAGTAGCAAATACTGGCTATTTATATATATTTTTTAAAAATACTCAGTGTTAGAACATATATTTGTAACACTACTTACTAATGGAAATTGCATGCTCCCCTCAATGAGAAGACAATATGTCTGATGCGTGCAAAAGATGCATGAATACCTATGAATGAAGTCGTGCTTCAATTTCTGTGTAATTCCCAAATTCCACTTAAATCTCTGCAAAGGAACCTCATACCTTGAACCTGATTTAAGTGGGAATCTTCAGGTTAAGATACGCACATCCGACCCATATTAAAGCTATTACGTTTCTGAAATCAGACATGTAATTTGAGTAAATGATGTATAAGCAAACTCTCCAGAATAAGGGTCAATATGGCTCCACAACACTATTATCATAAACTTAATTTAATGTTTCAGCCCCTTAATTTTAAGACACCGCAGTTTTATCAATTTTTTTCACACTTTTAATTTTCTTGATTGCTAAGCAAGTACCATATCAAAGCAGTGGGACTAAAGGGAAATTTCATGCTCTTGAACTTCAGTAAGAAATGCCCACCAGCAAGAAACTGAACACAACATAATCTTACAAATTTCTCAAGCTTATTCTAATTCCCAGAAGAGTAGTTAGGTGGTAGAGGGAAAAAACATGGTATGAGAAGACCACATACATCATGGCTGGCTTGTATTTCACATGACTATTAGTTCCTAATGGTATGATATATTTCTAGGTCAGTAGCAAACATCACCACTTTGGGATTTTAACAATCTCCACAAATGTGCAAAATAAATTAAACATACAGTATTTTGCTTTTTACTTTTCAATGGGACTGTGCTCAGAATGGCTATAGGTATGATTAGGACATTAACTTTCCTTTTTTGTACATAGAACATTCCCCCCCGCCCCCGCCCCACCATTCATACTGAAAGAATAAACAAACCCTATCCTCAATCCACTAAAAATAAATACTTCCGTTATATTCTGTTGCTTCAACAATGAATAAAACAAGCATGCAGGTTTATAGTATCAGTTCACAGGGTTCTTTCTGCTTCAGTGAACTGTTACTGAAAGATTCAGAACAAAGCTACAGGCCGATCGGACAAAGCTGCTGTAACAGGATTTACACCAAATTCAGACTGATAAAACCACATCAGAGAACTGCTCAATCTACAGAATCTTTGATTAGAACAGCACAATGAAGGTGCAGTACTTTGGCTCTTAGCACCTAATCACAGCATCTCTACCATGCTTATATACCTTGAATTTTGATCTTACATTGGCAGGATAATTTAATCGTGGCCCCCCTCCTCCCCAGTATATTGGCCATTAGTAAAATGGGCACCCAAGAAAACCAAATAGTAAAAAGCTAGTGTGTGTATATATACAGATTGAGAGAGAGAGAAAGTGTTAGTGTCTGAGGTCTAATTCCACAAAGATCCAGGCAATAGTTGTCAGCCCCCACAAATTATAACAATCCAAATAATTGATTGGCATTTTTTATTGAAAGGCTACTTACATCAGCCAATAAAGTACCCAGTAGATAATCAATTCAATCATGACAGCTGAAGTGAGCAATCAATCACATATTTATTAGAGGTGGGGACTTGGCCTGCAGTAGTTTAGTTACAGCCACCTTTTTTGCATGCTTCGTGTTCTGCTTCAAGTAACAGACACATTTAAAGGGATTTTTGTTCTTTTTGAAGTGAAACCTTTTATCTGATTTTTCTTTGAAACACTTGTTGATCATTCCAAGCTATCGTGAAAGAAGAATAATTTAATTTAATGTTTTTCTTTTATACACAATTCTAAAAAGCATTTGGGTGTTGCAATCAATATAAGGCTTGAATTATATAAAATTCAACAAAAACAATACAGATTTTTTTAAAATCTAAACCTGTGATTCTGGGTTTATAATGTCATAAATTTTCACTGGGTTTCTAATCTCTAAAAGGTGCTTGCCCAATACAGTAGTCATTATTATTTTTTGCACCCCGAGGATAAATAGAGGTTAATTAAATCTTTGGTGGATTCTTCACGGGTAATCAATACTGCATGTTCATGATCTGGTCTCAGGTGACCAAAAACATGATTTGTTACATACTTGATCAACAGTTCACAGATAGGTGTCTCAATTAAAATAAACATTGTTTTGTATGTCATGAGCACAATGGCTGAACTCGCTGGGGGGGCAGCGTACAAAGTGCTCCACTTCCAGTCTCTGAATTGACTCCTGCTGCTAGTAGTAATGTTTGCCTTCACTTTTTGTACAGTACTTTTGTGATCAGCCACAAGTTTGAGGCTGTTACTTCAAGCAAAGCTTGACTCTTGAAAACACATTTTTCTCCCACAATGAGGGAAATCCTTGAATAAAACTGAAAGTTATACGAAGTCCCTCAGTCTGCATTGAGGAAAAAAATCTCTTAAGGATGTCTGTCCTTAAGACATGCATGTCCCATCACATGCATCTGATGAAGTGGGTATTCACCCACAAAAGCTTTTGCTCCAATACATCTGTTAGTCTATAAGGTGCCACAGGACTCTTTACCGCTGTCATAGTAAAGTGTCTACAGCAACTTCGGTTGTTAGTACTGAAAATTAGAGAATGAAGCGGAGCTGGGATAATGGGGAGATATTACGAAGAGACATTTTTTAAAAAGGGCAATATAATAGAAAACTTAAATACTGTGTATACCACAAAAAAAGCCTATCATCACTTGTTAAAACCAGTGCATACATCTCATGTATACTATGTTAACGAGTGTGTTTGTGTCACAGGAAAATGTTTTTTTTTTAAACATATCCATAAAAGGATTAAATTCTTTGCTGAATCAAAACAATTAGTTTCTTGCAGGTTCACAATGGCATAAAGTTGTAGAAAGAAGAGATACACTGTGAAATGTCTGTTGGCACAGATGGTATGGATGCGTTTATGTTAGCATACAGGCATGTTACATAGTAACTTCCACAATAGCTGTAAACTTTGCTTTGGCTGAATGTTCTATGGCAGCACCTGGTGGAATTTGGATAAAATTACACTAATATTCGAAGAGAAAAGTTCCAATAACTATAATACTGCTGCACAAGCTTGAATTCTGAACATCTTTTTCTTGCTAAGCCATACAACTTTCATTTCTAATTAACATGAATACAGTTTGTTAATTTCCTTGTACTTTACAAAACAACCCATCAGTATTTTTGTAATGACAAATGCCATCATTCTATCTAAGATGAATGCAATGCCTAACTAAAATTCTTGAAACCAAGTCAACTGTTTTGTGCACTATTCTATGCCAGTGACGGATCTCTCAAACAGTGAATACATTCGCATGCAATCCATTTCATAATACATCCTATCATAGGGCAGCAATAAAAAAAATCACCCTATTTATTAATATAAAATTTCACATGGCAATGGATCAGGCAAGCTTACATTTGTCTACGAAAAAACAATGTAAACTGAGATACATTTCAAAAGAATCTTTGACGAAAGCATGTGTGTCCACATTTAGTACTTGCTTCTTTGTCAGTGACTGGGGGAGCCGTTTCCATTTAGTCATTAGCAGAGTGCAATCAGTCAAACTAAACAGGAGACCACTAGGTAATTAGATATTATCTGCTTTTGGAGCAGAGCTTCTAAATTATAACGTCCTATCTGAAGGTATTCACGTGGGGGTGGGGAACTCTTCTTCACAAAGTAATACTATAGGAAGTATTTAGCATATTATATGCCAGTGGCTGTCAAATTAGTCTCATTTGAAATACTGTAATTAACAGAGGGGAGCCTAACATACTTATCACAGTAAGCCACTTGTATTCAAATCATGCTGAAGAGTTTTGAAGCCAAGAAACATCATTTTTTTTCACTTCCAAAGCACTAAAACCCAGCAGCATTTTATCACTAACAATAACCTTTAATAAGCATTTGAGATTTGATATATTTTCTCTTTTTGGAGGTTGGGAATAAATTAATGATGTAAAACTATTAACACAGGTGAGGTCAATTTTATTTTAATCTGAGAATTTTTAATTTTATATTACATTTTAAATTATGTTAAAACAAAACACTGTATTAGGGAATTATTGTACGTATGATTGAACTTTGCACCCTTAAGTAGGAAGATGAATACTCAAGGATATAATATAAGTAATTTAGGCAGGTGAAAATCCTTTGTCTTTTATGTAAATTTTTAGGTGGATAACCAACAGAGTGTTTCTAAAAGACTGCCCCTTCACAATTTGATATTGAGTATAAGTCAACCATTTTTGTCAAAAACTGTTCAAAAATATACCTTCATGCCTCCTGAATGCTGAATTACTAAGAAGCCCATTGTTTAACATCTCAATCAATCTTTAATATATTCTTTTTCTAATCAATTTATACTGTGTGCCACATTCTAATCTCAAATGTGTGATCTGTGTCATTGCACAACAAAAAAAAATCCACTATGATGTGCAGTGGCAGAGTTGAGCAAACAACCACCCATTTAAATTAGATTCTAGACCTTAAATACCTAGTTTTTCTATAGTAGCTTTCATCTGAGCACCACACAGCACTTTACAGACATTAAACTAATTAAAGCTCTCAATGCCCCTGAGAGGTTGGTAAGAGGCTATACATACTACTTCACCCACCACTTACATACAGCTACCTGTAGGGTGGAACAGAGAACTGTTTAACAGTGCACAAGTACACAAAACAAGAGTTTCTGACAGGAAGGGAAGGAGAGCACTGTAGCCAATTGAAAATGCAGAGGGAATTTAATTAGGTACAATTCAGTCAGAATGCTAGGTTAACATCCGTATTCTTAGAGTAAATGACATGAAATTCTCCGACTATAAGTGGGTGTGACCTAAACTTCATGTCAGAACTAAAAAATTAATGTGAATCTATCCCTTTTCTCTGCTTTAAGATTTTGTATTCAGTTGGAAGGCTTAATATGCAAAGCTCTTATTAGTCGTTTTAATAACGTAAAATTAGAAATCTAGGCTAATTTCAGATAAATGTGTATGTATCACTACGTGTCCTCTAACATCAGTCACTGTATCTTTATACTTACAAATTTTACAAGAGGCCACATTTGCTTGCATGTATGGACATTTTATGCAAGTTCATGGTCATAGTTCAGAGAGTATAATTGAGACTTTTTCTTTAAATTTTGTCAATTGTTATACTATTAAACAATGGACATCTTAGTTCAATGAATTATTTTTGTATGAACATTTAAATGAGCAGTCACAATATTTTTCTGTTCTTCGATTGGGTTGCTTTAAAAAGAAGCTGTTGACTTTACAGTGACATTGCACAACAAAACTAACTTTTTAAAAAACAAAACCAAATCTGGCACAATTTAGGGCACAGAAGTGTGTTAATTTACTAGCAAGAGAGAGACACACACACACACAATGAGGGGGGAGTCCAGTGACGGCTTCAAAATCCAATTTATTTAAATGTATTTATTTGAGAGTCCTAAAAGCTGTGTTTTATCTTCCCAAAACCAGCCGGTTTCTGCTAGATTTAGCACTTTTGTCCCTTTGTATTCACAGACTTCACATAGCTTCCCCCAAGCTGGCAGGCCAACATATTAGAAATAAAATGCAATTCTGGTATCTGACACTTCAATTTAGCTTCTTCAGCAGCAAAGATCATCAACTGCACTGCTTTCTCCCATGACAGAAGATCACCTAAATATCACTTAACTGATGTGAGCTCTGTTGGTAATGCATACACTGACTTCCCACTACATTACCACCAGGCTGCCTAGAACAAAAATCAATTTTTAATTGACTGGATTATTTGAGGAATGCGGCTTATCCGCTGTGCAGTACTGATGGATTTTCCTAGGTTTCCTGTCATGCAGGAGTGTAAAACTTCAAAATTCTTGAATACAATAGCACAGGGATTTATTCAGAAGCCAGAGGAACAGAAAAGTGTTACAGTTTCTCTTCCCCACACCCGCCAATATTTTACCAGACAGCTGTGAAAAATGGTGCTAATTAGGAAGCGACACTGTCATGGGAAAGATATGTGTGTTGTGATTAAAACAAAAGTTAGGTCAAGATGCAAAGGAGCACCCAGACCTGTATCCGAAAGGGAATGTTTTTTTGAAAGGTTCTGCACTGGGAAGAACTATACCACAGTGGACTGTACTTTCCATCACCAAGGGCTCAAATGTGCAAAATGCAATAGTCAACTGCAAGATTTGGCCCCAACAGCTGTCACAGCACAGTTTCTCCATTGGATATTGACACCATATTCTGCAACCAACGTTGCACTGAGATACAAATTCAAGCAATCATTACAAAGGCTGAGATGAAAGGGGAACATTACAAAAATGAAGAAAATGGTGTTGGTGGGTGTCAAACATATATCTGACACTTGATCAGTAAACACTGCATGACGTAATGAAACACAATGTAAGGTATCAATCAAATGTCTCATATAGACACTAGATAAGTTTCAATCACTTCAAAGAATTTTCTGACAAATTGGGTGTATAATTTCACTTATTTTTATCCCTCCTGTTATTCTTGCCAGCATGCCAGGCAATTGCATTTATCCTATGGGTTTATTATAAGAACCTGAAGTTCTACAGTATCCAAACACCTACTTTTTGTACAGGATTTACTTTAGTTTTAAATAGTTGACTCAGACCAGTGGACAAAAGAGCAGTCTTGTGGGAAAGTAGGCAAGATCAGCAATCACTAATTTAAGGTATTATTTCCTTTTCAGTGGATTTACTCATAAAAACATAGACTGATTCTTAAAGGGTGGTGGTGGTGGAATTTAAAGCTCTTAGGCCCCAATTCAGCAAAGTACTTAAAATGACTGTTTAACTTCAAGCACATGGTTCAGTGTTTTGCTGAAAAGGGAAGAAGGACTGCTGAATCATGGCCTTAAAGAGTAGGGAACTGGGTATTATTTGTGATGTCCTCTGTGAATGCCACCACACCAGGTGGAAAACTTGATGGGATCAGAGGTAATTGGGACAGGCCCTGTAGAAGCAGGAGAATGCAAGGGTAGCGTCTCTCTCCGCAGAAGTTCTACCCTTTTATTGGCCCACCAGGGGATGAAGGGAATGGATGGTCCCTCACTCTTGCCTTTTATTAACTTACACTCTACCCTGGGCCCCGTGGACTCTCTTTTTGCTCTGTTTCAGCACCCTTGCCCCCCTTTCTGTAACTGCCATTTCAGATCTGTGTTTTGCAGATGCTGTGGGTTTGACTCATCACTGGTTTTGGTTTTGGGATCAGGAAGGAATTTTTTCTTCCCATTGGGGGCAAATTGGCAGAATCCTGGTGGTTTTTTTCACGTTCTTTGCAGCACCCTGAAGGCACAGTTAGATCAACTAGGACTATGGTTAAATAAGTAAAGGTAGTACTTGGCAGGAATGTTAGTTCATCGCAATTTGCGGCTGGGTTCCAGCTGAGATGAAAGCCTAGAAGAAACGGGTCCTAGAAGACCTGATTTTTTTTGATGGGTCTTGTGCTCATGGGATGGGGGAGACCTTGTGGCCTTCATGGGCCAAAATCCCCCATTTTTAGTATGCTCTCTTCCTCTTGCGGGGTGTATGTATGTGGGGGAGTAGGATTCAGAAGGCTGAACTGAGTCCTAGGTAGCTTGAGGAGTGTCTATCCCAAGTTATGGATTACATGGGAGGAGCCCTGTAACTCCTGTAATGGAAGAGCTTAAAATGCCTAGGTTTCAGAGTGGTAGCCGTGTTAGTCTATATTAGCAAAAAGAACAAGGAGTACTTGTGGTACCTGAGAGACTAAGAAATTTATTTGGGCATAAGCTTTCGTGAGCTAAACCCACTTCATCAGATACATGCAATGGAAAATACAGTAGGAAGATATATATATACACAGAGAACATGAAAAAATGGGGGTTGCCACACCAACTCTAATGAGAGTAATCAATTAAGGTGGGCTATTATCAGCAGGAGAAAAAAAACTTTTGTAGTGATAATCAGGATGGCCTATTTCAAACAGTTGACAAGAAGGTGTGAGTAACAGTAGGGGGAAAATTAGCATGGGGAAATAGTTTTTAGTTTGTGTAATGACCCATCCACTCCCAGTCTTTATTCAAGCCTAATTTAATGGTGTCCACTTTGCAAATTAATTCCAGTTCTGCAGTTTCTCGTTGGAGTCTGTTTTTGAAGTTTTTTTTGTTGAAGAATTGCGACTTTTAGGTCTGAAATTGAGTGTCCAGGGAGGTTGAAGTGTTCTCCAGCTGGTTTTTGAATGTTATAATTCTTGACGTCTGATTTGTGTCCATTTATTCTTTTGCGTAGAGACTGTCCGGTTTGGCCAATGTACATGGATGCAAAAGAATAAAGTCATAAGAAGCTGAACTGAAGGTGTGCTAAAACATTGCTAGCTCCATTCTGCAGGCCTAAAATTAAGTTTAGATAAGTTTCCTTTGAGCATCCATACTTCTGATCTGAAGTGAACCAGTATTCTGAAATTCGTTGCATCATTAGCTATGACAATAAATATCCCAAACTAAGTCTGTACTGAAACTGAATTTGTATTTCAAAATGAGACAAAGGACTTGAATATGATTTTCTTAAAACACTAGTTATTCAGTGGTGTAAGGTCACTGACTTCAAATATGAGAATCAGATCCACTGTACCATTTAAAATGTATGTTTATTATTTCACGTGCTATTAAAGCACACCTTCAGTTCAGCTTCTTGTGACTATCCTTTGTCAGATACACTTGAATAATGATATCCATGCTTTGGGTTCTCTGGGAATGATGGATTACAATCTTATGTGCACATGGACTGAGTCAGAGTTTGGAGTATTTGCAGCCACTTCTTTTAAATCACTCACACACACACACATAAAACTAACCCCACAACGTTGTGAGCCTGTAAACGCCTTTACACAGCAGATGGCTGAAGGAGGCGTTGTCAGAATCTGATCTTCGAGACTCCACAGAAACTCCCCCAACCCTACTTTACAGTTAGTGAAAATAAGATGATGTGGGATTAGTATGAGTCAAGGGCAAGGTGAAAGTCAATGGCCCAAATTCAGCCAGGATATAATTGTACTGACTTTCATGGAGTTACATCCCCAGGAATGTATTTGGGCCAGTATCTTCAATTAGCCACAGAAATCCATAGTTTTCATGGTCTGCATTTATAGAAAAAGTGTTTTTAAATTTCACCTCACTAAAAAGCAGTCAGCCATCATCATCTAGATGTTTGTGCCTCTTCTTGCCTGGCTTTGAAGACAGAAATTTTTGGTAAGAATGGACAGAAACAACAGGCTGTAAATGTTGTTCCTGTAAATGCAAGCCCCAGTCATATGTACATTTATTTCATTTATATTCACACGGTATATTTATCAAAATAAAATAATAATAATCCTGTAATCTGTATTTAACTAAAGTCATTTCATAGAGATTACCTTCACAGATTTATCAGTTATTATATTTATTCATTTTCACACTTGCCTTTTATTCTCACTTGCATGTGGGATTCTGCCAGAATAAGTTGCTTGGGGAAAAAAATGATGAAATAAAGACATTGCCCAAAATCAACCAGTTCAGGTGAAGATAATGACCAGAGGCATTGCCTAATCTGAATTCTATGATCATCATTCCATGTAACACTTTGACAAGAAGTGTTTTCTGCATCCAATAGTTCAGCTTTAAACTGGTGAGTTCAAAATATTGTATTATAAATAAAACTATTCTGTAGCATCTAAAGGCCAATCAGACATTTTGGAATATTCTTTAAGGGTCTTGTTATTTGTTTGTTGCAATTATTCTTTCAGTTCTGAATTCTTTATTGGCAAAAATCCTTCCCATGTGTAACTCCACTGACTGGAGTCATGCCAGGGATGAGTTTTTACGAAGGATCAAATTCCAATTTCTTGTGCTTGGCTTAATGAAAATAGCAATAATGTCCTACTCTTATATAATACTTTTCATCCATTAATGCTTGACAGAGGAGGTAAGTATCTTTACCCCATTTAACAAATCACGAAACGGCAGCAGACAGAGGTTAAGCTATTTTCAAAACTGTCCTCCAATTTTGGATGCTGAGCATTAGATGCCTAGGGCCATGGGCAGCGGGTATAATAGGCCAGGCTCAGCTTGCCCTGGTGCTGCCGCTGAACCCCCGGATGCAGGGTTTGGTGGGGGAAGTTTTTGTTTTATTATGCCCCATGCAGGTTCCGGGGTGCCTGAGGAGACAATATGTGCTATTCAGCTTCCTGGGTTAATCAGTAGTCTCCCTGGACTCCAGAGAGATGACTGATGAACCCAGGAAGCTGAGTAGCAAATACTGCCTCCTCACCCACCCTGGAACCTGCATGGGGTATATCAAAAGCTTCTTGGGGGCAGGGCGGGCAGGCAGAAAGGGTGGAGCTGGGGGCTAGCCTCCCAAATGGGGGCTCCACCTGACACCAATGCTTAGGGACTGATTATTAGAAGGTCTGAGCATCTCTGAAAAAACAGGTTGTCAGTGTCTAAAACCAGGCACCCAACAACTGAGGAACCCAAAATGTCAGGTCTCTCTTGAAAATTTAAGCATGAGTGGTTTGCTGAAAGTCACAAGAAATGCGTGGTACAGCCAGAAACAGAACCCAAAACTCATTAACTTTGCCAGACCTGTGTCCCTTACTCTTAACCATGCAGCTTCGTCATGTCACTAGGCGACCTGAACAATTTTACAAGGCCTCTGACTTTGCCACCTCA
Organism: Eretmochelys imbricata; assembly: GCF_965152235.1. Taxonomy (NCBI): domain Eukaryota; kingdom Metazoa; phylum Chordata; order Testudines; family Cheloniidae; genus Eretmochelys; species Eretmochelys imbricata. The sequence goes on from NC_135581.1 coordinate 27,540,375, forward strand.
AGTTGTCCTGCAGTGGCTCAAGGGTGTGAGAGTACCAACCTCAGAGCTGACTGTTAAGAATCAGGGTATACACTTCAAATTGATTCAAATCTATACTTAGATTTCATCAACCAATTATCAAGTATAAACTCCTCAGGCACTAAAAACAGACTAAATATAGAATGACAGACAGTCCCCTTGGGTACTCCTTGCCACCCAGGTAAGCCTACTTTTGTGATAGATGGTCCCTTACACCAAGGATCACAGCAACATTCAGGTTACTCCTGTCCCAAAGGACCAGTCTCTTAGCTTAGGTCAATTGCACTATAGATCTCACACCAAAGACAATGCTTATAGCCAATCCTATAATTAAGGCTGCGAGTCAGTCACAGAGTCCGTGACTTTTTGGGACTTCTTCAGTGGCTGGTGTGGCTGGCCCCCAACCATTGCTGGGGAAGTCTCGAGCCACCGCCTGTGCAGCAGCAACAGGAGCTTGGGTATGGGAGGGGACTCAGGGCTGAGATTGGGAGTTGAGGTGCAGGATGGGGTGAGGGCTCTGGGCGGCGCTTGTCTTGGGTGGGGGCTCCCCGGAAGTGGCAATATGTCCCTCCCTTGGCTCATAGGCAGAGGCGCAGCCAGGTAGCTCTGCATGGTGCTTCCGTCTGCAGGCACTGCCCCTGCAGCTCCCATTGGTCAGGGTGGGGGCAGCACGTGGAGACCCTCTGGCTCCACCTCCACCTAGGGGCCACAGGGACATGCTGGTTGCTTCTGGGAGCCACACAGAGCCAGATAGGAAGCTTGCCAATCCCCTCCCTCCCCTCTGAGCACCCCTGGACAATCCCCTGCCCCAGAGCACCCACGGTGTCCCGGACCACCCCCTTCCCCTTGGCTGCTCCCTGCTCCAGAGCCCCGAAGTTTTAGTTAGGGGTATATAGTACAAGTCATGGACAACTCACGGGCCATGAATTTTTGTTTACTGCCCGTGACATGTCCATGATTTTTACTAAAAATACCCATGACTAAAACATAGCCTTACCTATAATAAACAATATTAAGAATTATTATATAGGCAAACAGTTATTTACAAGGTTGAAACAGGTAAACATACATATATGCATACAAATGAGTTCGAATCTTAAGTTTCAAAAGTAAGAGAAGCTTCTACAAAAAGCGAGCTCTTTATTTCCTTTAGGGCTAACCCAGGCTAAGCACTGGGGATATTTTGCTTATGCCTAGTAATCCTTGTCCCCCAGCGTCCAACCAGCAAAAAGACACAGTTCCTCCTTGTAGGGGTTTTTATTCCCTTTCCCTCTTCTGCTTTGAGCTGCATACAGTTTATGGGAGGAATTCACTTGCAAGACTCATTTTCATTCGGGGGGAAGGGGAACAGTCAATAACAAAGTCTTTTGTCCTTTTTAATGTTCCCCTCTAGTCCATTTGATGTTGATAGGCCTTCCTTGACAGGCTGGACATAACACTTTCTGTTAGAGACAAGCATTTCACACAAGTTAATGTCTCTCTCCTGTCTGGTGATTTACACACTTGCTGAGGTTTACAGTGTGACTGCTCAAATATTACCTTACACTATGGGATACAGATTTTATAGGCAGAAGTGAAAGTAAGCCGGTATGCCCTGGTGCGCCGTACCGGGGTGGATCAGCTTCCCCAGGCGCAATTTAAAGGGCCTGCGGCTCCCAGTAGCAGCGCCGGGGCTGGGGCAGTGATTTAAAGGGCCCAGGGCGATAGCGGCGGCTGAGCCCTGGGCCCCTTAAATCGTCCCCGGAGCCCCGCCGCCGCTTCCCCCGGGGCTCTGGCGACAATTTAAAGGGTCCAGGGCGGTAGTGGCAGCAGCCGGAGCCCCATCCCTGGAGCCCTGCTGCCGGAGCCCTGGGGAAGCAGCGGCGGAGCTCCAGGGACAATTTAAAGGGCCCAGGGCTCCATCTGCCACTACCGCCCAGGGCTCTTTAAACCGCTGCCAAAGCCCCCAGCTGCCACTGTTACCCCGGGGAGGGGGAAGGAGGCACTTGCCGGTACAGGGTGGGCTCTGACCTCCCCCAGCCCTGCCCCTTCCGCCCGAGGCCCCGCCCCTTCCGGGGGCCAGAGCCAGCCCCAGCCCAGCCCCGTACCGGTGAGTCCCTAGACTTACTTTCACCCCTGTTTATAGGTGAAATTAATGCAGGCAGTAACTCATAAGCATTCAATAACGTCTAAACACTCAACACATTCTAATAAGTCTAATACCTATTCTAACAATACTAACACACAAGTGAGCCAGACTGATTTCAGCTATGCATTTGTCAGTATTCAATCAAGGCATGGGGACCTTGGGTCTGCCAGGGTCACAACCACTACTTTGAGATTAGAAACTAATCCTATGATAAGTGCCAAATTAAAGCCACGCTGGATTTGAATCTATACAGCATTTGGCATAACATTACACCTTCAAGGGCTCCCTGCTGTGATGGGTCACTACACTAGTTCTACGCTAGAACAAGTTTAAATACATTGCTGTTGACTGGTCTCATTCTAATCTCTTTTGAATATTTCTCCACACAACACCAAAAACATTGTACTATTCAACAAAAATCTTGGACTATGCTCAAGAATGGGGGCAAGACTAATAATAGAAGGCCCACTGGAAAGTAAAGTCTTGCTGAAAACTGCAAAACACCTACCTGAACTAAATCTGACTGTATTCAGCCCCTTACCTACTCTAATAAAGATCAAGATAAACTAGTCTGATATTAAATACCCCATCCCATCAAAACTATAATTAAAGTTTACATTGTTTTACAATTTCTTTAACACATATAAAGCAACCATAGAAAATATTAACTTTCTTTTATAGAGAACAACGAAGTCTTGAGCTGGTAAAATAAAATGCATGAGTGGAAAAAAAATCTCCTTCCTGAAATTAGGACAATTACCTCAAATGAAGAACAAGCAACCTCATTAACTATGGTACATAATAAACAGTCCTTAGAAGTTCTTTTAGCATTTTTCATGTCAAAACATGTTACGGGGTGAGACAGCATTATAATCCACACTTTACAGATGAAGAAACCAAAGCACAGAGATTGTAAGTGATTTGTCCAAAATCATGCAGTGAACCAGTGACTGATATGACTGTTTAAACAACCTTGTGGGTCTTGTGAAATAGTTAACAATAGGGTCGCCAAACTGTCCAGGATTGTCCTGGAGTCTCCATGAATTAAAGATTAATCTTTAATTAAAAATTATGGCATTTGATGAAACCTCCAGGAATACATCCAACCAAAAGTGGTAACCCTAGTTAGTAACATTTCAATATTCAACATTGTTTATCCATGCTCCCTCCCAAAAGGGGTATTTAGCGAAACAAGATAGCAGCTTGTTCTGACATAAACCTTTAAAATATCCTATATATTATGCTAAATAATCTTCAGTTTTACTGAATAAATCCAGCTTTGCTGGAGGCCCCCATAGAAGTAAAACATTCTAAATCACCTGTTCCAGAATTGATGGGTCTTTTTGTAATATGTGGGATGAATTATACCAAAGTTGCCTCTACTTCAGCTGCTTCAAAATCCCAGTCAAGATTGTAGAGCAGAGGTAACCAGTTATTTTTGACAAGGTACACATTTCTTGGTCAAGGTATAGACAAGGTCCAGACTCCAGAGAAAATAATACAAAAATAATAATAATAATGATAATAATTAAATACAAATATTTTGGGCTCTATTCAAAAGTGTCTAGTGGTCCGGATTTGTCCTGAGGCTCACCTACTGACTACCCCAGTTGTAGAAGGAAACTTAAGATATTTTGTGCTCTCCATTAAGAGGTTCAAATTTTACAGTTGAAGAACTAATTTAAAATGCTATCTTTTCCTCTGTACGCTTTTCTTGTCTTTATTGTACACTTCAAGTTCTTTCTTTTTCTTCTGTTCTTTGACTGTGCTACTTAAAATAAGTAATGGTGGATAACAATATCAATATATGTTTACCTGAAACAAAGCCTTGCATTGCCGTTCTAGGGAGTAGTGATCTGGCTTTCTAGTTCAGGAACACAGAATCCTTTTACCTTTGTTTTTACTTACTTCTTTTTCCACAGTTTCTGACAAGCGAATTTACCTCTGTCCTAGGCACATCGATCTGTAATTCTCACATTTCACCACAACTGTGATTCCTTCTCTGCATTCCCTAACTGCAATACAATTACTCTCCTTTCTAATCCTGTTGATCTATGTTAGAAACCCCTTATAGTTTAAATTTAGGTGTTTATTTTGGTGAAAATATTTTGGCTAATATAGGCTCTTATTCTGCTCCATTACAAACACTTATTTAATAGTGCTAGCCAATTAATCCGATGAACGCACAGTACGAGCACAGTATATACACCAAATATTACCCACAGGGAAACAAAAAAGTCTCCAAAACCCCTATCACTTATTGCAGATCTCTACCTATTGATATTTCTGAAATGTATTTGTCCCTTGGATATATTCAGAAAGTGTCTGCAGACACATCTACTTAATAACTGTACCACGTAATTCTTCGGTGCCACATAGAAATGAGAAAGTGCAAATGCTTCATCTATCTCTGCAACAAAGGTAATAAGCCTCTGTCTTGGCTTTTTTTTTTTTTTTTGTCTGCTTTAAGCATTTACCTTAATGAGCTTTGCTTCTTTGTACCTCTGGAGATTAGTATTCTGTCCAACAAAACAATTTATTGCCCAAAATGTTACTACTGCTGATAAAATCTTAGCTTCCCCAATACTTCTGGCTTGACAGCTAATACCCTAATGTTTCATTTACAGCTGAACAAAGCAGCTTATCTCTACTAAAAGGGGAATTAGTAGTAAGAAATGATTTCAATAATCTGTTCAGCTTCCAAAGTGAAATGATGACTTGTGCATTCTTGCTTCTATCTGATGACAGGTATGTTGCAGTTCTTGGAATACAGAACAGGTCTGTCACATAAGCTTTGTAATTCATACAATGCAGCTACATGGATCAGGGAAGAGTTAGGTTTTTGCTGTCAAAAAATCTGTAATCAGCAGTGTGCTGCAGTCAGCTTTTCTACTTTACAGGTCAGGCACTGACTCAAGGGGAAAATAATCAGTTCTAATCAATAAATGGCTATTTTTGTGGCTGCAGCTATATATATAAATATAGATACACACACACATACATATATATACACACACACAAAATTGAACTGCTGGTTGTTGAAAAAATTGTAGCATTACTAAACAGTGTGTCAACACTGTCAAAGATGGTTTTGTTTACTCATTTACTATGTAGTGATCTGATTATTTGCATCTCAAAGAAATAAAACCTAGCTGATATCGAGTATATTACCTACATATTAGAAGTGGAATGTTTAGATAGAAATATGTAGTAGCCTCTGAAAACCACAGCCTTGGAGTTTTTCTAAGAAAACCAGCATTGAACTTAAGCATATATTAAATATAAATATCTATGTTTTTATAGCATTGTGGGTCTAATTTAAAGTGACCAAAGATTAGGGAACTCAAGAATGACAATAACCATTTATATTTTTTAAGTAATTTTAAATCAATGTAAAGTGAATTTAGTGCTTATGAAAGACTAACATCAATGGACTATTAAGTTATTTATCCACAGAAAAAGTATGACATGGATATCACTTATGCAAGTTTCCCCTCACTATTCCACCTCTGTATCTTTGCTATGATATGAAATATATTACATCTAGTGCAAGAAGTAATTCAATCACCATGCTCCTACAATATTGAGATTTTTGGGAAAGGCTTCCTGCAAGAGTGCCCATCAGTAAAAAAGCTGATGGTGGGTTCTGTGGACTAAAAACAAACACATTTCACACAGTCCACTGAATAGCCATCAGATGATAATACTTTCTGATCATTAGCAACGTAATCTTAACTCAACCCAGTGACCGCACAGTGAGAGGTTCTTTATCCCCTTATTGCTAATCCCCTCCATTCTCTTCAACTCACCATATACATATATATGTGTATATATATATATATATATATATATATATATATATATATATATGTGTGTGTGTGTATGTATATATATACATACACATATTCATACACACATATATACAGATACACTCTACATAGCAAGCACTGCTTACTCTTCAGCTCACCATATGTGTGTGTGTCTATATATATATCTACATATATATATATATATATATATATGTATCTGTATATATGTGTGTGTATATATATATATATATATACAGATAGACTCTACATAGTCTACTTACTGTACACTTAACTCATCTTGCTATCCTAAGATATTACATGTGTGATCTTCCATAACTTTAATATTGTGTAGCAAATAAGTACTGGGTGAGTTAAGGATAATATGGTGATAGTATTCACTAACATCATAGCAAAGAAACATCCTCCCAGTACAGCCCTGTGTTCATGGCTTCCTGGACCCTAAAATTAACCCCCAAAAGAATAAGAAAATCCTCACCTTACGTTACCCAAATGGATAATTTAAAAAGAACTGGGTAGCAATGAGGGAATTTTGTAGGAAGAGGCTGTCTAGAAGTTAAGCCTGGATAGAACTTTTGACCGCAGTTAGTCCCACCTGGCTCTTCTTCTGAGAAACAGCTTGTTTCAGTAGAAATGAAAAAATATGCTAACTAATAGAAAATGCCTTTTACAGATTGACCAACAACTGAATGCTTAGAACATACACATGCATTTTATATACTTTCATATATAGACAGACGTGGAATTAACAAGTTTAGAAAAAACAAGGACAGTTATTTTGCCCACCCTGTTAAACAAAGGTGCATTCAGAATTTTCATTCTATTTCACTGTGAATGGAGTTGGACTAGATCTGAGATCAATATAAATGGGTTCCATTGTATATAATCTTTTTCTTAAAACAGTCTTTCCCCATTAACTATTTCACATTTTTAGTTTTTAAGCATATTTAAAATGAAACATCAATCTATACATATAATGATTTCTTTAACAGAATACTTCTGTAGTTGTATACTATATTATCAACCCTTATTCCAATACAGCATCTCTTGTATGACGGCAAACTCAAACCTATAAGCCAAATGATGAAAGATAATCTTATCCATCTGAGTCTCTGGAACATTTCACTGAGCACTATACCTGTTCTTTTAGAGAACCAGGGTTTGGTTTGGTTTTAAATGAGATGATAGACTTTCTTTACTGCTTTGTACTCTACTATGAGTCTAGGAATCTGATACAGCTAAGGTCGACATATCTCTCTGCTGCTGGATGTTGGTGCCATTCTGCCTCCCTCCCCTATGTATCCTATACTACTGAGCTGCACAGTCTCTTACAGTAAAAGCAACTAGTCACTGACAAGTGTACATCTGAGAGGCTATTGGATAGAGTGGGGGACATGTGACATAATGAGTTTGTTTACCAGCATGACACCTATAGAGACATCAGTTCATAACCTGACCTAAGTGACAAGTAAAAATGAGTTTGGTGGCGTTATCCAAGTCTCTGTATGCTTACATGATCACAATACAATATGGCAAAAATCTGTATGACTGACAGAATTCACTGCTCAAGAGAAATGCAACGTTTGAGCAGCAAGGTTACTGCAGCTCAGGAGTGAAAGAACAGCAGCAACATTTATGTAGCACCTTTTACCTAAAAATCCCGAAGAGCCGGATAGACTATCTGATTACAAAGAATAGATGCAAATCACTTCACTCATCACTGGAATTCATCCACCTCTGGGATGGACTGCATAGATTTATATAGTAAATAGTAACACTATACAACAGTTCTGTATAAAAAGTGAAGAATAACTGGAAAAAAAAACAAATGAAAATATTTTACCTGGACAGAATATAAGCATGCAATTAGAATTTAGATTATCCACGGGCTATTGCCATAATATTAAATGACTGGAAGTATTAAGAACTTTGATCTAACTCATCAAAAATATGGCATTCTTGCACCACAATGCTCTATGACATTATCCTAGGCTATAAACTGGACTCATCTGGAGAGAACAGAATGCTCCCTATTGATACAAGTTCTGATAGCATCTAAATTTCCCTTGGTTGTTACTCATCTTTCCCTAATTTTGCTATTTTTGAGACCAACAATTTAAAGCTGATTAAGTGAGTTCCATTTTTGCATTAATAAAAAACATTCATGATTATATATTAAAGAATATATATGTTAGCAATGAAATATGTCTATGTTTGGGCATAATAATGCCAAATGGTCCCAAAAGATATGTGCTGACAGGACATGGGCTAAGAGGGGTGTCAGAATAGTTATTAGTTTCTATGCTTATTTAGCAGATTGTTTAAGACAACTGAATAGTCAAAAAGGCAAGGCTGGCGGGAAGTAACAGATTATTTAAAGGTGCCATGAACAGTCCCAAATCTGGTGTGCGTAGGCTGAATGCTAAAATACATATTTATCTGGATAAGGCAGGGCCAGATTTCTGTGTGGCTTAGTGATGGTTCTTATTATCAGCATAAAGGACATATTTTAAAAAAGAGTACATCAGTAGCTAGAGTAGCAATTATACTGAAAGCAATGCTTAAAATTAAGTTGGGAGCAGAACTGACACAAGGGATGACCTCAGCCACATTAAAAATTATTCTCCTAAGAATATAACTGCTGGGGCAAATCCTGAAGTTTTTACTCATGCAAAACTCCTATTTGAAATCAATATGTTTTTCATGCTTGAAGACTACAGGATTTGGCCCCTATGGATATTAGACTGCTAAAGGTGGTCTTACAGATAGTACTCAATGAATTTACAATTAATTTCTTCTGTATCAGTTATGGTAATGTGCACACAGATGATTCCATTGGTTTGTGCCCGCTGCAACCTTTATGCAAGTGGGTCTTTCTCTGGTTAGCTGGAAGAAAAGGGGGTGTTGCTCTTTTAAGGGCTCCCCTTACGGCAGGTGGGGAGACGGGGAGAAATTGGATGGACAGGAGGATAGGAAGTAGTTGGAGCCAGGTTAGAACAAAGGTCACTGAGTTGCTCTTCCTGCTCATCCAAACAGTAGCGGGTATTTACCAGGATCAGACCACCCACATACTTGGCAAAAGGACCCCTTTTGACCCATTTTGGGCATTTTGCTAGTGACCCTTTTCCTCATGGAGGCTGAGAAGATATTTTTGTCTCATTGCCAGATTGACCAATGCAGGGTAGGTTTTTTCGCCTTTCCCACAGCTGGTCTGGGACCCACTGGGATGGAGTGAGGACGTTGGGTTATAATGTTGCAACTTAATATGTAAAACTTGTGGCAGATGGAAAAGATACGAGTATCAGATAAAAGTGATTGGAAAAGCATCCCTTAAGGCAGCTGAGTAAGGAGAGGTTAGGGCTCCTACATCTTGCATAGAGGGGAATCAGTCACCTCCTTCCAGCACTGCACAATTCATTGCTGGCTGCACACTCCCAGATATTATAACTTAATAAAATTGCAGTTAAATTCATGGCCTCCTGTCTTTTTTCTGGTATGGACAAATAATACTATGTACATCTTGATCAAGCAGTAGACCAACAGTACCAGTAACAACTGCCCTATCAGGTAACTTGCTGGGTTTTCAATGCTTCCATTATCCACTGAAATCAATATTACATTATGATGTTCCTGGCACATTAGAAGTGTGTGAAACTTCCACTGTTAAATAGGAAATTTGCATTCAAAACATGCAATTTTTTTTAACAAAGTAAACACACAGTAAAATTTTAGGGAAAATTTCACAAGGTAATCTTGCACTTGTTATAACCAAATCTTCAAACATGGTTTATTATTAGACTTGGCAAGCAATATTCTCTATATTTCAAAAGTACACTACATTTTCTTTTCTCTTCACTGATATCTTTCCTTTTTTTAAAAAAGGTAGATTTGGGGGTGTGCACTGAAAGATGTGGAGACTGTCCATTTGCCGCATACTGTGTCAATTCAATTGTCCATAAATGTTTAAGAAAATGGAAAAAATGGTAAACATACTGGCTTCATGCCAAGACTGTGGTCACTTCTGTTACTTTTTTCACCTCATCACACATTGTGCGAGCTGCAGCCTCCAAACAACCTTCTCCCACACAAGCTGAGACGGGACAGGTTGATACAGTGCACGTGCATCTTCTGTTATACAAATGTAAATACCATAAGACATGTCTATCCCCTAAGAATGACAAATTACAACATGTGGACAGATGGCCGTGCCTACACAGAGCAATACCAAAATCAATGGGTCTCTGTATGGGCACAGTGATCTGCTCACTCATTGTGATTGCAGAATTGGGGCCCTAATATTCACGTGTGTAAAAGACAGCAAAAGTTACAGAAGTAATGGGGAATACCCAACAGCAGAACTATCACCAAAACCAACAACTGGTGAGTATGAGACACTGCATGTGGTGACACAGATACCTCCTATTATTTGCAATAAAACAAGAGTGTGGCTGATCACTCGGACTGCAGAGATTCTGGCAGCTGGGAGATATCAGATCATCTGCCTCTCTCTCTCTCTCTCTTCCCCATGGGAGGCAGAGGTACAGAGACCACTTCTCCCCTGACTCTTGAGAAAAGTGATTGCGCTGTTGGGAGGGTTCAGTGTTGGGGTTTATTATTATTATTTTACTTAGTAGTTCCCAAATTATGGTCTGGGATCTCTGGAGCACTTGTAGGTGATTCACTGAGAGTTTGAATGTGGCCATTTAGGATGGCTAAGTACTTTTCCAAATCCTCCCTTCATCCTCTTTCACATTAGATAAGTAAAAATTGAATCCTACTTCTCATGGGATGCTATAAAGCCTCTAGAGGTTATACGTACAGGTAATAAAAGCGATTAATGGCAAAGTTGAAGCAGATACAGTCATTAACTAGTCACTTCAATTCTGTGTACAGTCATTCCTGCAGGCTAGGTTCTCATGCGATCAGGCCACAGAAAAAGAAGTTGGAGAAGGATATCATGTTCATTATTTTTTCATTAGAATATAAACTAATATCTGGCTATATGATCTGCATTTTTAAGCTCTTAAATAGCATGACTACATGGTAGCTGTTGCCATGGTCCATCAATATATTGTGGCGACTTAAAAATGTTGCTCCAGGCTGAAAAAAACCTTATTTTGAAAGGTTCTTGGTGTGCTGAAGGGATAACTAAAAGTTGGAAGTCAAAGAAGACTCACAAAGCATTGCATTTATTGGATTCCTTAGGAGGATTTACTTTTGTACTGGGGAGATATGTTGTAGAAGGTTGGAATAAGGAAGCCAACATTGCCTTCTTCTTCAGAGGCATGAATAGAAGCTGAGGGCTGCAGTGAGAGCTTACTATCACCTTGATGGAACATGATGTTTTCCCAGATCTGACAAACATACTTAGCAATATTTATTTCAATTATATGGTTGTTTGGGCATGCTGTAATTATTACAGTATAGGCAAATACAGTAAATGAATTCATAGTGTTGTAAAACAAAGCTTAGGCTTTTTCTTCCACATGATGCTCAATAGTGTTTTATGTGGCAGTCTGCCAGTGTTATGATCTGCCTTATTTAATGGATTTAGTGATGACAGCCTACAGTGTAAAGTGCCTTCAGTTTCACCTTTGCCCTTAGCTACTAGTCAATCATAATTGCACCGATAAAGAACCCAAATCACTATTAATTAATAAGTTGATATTAAAGTAAGAGAAGTCATGTTAATAAATTACAAATCTTAAGTGACAAAATTATCTAGCTAATATATTACCAGCTTCTCTAAAATCATGGTAGTAAAATATTTTGTTTATTAAAATGATTAAAAGTGTACCCATCCAATGCTCTTCATCCATCTACTCTTATTGTAAAAGCTGAATAACAATTTACAATAAATGGCTAACAAACTGAGCCCTCTTCAAGTCTGCCAATATCCTCTAACATACAGGTTCTCTTGTGCATCTGTTCATCTCTCCCATCTGGCAAAATTAATGGGGGCCAAGGATGGAGAATGGAGCTTGCAGTAACACCTGAAGGCTGACAAATTCAGAACTGGCTAAACAAAGTGGGAAGCCTGTTCCAGACTCAAGGACCACTTCAATTAAAACTGCTTGCTCAGTCTCAACAGAGTTAATCAGGGGACTATTAACACTCAAGCACCTGAGATAATCTCTACTGAATCTCAAAATGGAACACAAGCATTATGTATTGTGCAATAATCTGAGATTCATTACCGGACTACATATTTGTTACCTTAAAGTACTCTGAATAAAGCAGAATGAGTTTACCTCATAAATCTAAAAGTCATGCACTGAAAATCCCATTAAGAGTGTTGCTAAACACTGCCATTAAGTGACTATTTTATTTGGTGGGGGGGGAAGGGGAGGAAAGTATATTGTAAACATCATTTTGTTCCAAGTGGGCGCTGAAATGCTAGATATCTCAATGGACATAACACAGCCAAAGTATGTACTGCAACTGAATTTGAAGATACATGTCACAGTCATATATTTGGTCAAATTACTGTGGAGTAAGTTACATAATTATAGTTGCCACATAAAACTGTTACCTAATAACTAGAAATATAGCAATGTCAAAGTGACACTTCACAGAATTACCCAGTTATGTGACAAATTTTTCCCACTTTTGGCAATTGGAACTTGAGAAAATCCATGTATTATGTTTCCAAGGGGAAAAGGTTTAACAGAAAGCAATACTCTGTCACTGACCCACTGAGAGACGTAGGCAACTCACTTAAACTCTTTGTCTCCTATAGTCCCCATCAGTACAATGGGGTAATAATAGCTATTTAGCTCACAGGAGTACAGTATTGTGAAGTTTAATTCCTTAATATCTGGACATTCCACTGAGATCCTGGAATGGATGATGCAAAATATTATATTACTGATTTGGTTTTTGGTTTTAAATTAGAATTAGCTAGCCGTTTGATCACTTTTGTCAAACATTTTCTCTTGATAGCCTGCTCACATGGGGGAAAAAATAAAAAAAACCTTATTTCATTTATAAGACTAATTCTAGACTTTCCTCACATCTGATTTGCATTATTTTGTGGTAAACAAATCCAGATTAAAATTTACAGCACCAGACATAGATACAGATCTAAAATGGGGGAAAGAGAAAAGGGATGATTACTGATTACATACACTATATGTAATTAGCTGGTTCAATAAAAAGCCTTTTTACAAAGGCACAAAAAGAGTGACTGCATGCCATGACCTACATTCCTTGATTTAAATTTGAGTGAATGACTAATACCCATCTTGAAGAGGGATAGAATATCTAGGAACTTCGTAAGCTTTGCCCTACAGCTATGACAAAACACCTCAATCAACATTATCTGTCCTTCCAGTTCTGAGCCTTTCTTGAGCAGAGACTGCCACATGGGCCTAAGTGTGCAGTGATTCTGTGATGTACAAAAAGGGGGCACTAAAGGGAGTTAAGACTCCCTCATCTGGAGTCAGCTCACCCTCTTTAGATTTATATTGTTGCCATTTTTAAATTATCATCCCCTTGTCGTGACGGATTTTGACAGAGCTACAACAATTTGAATCAGCTGAAGTTCTGCCCTGTATTTTCTTGAATCCTAAGCCAGAAGGATCTGTGCTCAAATCTCCACAATGAAAAACTAATGCAAAAATCTATCCCTCAAGAGGTATCACATGCTAGTCAGGTTTTAATGAATGGTCAACCACAGCAAAAGTGATCATGATATAAATTATGCATCCCAAGCTCAAAGTTAGGCCACACAATGGCTGTCAATGCAAAACCTGTGGTGAAGGACACTATAGCCAACTAACTTTATTAAAATATGCATATATTAAATTATTGCCTTTTTCGAAAAACAAAATACTCAAATGACCACATCACCTAACCAACCTTATAAATGGCTCCTTCCCCGTTTGAATAACTGGGGGTTACACAAAGAAAACACTAAAAAATCATATAAACTCAGAAAGGATTGTAACACATGTTAAATGGGCAAACTGGTTCAGGGAAAATTAAACCCGTATTATATACCTAATCCTTTTAGAAGTTTCAGATAAATAACCTACCTGTATGGAACATTCTGTTTTGCCCACAAAAGCCCCCTCATTCTCTCACCTTTGCTGCTATCTCAGATTCTATGGTGAGTTTTCCCAGTCCAGCAATCACTACTGCTGTCTTCAGAACTTAGGACACTGCAAAGCCTTCCAAGTTTCTATCTGGGATGTCTCTGATTTCAAATAGCCACCGAATTTGAGATAGAAGATGGGCTTGCTAGACTGACAAGAGACTGTGAAGTTAGCTGAGACTTCACAAAACTGGGAGAAGTTTAAGGACTGTAATAAGATTAAAGTCTAGTAATTAGTAGAATTGTCACTTGGACTGGTGAGAGAAGGATAGTGCTGATTTTTCACTCATGCCTTATATGTCATAATTCTTAAGCACCTAAGGGCAGAAGGTCTTACGTTAAACTTCTACCTTAGTAGTAAAGAACAATCAGAGAGTGGTCAAAGTGTTCAGGCCATTCCTTTCTTCAAAGTTCAGTCTTATCGCTCTAACCAGGGAAGAGTTTTATAAAAGTGCCCTCCAATCCTGCATACACATTTTTTCCTCTCAAGATATCACTACAATTACTTTATTTTTCCATCTCTACAATGAGAACAACACTAATGAAAAAAAAAAACAGTTATTAGCATATTATTGTTTTAACTACCATACTAGTACATAACTAAATATATTTTTCTGTTTTTAAAGAATTAACAAATAAACACACTGTTTAAAATGTGTTGGGAAGAAGTGCATATTACTACATCACATTAGTAGGGATCTCTTGAGATTATGCCATTATGAAGGTTTATAGGCAGAGACACTACTGATGGAATTAGGTCAAATGAATGAGGTATCAATTTTCCCTAAAGTACCTTTGTAGAGTAGATATCGAATTGCAAATTAACTAGAACTAGTGCTATGTAAAATGTTCACAGCAGCATCCAAAATAATACAGAAATTGTCTATACTTCGCTTATCATAAAATAAATAAAATTCAAACAAAAGTCTGCGGTATTTGGTTGAGATGAGTTTACAGTATTTGGCTTTGTGTCCTTTGGAATCGAAACTGAAATGAAAAATTGGTAGCATGAGCCTCCTATGAAAAATAAATAAAAGCTTTGGTTTAGGATTTGTTTTCCCCATAGAACTTCTAAATGCAAAGTTGCTGAACAGGAGGCAAAACTTGAAGGAAACTGAAAGAGAGGCTTGAAAACTAATAAACAACATTAAGTCTGAAATAAATTATATAATCAGCCACCTTCCTTTGAATAATTGTCACCACAAAAGCAGCTTCAAATCTGCAATTCTTTTAATCTGATATTTTGCCCTTAAAACAAACACGTTTTATGTAAAAAATTTGCTATTAAGTCTGTCAAACATGATTTGTTATGAAAACAGAATAAATGTTACATTCTTGGCCACCTACATTTTGTTTAACAGCTTAGCTACTACTTCTTGATAAAGACATGGAATGAGAAAAGAGAGAGGTGTTTCAGCATGTTTTGTTGATTTAACTAATCAGTAATGCTTACTAAGACCGTATCTAAAAATCCTTAATCACTGCTTTTGAAAATGATGGCTAGATTAATATATCATAGGAGCAATCTACTCAGTATGGACAATGTTTTGCCTGGAACATATTGACTGTGTAGTATTGGGGGGGGGGGAAGGTGTGGATGACTGGTGAATATGTACTCACCCTGGGCAGAGTGTATGAGAATATACATTCCACACAAAGATGGACTACAAGCCATCAGGAACACTATCCCCGATAATGTCACGGCTAACCTGGTGGCTGAACTTTGTGACTTTGTCCTTACCCATAACTATTTCACATTTGGGGACAATGTATACCTTCAGATCAGCGGCACTGCTATGGGTACCCGCATGGCCCCACAATATGCCAACATTTTTATGGCTGATTTAGAACAATGCTTCCTCAGCTCTCATCCCCTAAAGCCCCTACTCTACTTGCGCTATATTGATGACATCTTCATCATCTGGACCCATGGAAAAGAAGCCCTTGAGGAATTCCACCATGATTTCAACAATTTCCATCCCACCATCAACCTCAGCCTGGTCCAGTCCACACAAGAGATCCACTTCCTGGACACTACAGTGCTAATAAACAATGGTCACATAAATACCACCCTATACCGGAAACCTACTGACCGCTATTCCTACCTGCATGCCTCCAGCTTTCACCCTGACCACACCACACGATCCATCGTCTACAGCCAAGCTCTGCGATACAACCGCATTTGCTCCAACCCCTCAGACAGAGACAAACACCTACAAGATCTCTGTCAAGCTTTCTTACAACTACAATACCCACCTGCGGAAGTAAAGAAACAGATTGATAGAGCCAGAAGAGTTCCCAGAAGTTACCTACTACAGGACAGGCCTAACAAAGAAAATAACAGAACGCCACTAGCCGTCACCTTCAGCCCCCAACTAAAACCCCTCCAACGCATTATTAAGGATCTACAACCTATCCTAAAGGATGACCCAACACTCTCACAAATCTTGGGAGACAGGCCAGTCCTTGCCTACAGACAGCCCCGCAACCTGAAGCAAATACTCACCAACAACCACATACCACACAACAGAACCACTAACCCAGGAACTTATCCTTGCAACAAAGCCCGTTGCCAATTGTGCCCACATATCTATTCAGGGGACACCATCACAGGGCCTAATAACATCAGCCACACTATCAGAGGCTCGTTCACCTGCACATCCACCAATGTGATTTATGCCATCATGTGCCAGCAATGCCCCTCTGCCATGTACATTGGTCAAACTGGACAGTCTCTACGTAAAAGAATAAATGGACACAAATCAGATGTCAAGAATTATAACATTCATAAACCAGTCGGAGAACACTTCAATCTCTCTGGTCACGCAATCACAGACATGAAGGTCGCTATCTTAAAACAAAAAAACTTCAAATCCAGACTCCAGCGAGAAACTGCTGAATTGGAATTCATTTGCAAATTGGATACTATTAATTTAGGCTTAAATAGAGACTGGGAGTGGCTAAGTCATTATGCAAGGTAGCCTATTTCCTCTTGTTTTTTCCTACCCCCCCCTCCCCCCAGATGTTCTGGTTTAACTTGGATTTAAACTTGGAAAGTGGTCAGTTTGGACGAGCTATTACCAGCAGGAGAGTGAGTCTGTGTGTGTATGGGGGTGGTTTTTGGAGGGGGGTGAGGGAGTGAGAGAACCTGGATTTGTGCAGGAAATGGCCTAACTTCATTATCATGCACATTGTGTAAAGAGTTGTCACTTTGGATGGGCTATCACCAGCAGGAGAGTGAATTTGTGTGGGGGGGTGGAGGGTGAGAAAACCTGGATTTGTGCTGGAAATGGCCTAACCTGACGATTACTTTAGATAAGCTATTACCAGCAGGACAGTGGGGTGGGAGGAGGTATTGTTTCATATTCTCTGTGTATATATAAAGTCTTCTGCAGTTTCCACGGTATACATCTGATGAAGTGAGCTGTAGCTCACGAAAGCTCATGCTCAAATAAATTGGTTAGTCTCTAAGGTGCCACAAGTACTCCTTTTCTTTTTGAGAATATACTGTCAACTTCCTCTGTTGAGGCTGCTCAGGCAAATTCTCATTTGTACAAAGACCTCTTAGTTTAGTAAAGAACTGAATCAATGTATTAAACACTTGGACCTCAGATGGTATAAAATGTCATAGCTCCATTGGCTTCAGCTGAGTTATAATGATTTATATAAATTGAGAACCTGGCCTCGGATTATATAAAATTGCGCCTTTTGCCAAAGCTCTCTGCTACAGGGGATGGAGCGCCAAGTGAGTGTCTATGTTCTTTGTGGACGACTAGCCCCTTCTACAAATTGCAAAAAACTTTCAACACTGCAACCATGGTAAATTTCACGTATTATCAATTTATATTTTATAGAATACTGACAGTACCATCAAACTTTTGACTCAGTGGGGTGCTTGTTGTCAGTCTAAAACCTGAATAATGTTCAAATATATGTATCATGAATGCATCTGCATACTCAGTATATAGACACTATATTTTAAGTGGTTTGGTTTACTGCACTATTCATGATTGAAGCACTTGAGTTTGCATAACATGTGGCCTTTACCTGCCAATGAAGGGGTAATTCCAAGTTAACGTAAAATGAGGTAAGAGGAGGATACAAAACTGTCATTACAACACACATAATATGTACATAAAAGATATATATATGAATGAATGAGTCAGATCCAGTCCTCTAACTGAGAGTGAATAATTAGCAACTAATGCTTTCCGAAAGAGATTTTTTGTAAAATAAGCATGACTCTCAGTTTGGCACTCCAGAATTAACATAATTAGAAACAGAAAGTGAATAGCATGTTGCAAGCCTAATAAAGCTGAAGGTTAAAATTAAACAATGCCTTTTAGGCTTTTTTGCACACACACACACACACACACACACACACAATGCTTCACAAGCATTTGAAAATGCTGTGTAATTTGAACTGGAAACCTAGAGATGAAAGATTATATCATTAGAAAAACCCTTGTGCTCCTTTTTATTTTAAGGGTACTAAATCAATTTACAAATGATTTACTAAAGACTTCACAGCCAGTGAGAAACATACGTGTAATAACCAATTTCCAGATGGTTAAACTGGTGCACAAGTTAATTGACTGTCCAAAGTCATATAGCTAGACAGCAGTAGTATTGGGATCATACACACACTTTACACATTATATAGACAGGCCATATTTTGAGAAGTATCATTGACTGGGATCTGACACTACCATGTTTTCCTTGAGAGAACTCTTGAATCAGAAAAAAATATTTTGGTAGGCAGGACCCAACAGACAGTTTTTGGTAAAGATGCTAGGCAGGTCCCGAGCAGAACCCGACCCAACTCAAACCCCCCACCATAGTGGGTAGAATCCGACTGAAACCATCGCAGGGCTTCCACCCCCAGACTATTTACTGGGTTGCGACAGGCCATCAAGACATTTACAAATGGTCCTAAGCCCCAAAAGGTTGAGAACCACTGCTTTATAAGAAAAAGCCAATATTTTCATCTTGTGAGGGTTTTTTATGTTTGTTTTTAAGTAAAAGGTTCATAATATGTTTTGAATCAAGATATAAAGAACTGTGCTCAAAAATGGATGTCAGTCCTATTTCTTGTAGATCACTGCTTGACAAATCTTTTCAAACACATGTATGATTAGAAGGGGTTGCGTTATGAAAGTGTGGAAAGAAACCATAGTATATGTTCAATCCCACCTTACGCCCTAGCCTTTTTAAAAATACAGTTGTAATATGTTTTTAACCATCAGTTAAGTACAGATGCAAACTCTGATACAATCATGCTCGGCTGTAACCATGGCTTGTCGATACCATTTTTTTCAGGTTTGTTGATGGGCAAAGAAAAAGAAAATTTTAAAACAGTTGCAAAGCCAGACTTACTCATTCCTTTTGATATTCATGAAAATTAATCACCAAAAGATTACAGAAAAATTAATTTCTCAAGCCGTTTTGGAGGCTATTTAGAGGCATGTTCTTGCAAAATTGACTAAACTGAGGTTATACAAATGAACAAAGTAAAATTGACTGCTGTATACAAGAAGCAACTGATTTTCAAACCAGGGTAAAGTATCAGTGAAAAGTATTTATTGATGTTCACTTGATGCCCAGAAGATGAATTACAGCCCTATTAATTCATGTTGGCAGATTGGATTTGGCAAGCATAATATTGAGATAACTCTGAAGACGAGTCTAGTGTTAAGGGACCCTGACCCAGAGCACTTAGGATTAAACAATTTACAAACCTTCTGTCAGTTGTCTTCTGCTTTTTCTTTTTTTGTTTTTTAAAGGAATCTGAATCCATCAATTGAAAGCACAATTAATTCCTTTGTGTGTGAATTTCCTGAAAAACACCTTGTGACTTGCCAACCTCAGCACTCTAATATGCCAGCAGCAGCGGCAGACATTAAAGAAATTCCAGATAATCATATGGAAAGTGACATTAAAATTAGAACACCATTATTTTTAGGCTATGAATGGTTTATCAAAATCAATAAAATTATGAATTCTCTATACAGTTTATATGAATCACATACTGTAAAGTCTCTCCAATGAATTATTTATTACCTGCATTTCCTTTGTTTTATCACCAGGGAAAGCTCTGCAGCAGATACCTTAAGTACAAATACCTAAACTGAATTTACCAGATTTAGGAGGCTTACAGCTTCTTGATTTAATTGCATTACATGTCTATAAGTAGGGAGCAATTTAGTCTGAAGTGGTACTTATGTATTACTCCTTTTTTTAGCATCTCAGCACTACTTCTGTTAAATTCCTACCATCTAATGTATTTTGGATTTGCAACTTAAATACAAAGATATATACACACATTCATGTTTTAATTATGTAGTTAATCTCTATTTAAGACATGTCCAGTAAGTATACAGCCTTTTAATCTTATAATTATTAATCACTGAAAACAAATGTTTTTTTCCTTCCATGACTTGTAAATGAATCTGTGGGGTGGGGGGTTTTGTTGTTGCTTTTTACAGAATACAGACAGTAGACAGTGAAACATATCACCATTTTCTACCATTATATTATCTCTGTACAGTAAGATTGTCAATGTTTAATGTGTGTTAACAAGAATGCTAAGCATTTCCACTTAATTAAAGCCATATATCATTCTAAATAATTAGTAATAATTACGATGAATCACCAGCCTAGATAAGGCAAATAAAATTATCTCATCTGAAACCTGAAGTCTGATTTCAAAATTCCAAAATAAACTCTTGGGAATCCAAGTTCTGCAGTATGCAAACTGTTTTCTTTAAGTACGATATAATTTATGTAATGAAATAAATCTACTCCGTTAAAATATTTAGTAGAACTGAGAATAATGAGTGGAGATAGGATTAGTTTAATTAGTTTACTGAAATGGAGTTCTCATAGTAGCTAAATGTGATATATTGGCTTTTGTCACTTGGAATAAAAAAAGGGTAATTAGTCCACATTCAAATATATTGTTTTCTTTGAAGAAAGAGAACTGTAATATTTTAGCCTGAATTACTGTAGTAACCCTTCCCATTTACAAAATAATACATGGAACAGAAAACTTATCCTCTTCACCATGATAGATAATTAAAAGGAAAACAGAAAAACCTTAAATATATTACAAAATTAAATCAAAATTATTGAGGCTGATTTGTTAGTGCCACAGTGCAGTTTACTCCACTACCGCTCAAATGGTTTCAATGGAGTTACACTAAGGTCAGACTGCGGAAGCACCGTGGTGATTCAGGCCCACTGCATTCTAATTTCAAGCTTGCATCCAAGTTTTTCCAGTTTATTTTACAAATATTTAATTAATCAGAAATTCCTGGAAAGTCATTACAGGAAAGCCCAGATCCCATAAACAGCTACACGTCGGTAACTTTAAGCAGGTGAACAGCTCCTATGATATCTATGGGATTATTCACTTGCTTATAGGTTTCAGAGTAACAGCCTTGTTAGTCTGCATTCACAAAAAGAAAAGGAGTACTAGTGGCACCTTAGAGACTAACCAATTTACTTATACAATTTACTTCACTTGCTTATAGTTAAGCAATTCATGGTAGGATCAAGGTCTAATATTATTTCCCCAGAAACTAGAGCAATAATACCTGAATATGACTTGTATGGAATAAATGTCATCTGACCATCAGAAACCTGTTTAATGGTAAGTAAACATTTCCAATAGCACTTAGCATTAGGGAACACATCTGAGAACGAAGTGAAACAAAGCAATCCTAATCACCTGTTACAAGAACATGACATCAGAGCTGTAAGTATACAGGATTTCATATTAAAGAAGGCCATAGCATTTATACCAGATAGTAGGAATGAGTTTAGACTACTAGCATTTACAGATTACGTGGCTAGAGGTGTTGGCCCTCCATAAGAAAACTACCTTTAAACAGAAAATAAATAGTGGTGGGGCAGAGACGGGATGAATGAGAGATAATCCTAACAAAACAATGAAACAGTTAAAAAAATACAACCCCTGCCCCCTCCCAATAACAATAGGTTTACAATGAGCCAAATCCTGCCTTATTTTATACAAATCCACAGGAAGTGCGAGGGAAAATGACCTCACCACACAGCAAGTGGTGGAGTCTGTTGTCTGGCTTGTTGGAAAAAAGGTGTCCCCCTTTATGGGCTAGAGCAGGGGTGTCCAACCTACGGCCTGCTGGCCATATGCAGCCCATCAGAGCATTTCAGAAGGCCAGCAGCCTGCTTCAACACAATACACTAACGGCTAATCCATTAGTGTTTTGTCATCATGTTTACATCATAAATAAAATAGACAATGCTGTACACAGAAACAACCAATCAAAATGCATACGCAACAAGCTGAACTTTAAATATAAATCAATACAGGTAACTTATTCAAATACGTAGAATCTGTTTGTTGTGCTTAGATTTACAGAGTCCTCCTGCGTAATAATGATTTAAAGACTTTAAGTTACAGAGAATCCACCATCTACACTAGTTTAAACCTGTAAGTGACTCGTGTCATATGCTGCAGAGGAAGATGAAAAAAACCCAGGGTCTCTGCCAATCTGACCTGGGAGAAAATTCTTTCCTGACCCCAAACTGAGCATATGGGCAAGATCCACCAGCCAGACACCTGGGAAAAAATTCTCTGTAGTAACTCAGAGTCCTCCCATCTAGCATCCCATCACCAGTCATTGGAGATATTTGCTGCTAGCAGTCGCCAATGGGCCATATGCCATTGTAGGCAGTTTCATCATACCATCCCCTCCTTAAATCTTATCAAGCTTAGTCTTGAAGCCAGTTCAGTGTTTGGTCCCCACTGCTCCCCTTGGAAGGCTGTTCCAGAACTTCACTCCTCTGATTGTTAGAAACCTTTGTCTAATTTCAAACCTAAAATTACACTTCTTGTTTCTTTCATGGGGGGTGGGAAGGAATTTTTCCCCTTACTCCCAGGTTGGCCAAGGCGGGGAGGGTTTTTTTGTTTTGTTTTTTTGCCTTGAGGGCTGAGTTGGGTGAAAAATGAAACAGGTGTTAGGCTATGTTGTCGCAACTTATTATGTAAGCGTGGGGTGGACGTCCAATGCAGAAACACCGTAGGGAAGGGATATAGTGATAGAATAGACTGGTAAAGGATTTAAAGGAGATATTCTTTAAAGGGGCAGAAATGGGGGAGAGAAGTATTCATGGCTCCTATGACTGGTACAGCAGGGAGCCAACCCATCTCTCCAATGTAGCTCCCCTTAACCATCATTTGAGAGGGGGATGGTTAGGCCCTAGCAACCGGTTGGCTGGGGACCAGGATGGGTAAAGAGGGAGGGCTGACAGCAGCCCCGCTTCCCCCCCACTCCAAAATATGTAAATGGTTATGGAATTACCTGCACTATACAATTTTCCCTGCCAGGTACTCACAGACATTTATGAATAAAGTTGTGTCCTAATTACGTCACATCAAGTGTCTCTTGTCTTTCCAGCATGGCCGAATAAAGACATGGAGCCACTTCCCTCCCTAATGCACATATAGCCGAGCATAATTATTACCAGGCTTACTGAAAGCCCAAAGATGTGTTATCTAGCATTGTACTCTGTTTCTTTTACATGTGTACATCTTAGCTACAATTTAACAACAGAGGAATAAAAGTCACCCTAAAAACCTGTCTGCTGATGGGTTTTAGACTCAACGATGTATAGATTTGTGCTCTGAAGCATGCAAGAGACTTAAAAATGATGTAAATTCTCCATCACCCATGTACTTATCAACATTTCCTAAACTAAACTCGCAAATCACAGGATTTTTTCTCCTCCCCCAGAAAAATTTAGTATTATTGATGATGTTGAAAAACTCTAGCCAAGTAGACATTTAATTGCTTCAGAAAGGCAAAAATGCCATAACACTTCAGCATTATTAAGTTTATGGTGTTATTACAATGTAAAGTGAGTTGTCATATCCTTACTGAGAAAATGGGCAGAGCTGTGACTTATTGTCAAGCACCTTCGAAAACTATCACTGTGTATCAGAAGAGCTATGGATAAATTGAAATAAAGTAACTCATGTACTACAGTTGCTGCTAGTATTAGGTCCTGTAACAAGCTTTTTTTCTGAATAGATAATATTGGGTGCAATAATTGGGGATTGGAGGGAGTGCATTGTCTTCCAATCGCTAGAATATAACAAGGCTGAATTATAAATACATATGGAGTTCTCAAAAATAGTGTGCTACTTTTTCATATTCCGGTATCTTATTAGGGGATATGCATGAATATATACAGTTGTAATAAAAAGGTTCAGACTGAAAGTTTATAAGATATTGTGTAAAATAAAGAGGAATTATTATGCAGACATAATTAATATAGTCAAATTAGAGATGATTTAATAGAACCCAGGGACCAATATATAAATAATGGATGAAGTTGCCACATTAGGTCAAATATATTAACTCAGCAGATAGGAGAGCTATTTTGAGGACTGGTGGTATCTGGCAGTGACATTACAAAGTTCCTGGACAAGGGCAGCAAGTTAGCAGGCAAAAAAATTACAGATGTGCCTTACCTCTAAGCACCATAATTAACTGTTGAGCCACCTCCACAGGCCGGAGACACATGCAATATGTGTGAAATTGCAGGTTAAAATGGGGATTGTGATTCTGTGTACGCATCTTCCTACTGATACTCAGGCACCCAACACCAACTGAGATGGAGAGGTAATAACAGGCTGTGGGCCCTATATTGCAATTCTAGAGATAACACTAATCCCCAGTGCTGCTATGAGTACTACTGATACAAGGTACTGCTTGTTATCAGTAAGAGAGTGAAAACTCCTTCCCTTACATGATGGTGCTGAATAGAGACTAGGTGGCAGAGTATAATGACTCAAAGCTGGTCAAAGGAGGTGACACGCTGATGCACTTTACTTCATAGAAAAGAAGCAGTGTGAGAACCCCAGCTAGCAGCTGCTGCAGACCAGAGCACAGCACATATGCTGCACCAGTAGGGATGATCTACCCTAGAGATGTTGCCAACACTGCCCTAATCCTCCGTCTCTATATACCTCCACCAGATAAGAAGCAAAATTTCCCTCTTTCTGTGAGGTCTTCAGTAGAGATCTGGTAGCCTCTTTGAAAAAAATGTCAAGCACCATATAAAAGATATGCATGGTCAATAGAGCTTTGCTTTAGTAACTTGAACTGACGTGTGAAAGGAGGGTAGATAAAGGCTAAGGTTACCCCACAACAACTAGGTGAACTGTGGATAAAAGTTATTTACAAACTTTTTTAGCAAATTCTGAATGACTATCTAATTTGCCATGTCCCTACTCTTCTTGTTAACTTTTAAACTAACATGTGAATAGCTTTTTGTGCAAATTAATATAAGGGAATAACTGTTCTTAGCACAAAAACCTGTATTTAATTGTGAACAAAGTACCTCTATTCACACTGGAGAGGCTTGGCCCTAATTATTAAAAGTTAGTCATTATTTCTGCTCTCTGGTTGGATATCATCTGACCAACCACACTCCATAAATAGAGAGGGAGAAAAACTTTACAAACAATACAAAGGCTGAAGTACAAATGGATGATATATTCACCTGAAAATTACAAAAAAAGGAATAAATCCTTAAAAAGCACAGTCTCTTTACAGATTATTTTTGTATGGAAAAAGAGCTTCATTCATTGGAGAAATTGTTTGCTGTGATTAGTTCAGTTAGCTCAACCTACACTCCAAGTATTTGCATACCCCTGTTGGAAAACAAGTGAATCATATTTACCTCTCATGAGGATTATCTATTTTGCATACTAATATGCATAAACCACAGACAGGAGCCTCCTCACATATTTTGTCAATAGAAAGCTTTGTACCTATATGAGTGCACACGTATCCCTCATCTAATTCAGAGAGCCAACCCCAAAATCTAGAAGTCAGAGACACTAGGAGGATTCAGCTCCATACATCAATGAATTATTTATTACACTATTATTTTGTTTTTTAATCTCTGACAGATGTAATATGGGCCATACTCGTCAATTAATAATAAATCCAATTTCATCCAATGTAAATTACTATACTATGTAATCCAATTCACATTTACAAATATTAAACTGAAGTAACTGCTACAAAAGACCATATACTGTATGACAAAACTCAACTGAACAGAAAGTTTATTCAAAGAGGCAGGAACTGCCATATTTTGCCTCTCAGTGAACTAAAATGTATGCCCTTCTGATTTATTAAAATTGTATTTATTTATTTGGGAGGAATTAGGAGGAGGGATATATGTATGTATATAAAACTAATAAATAAATACATTATGGAATTTCCTGTACAATATTTTGAATGGACTGTATGGACTCTGTACTTCCAGATCATGCGATAACACGCTCAATTAATTCTAGGCTATATGTTATGTCAATTAAATTAATTAATAGGATGCCCAAATCAATATGTTAGATTACAAAATGCCTTTGTATACATATATCAAAATATATTAGCAAATAGCATTAGCAAAACACTGACCTTGTTAGACAGAAGGACAGATATGATAACCTCACTCAAATCAGCCAAACCAAAACAGAGCTGTTTATAATGTACGCTGGCAAATCCTTATACCTAAGTTTTCAAGTTGCATGCCTTTTTTGGCAGGGGTGAGGGGTGGCAGTTGGGACTTCGAGACTGGAATCATGCCCATTGGAATTAGATCCAACTGAACTATTCAAAGAACAGGAGTACTTGTGGCACCTTAGAGACTAACCAATTTATTTGAGCATAAGCTTTCGTGAGCTACAGCTCACTTCATCGGATGCATACTGTGGAAAATACAGAAGATGTTTGTTTTTATACACACAAACCATGAAAAAATGGGTGTTTATCACTACAAAAGGTTTTCTCTCCCCCTACCCCGATCACTTTACATAAGCTATTACCAGCAGGAGAGTGGGGGGAGAGAAAACCTTTTGTAGTGATAAACACCCATTTTTTCATGGTTTGTGTGTATAAAAACAAACATCTTCTGTATTTTCCACAGTATGCATCCGATGAAGTGAGCTGTAGCTCACGAAAGCTTATGCTCAAATAAACTGCTTAGTCTCTAAGGTGCCACAAGTACTCCTTTTCTTTTTGCGAATACAGACTAACACGGCTGTTACTCTGAAACCTATTCAAAGAACCTGAGGATAAAATGGGCATTCTATATATAAGTATGGATATACATACATGTACAAAACAGGCATTTGTCGTCTGTCTCCTATCCAATTTGCACCCAGAAGAGGACTCAAAACATTCTGATAAAGATTCTTTGTTGGTGTAATATAATGCTATTGCTTAAACTGAAGTTATGGTCTTGATTCAGAAATTACTGTGTGACTTTCTTTAGCCTCTGTTATGCAGAAGGCCAGACAAGATGATCATATGGACCAATCTGGCCTTAAAATCTATGAATATCAGAGACATAGAACAATTTAATGGCACCAGCATTCAGCTTATATCCTGAAAATATTCCATATTCTTCCTTTCTTTGTAACATTACAAAAGGAACCCACTTAACTCTTAAGTGTTAAAATAGCATTGTTTAAAGAATACCATTTTTCATGAACTGAACGACACAAATGCTGCTCAATGTAAAATGTGCCAAAGCTGAACTTCTTAAATAAGTAAGCAGGAAAGCACAGAAAAGTTATATTCTCCCTTGTTCTTAACTTTTACAGTATTAAAAATATCTACACCAGAAAGGGCAAGTGTAATTAGTATTTTAAATAGAAGAATTAAATTGTTGAGAAAATGTTTTCTATACAACACATCACCAAGTCTTCTTTGAATGCAGTCTTATATATGTAATGGAAGAAGTAATATAATTATTTTAAAATGTTTTTTTCCTTGAACAGAGTTTAAGTTTTCCACTATAGGTTTATCATCTCCCTTCTTCCTATAAAAAGAAAAGGAGTACTTGTGGCACCTTAGAGACTAACGAATTTATTTGAGCATGAGCTTTCGTGAGCTACAGCTCACTTCTCGAGCTCAAATAAATTCGTTAGTCTCTAAGGTGCCACAAGTACTCCTTTTCTTTTTGCGAATACAGACTAACACGGCTGTTACTCTGAAACCTTCTTCCTATAGTTTTCAAATCAACAGACTTGAGAGTAGATTCTACCCTCTGATACATGAGCATGAATCGTTGCCTTTGGTTTTGGGAGAAAAAAAACAACTACCGTACATGTGCCTCAAGCATAATAGCTGGCTGTACCTGATCATGTGCTCAGGTGTAGTTGAAGGAAGTTTCATGGCCTTTTTACTTTAGTACATACTAATCTTTGTACCAGTATTATGTATATTTTCACCCATATAGTATTTCCTTGATAGACCTCAACACTTATTTCTCTTATGTTAATCCAAATTCTGCACATACAGATGATCTATGTGCTAAAAATCCTTATGCAATTTTTCCTAAATCACTGCACTAGAAAAACATATGTAATAGAAATACATGCAAACCAATTTTCTTTTCAAATTTAGTAAAGCAATGCTTTTTTCCTTCAGCCTGCATTCCGAATTTTAGCCCTGAACACAATGTTATGTCCAGTTTATATACCTCTAAAACCTGGAATTTGTAATAGATTCGTTTGAACAATTTTAGTTACAGTATAGTTGGGCAAATTACATTGATATAATATTTCCTGCCCCACCTTCAGCTGTTATTTTAAAAGCTTCTCGTTAAAACTGCTACATAATACAAATGATTGATTTGCAAATAAAGCTATAATCTTCAAAATGACTAAATGATTAAAATGGTTGTTACCAAACTTTTAATGTCTGTGACTAATAGTGACTTATTAAGAATGCAAACCATGCCTGGCTGCCTAACTACAGACTTAGTTGTCTAGTAATTTGTTCAGACTGCAAATACACATCTCCAACATGGTATTAAATTACTCCATGTTATTCAGTATTAAAATGCTTTCCTTGAAGCAATTTGCTGTAATCATGAAACAAGAGTAAAGAAAAGAAACTTTAATTTAGGTTGGATTTGAAAATGCTAATGTCTAAACCATGATAAAGGTGTAGTGGTCACTGCACTGAATTCCAGTTCTCTTGATAATTACCATGCCAAGAAATAAACAACAAATGAGAAACAAATAATATCATTTTCATGTAAAACAATGTTCTGCAATATAGGATAGTCAACCTAATATGAACAGCCAGTACAGTATGAGGAAAAACACATTTTACTGAGGCTACGTGTAGAATCTTAATTTTCATCATTCAGACTGATTTACTGGACCAAAGTTATCTCTTATGTAACTCCACAGACTTCTATGGAGTTACACCAGGATTGATTTGGGCCCATTGTTTCTAACGTTAGACAAGCTACAGCAGCTCCTCAAGAAAAAGCAAAGGGTGTGATCTTCTTTTGAATGAGTTTTCCCATGTGCTCCCAAGGTTACCCTAGAATCTCCTAGGTTAAAATACTAGCTGTATGCAACTGTGGAACAGGTAAGAGTTTGATTAGAGATGTGAACTAACCGCTTAACTACAGGTGCAGAAATTTATAGCAGACAGCCTTTTCAAAATTCCCAGTTGGGACTACTGTCCCTAATATGTGCACTTGGCTGCCTGCACATAAACCCATCTGTTTGGGATGGCATGATGCCCATTCTCAAATTGGTGCAACCCTGACTGTACAATATCTGTGGTGGGATTATATCAGAAATCTGTAGAAAATAACAAGTGATCTCTATATGTGTAAAGTCATTCTGTCTGTAACATATTGGAACATTATGCTCAAATAAATTTGTTCGTCTCTAAGGTGCCACAAGTCCTCCTTTTCTTTTTGTGGATACAGACTAACACGGCTGCTACTCTGAAACCTGGTACATTACTGTCTCCCATGGTCAATCACATCTTTTTACAGTTACATGGCAGAAAACCCTCCCACTATAACAGGGAAGTAAGGAAAAATAGTTCTTAAGAACATCTGGTTGTCACCTAAAATGTGTAATGAGTGCCTGGGAAATTCATGAAGTTTCTCATTTCCCTGTGTCTGGGCAACACTGTGCCATGGATGAGAGCAAATCAGTTGAAGCTCGGTTTAGTCAAGACAGAGGAAGAGAAAAATATCTGTTGTCCAAACTTTGTCAATAAGGAGCACAAGCTAGAGATATTACTATGTTCTTAGGTAGTGGCAGTGGTGCCTTTTACCATTTGCGTTGGGCTAGGAGACTGAAACCTTTCCTCTCTACAGTTAGTCATGTCTCAGAGACAGACTTCATAACAGGATTACCACAAACTGCTTTCTTGTGGCTACCCTTGAAGGCCACCATTGCAGAATACAGCTTCACCTTTGCGTAATGGCGCTAAGACACGTGAAGATTATTATAGCTGTTCCCTGTATAGTACATTAGATTCAAGATGTGCTTGCAGGTGCAATATTCAAAATTGTGACCTTGATTTGCACTGAGCTATATGCTCCACGTACAGGTTGCTTCTGAAATGCTGGCCTTCTCTCTACACACTTGTCCTGAAAGCTTTTGTTGACTGTCCCTAGATTTGGGCAGGAGGAGAACTGAGGCACACATTTTCAGTCAAGTGACCTTAGGTTGGAAACTGCTTGCTCCGTCAGGCTTACAAAGTCCCAATCAACTGAACTTCAAGGCATACAGCAAAGCATTAGGTATTTCACCATGGGAAGGCGTGTTGCTGTTTTGGGTGAACCTTTTTGTTGTTGTTTAGCCTTGGTAAACGTTTTATTCAAGTTATGGATGTTTATGATTATTGTGCCTGGGGTTCCATGTGTGAATTAAAGTAAAAAGTAAAATACCACTGGCTTCAAGACGTACACAAATAAACATGACAATGCTACCTAGACCCACTTGAGGAATGACAAACCCAGGGAAGAGAATTCCACCAAAGGCCAAACAAACCACAATGGAATACATATAACTGAAAGCAATAAAAAATACACAGTGCATTGAGTAGTGTACAACCAAGGAACAAAGGCAACCAAAGTTTGTGATAACTCCCAATGACATGACAAAAGACTTATCTCCCAGTAATTAAAAAGACAATGAATATTATTGCCATCAGCCACACAGTGTCACGATAGGTAGATGAGATTTTATAAAATAATAATATATTG
This sequence comes from Eretmochelys imbricata, assembly GCF_965152235.1. Lineage (NCBI taxonomy): Eukaryota > Metazoa > Chordata > Testudines > Cheloniidae > Eretmochelys > Eretmochelys imbricata. The sequence continues at coordinate 27,571,531 of NC_135581.1, forward strand.
ACAAAAGTTTAGTGTCAACATTAATTTGATGATGCGTACAGAAACTTTTAATTAGGATCATACCTGGAACAGTTTTGCTCTTTTATCAATCTATACAAAAATCAGTGAAAATAAAATGTAATGACAATCTCTCAAGAAACTAAAATACCATAGTTTTTATATGTAGTGACATCCCATGGCAAATAAGGTCAAATATCCTACGAGTAGCTGGGACAAGAGTCACTAAAACAAAAGTTATTTCTGGTTCCCACAGCATCAGAGATGCAAGAGAAGTTTGTAGGTTTTGGCTTCTCTGGTGTTTCAGGAACACTGTGTGACCATAAATAATATGGGGAAAGCCAGGACAGAAGTCTCATTCTAGTAAAGGGCTAACCTTTCACACATAGCTTATATAAGGTTTACACAGATATAGAATCAGCTTTCCTAGGTCAATCTAAAGTGCTCCCATCACAACTCACAAGTAGAGCTAAAAGCAGTAGGGTTCAACAAAGTAGTAATCTTGTCCCCGTTTCTTCATCATATGTAATATGATTTATCATGCTAAAATTCAGACAGCAATACATTGCCAGAGCCACTGAGATACAGGCAATGAAATGCCAATGTGTCATTAATATTGGGGGGCGGGGAGGATTGGCAGAAAGATACTAGGCCACACATAGGGTTGCCAACTTTCTATCTGCAGAAAACCAAACACCCTTGCCCCTTCTCAAAGGCCATGCCCCAACCTGCCCCATTCCTGGCCAATGGGAGCTGCTGAGCTAGTGCTCAGGGTGGGGTGGGAGAAGCACGTGGAGCTGCCCTGGCTGCCCCTGCACTTATGAGCCACGAGATGTCGCTGCTTCTGGGAGCTGCACAGGGAGCCTGCCTGCGTTGCAACCGGACTTTTAATGGCCTGGTCATCAGTACTGACCAGAGCCACTAGGTTCCCTTTTTGACCGGGAATTCTGGTTGAAAACCGGACACTTGGCAACCCTAGCCACACAAGCTGTGATTAACTTTTGTTATGAAATAAAGAAGATAGGCCAGCTGCTGTCAAACAGTCCGTCTTGGTTAAAGAATCTTGGCCACGTTATGATTTTGAGTGGAAATTAGTGAAATAACCAGTGCTTTTTGAAGTTTTAACTACACACTAAGGTAAACACCACAGCTTCAGCTGGGGTTTGTTTTTGGTTTTTGAATTTGTTCAAACTTTAAAGTGGGTGGTGCAACAGTCAGGCTGACTCTTCCCCCCCACCCCACCCCCCCAAAAAAAAATCACCAGAAGCACACTAACTCAGGTAACATATTACTCAATCTTAATTCTTCCCAATAGTTACTAAAGCTAAGTCCAAATATGTTACTCATATAACCAATATGTTTCTAGCCAAATATTCTTGTGTTTTGCGTGACCTTATTAATATGCAAGTTAACACTATTTTCACAAGACCATACTTTCTGCAGGTTTGTACAAAAAAGTTCTGGATTATTCCAAATTTTATTATTTTAATCTTCAATAACATACAAGAGCATCCAAAATATATTATGGAAGCTTCTGGACTTTTTTGGAGATAGAAATGGTGGGTGTCTGAGTGAGAATTTCCTGTTAATTTTAAACATTTTATAAAAAGCTGGAGAAAATGTTTACCTGGGACAGGAGCAGTGTACTGCTCTGTGAATTCAGACTTGAACTAGGAGAGGCATCGAAATTATACACCTTGGGCAGAAGAAGCTGACTTTGTCACAAGTGTGATAAAACAGTCGCTCAGGGAAGTAATATCCTTTTATATCTGCTTGGCTATACCACTGATGACATGCAGTCACCACTGACTATAGGGCTTTAGAAATGTGTCTTTTCATTAACTGGGAACTGGGGCAAGTCCTCCACACCAGTGGTTCTCAACCTGGGGTATGCAGAGATCTCCAGGGGGTACATCAACTCATCTAGATATTTGCCTCACTTTACAACAGACTACATAAAAAGCACTAGCGAAGTCAGCACAAACTAACATTTCATACAATGATTTGTAAAAAATATACACTGAAATATAAGTACAATATTTATATTCCAATTGTTTTATTTTATAATTATATGGTTAAAATGAGGAAGTAAGCAATTTTTGTGCTGTGACAGTTTTGTATTTTTATTTCTGATTTTCTAAGTGAGGTGAAACTTGGGATATGCAAGACAAATCAGACTCCTGAAAGGGGTACAGTAGTCTGGGAAGGTTGAGAGCCATTGCTCCAGACCATATAGAAAAATAGCAAGCAGGAATTCTAGAAACAAAGTAGCCATCCAAAGAATTAAAAATGAGAAAACAAAAGTGGAATACAGTATCAAATTTACAGACTATCTGGATAGCCAGAGAAGATACAACACCCACTCACCTGTCTGTTCCTCTCTATATATTTACAATAATTAATATTTTATGTTTTCATTGTTTTAATGTAAAATTGTCTTTATACAACTAAAATATCAGTGATAATAATTCTCATCCGCTTAGCTTCAAGCATGAGATTGCTTCCAAGTGTAAGAATATTTTTTCATGTTCATTAAAGCACACTCATTCCAATACAGAATCAACATCACTTTAGGAATACAATTTGAAATGGATTTTAATAACTGTGCTTCCTTTTGCCATGACAAGTCACAAATGTCAAATAAGTAAATAATACAGGCACAGTAATAGTCCCCCAAACCAATAAAGAGTAAAGTAGCCTTTCTTGCCTGCTGAAGGACCCCATTTTCTATTCTGAGCAGGCAAGCAGAAAGCACTGCTCTTCTGTCATTCCTTGACAGTTATAGACTAGCACTGCACCTTATTAAAGATTAAGGTTTGCCCAGGCACTCTCTTTTGGCCATCTCCTGTCCACAACCCAGCATTTATTACTAGGGAAGTAGAGATTAATACCATCTATTCTGCTTTGAAAGAATGCCACATCAGTGAGCCCATGTAACCAAATGGTGCAGTACAATTCAAAAAGTATTCCATGTAAGAACATATATTACTTCAGTTGATAATTTTGTCTTCCCAGATGACCATATCCCTTTAAAAATGTTGTTTTAAATGTATTTCAGTAAATTTTTAAATATAAAAGGGAATAAAAATTTTAAACAGATTTCACCACTAATAAATAATTTAAATTTTGGTCTGTTACTAAAAACATTTTTCTGATCAGAAACAAACATACAAGATAATATAAAACCTTATTCTGTTCAAGCAACAAAATTCTGTGCTTGTTCTGTGCTCATTCAACTTACAATATAGCAAAATTCAGCAGGGACAATCTATGCAGGGAGAAACAGTAGACATTTAAAACAAATATCATATTTGTGTTTGTTGTAGAATAAATAATTCTGTGCCTATTTTAACAGGTTATCTTGAAGTGGGATCATGAAAACATTAGTTCTTCTGAGCATCATTTTACATTTCCAAAGGATATCCAAACATGTTTTTTCTTTGTCTTACTGATGAAAATGTGCTTGAATGTCAGCAGACTTGTTTCTTTGAAACAGCCAACGTGCCAAGGAATTTAGGTGAATTATAACTTTTTTTGCTCTGTACTGTTGAAAAGCCCAACTTCACTGAATTAAAACCCACATGCAGTGACTGCTCTTAAAATTTTTCTACCAGTTTGTGAACAATTTCTATACTTAAAATGGGGACTTGCAGTAGAAACTTCCACACAATCCAAATCCCACAGATGTTAATAGAAAGACTCCAACTGGCTTTGTGGGCTTTGGATCAGAGCCTAAGTGCCACCATTATAAACTCGTTCAGGCTTCTGTGAGAAGCAAAGAATTCTGTTTGTTCATACCTATCCACTCCCTTTACTTGTGCTAATAATTTTTACGTTAATTCTACCAGGTCAATCTGTATACTAAAGGCTATTTTCACACAGGGCCTAAACCAAGGTCTAAGACTGGCTACCAGTTCCAATGATAATTTAGTTTTGCTTGGAGAGCTGGAATAGTCTCTGTGAAGCACCGTCATCAATCCAAGAGATGGTTGATTTAATGCCTATTCAGCAGAAGGAAATATGTTCATCTCCAAAATACTGAAAAGTTGAGAAAACAGTACCTCCCCACCAGCTGTGACTAGTGCACTCCTGCGTCACATATGCTTCAGTTATCTCACTTTTAAAGACTTCCTGGCTCAGGGCCAACTGGTCAGATAGACCAACATAGTCTTATGGCTCAAGACAAGTGCTGCTGTGCACCCTTCTTAGTGTCACATGCCATTTGGTACATGTGTTGGTGGTGAAGGACCGGAGTAGTTCTTATGCATCTTCGCAAACTGGCAATAACTTATGGTTGTGATCGATTCTTTTCTAAAATGGGAACTCAGTATTTTAAGGCAATGCAATTTTAATCTGCTGACTTCCTTTCTACATTATTCAACATGACAGGCATGTTTATATTACTGTAGCCATCATAACTGCCCTAAACAGCATGATTTCTACTCATCACTGGGCATTATGTTCATGATGATATAAGAGAGCCTCCAGTACACCTTCAAAATGCCTGCATCATTGTCACTGGATATTTTTACATGATACTTTTTCTACAGTAAAGCAAATCAATATAACCTTTTCAGTTTACTCCTGATGGATGAGTTTGTGTGTTCCCAATAGACAGTTTGGTATTTATTACAAATAAATCTTTTTTTTTTCAAAAATATCAAAACCATATTAAGAATTCTTTATTAAGTCTTTAAAATAACTAATGTGTGTGGTATTTGGGGGAAAAAGGAGCAAATGAAGAGGAGCACTATTCTGTAATTCTAAAACAATTATTTTTTATTGTTGCAGAGGTATCATTATTCTCATTTTGGATCAAAATGCATTAGTATTCTGTCCACCAGGCCTGTAGCAACAATTTTTCTCCATTTCTGTTTGACCTCAAGCCTTTTATGCATAAATGTCAGGGCTCTTTACAATTAATCATGTCTATCACAGACTAATTGTGGACAACAGTAGTGCAATTAACACAAATTTGCTTCAAATATTCAAGAATGTTCAAAAAGCATTCATATTCACAAGTCTTAGTTACCTAACTGTGACAACTGACCATTCTTTACTCTCCTCTTTTTGAACAGTCTTGTGCTAAGCATGTCATGGTGGACGTATAAAACATATATTCTGCTAATTTATAAAATATCATTGTTACAGTAGTAACTGCAAAATATGTATGTACAAAGACTAAATAAGCAGAATAGAAAATACATTAATCATATCTCTTTCCATGTTAAAAATACAGTAGTTAATATAGTGAGTTTTTAAAAGTTATCTTGGTGTAATAAAAGAAATCTAGTTTTTCTTATGTACACAGTTAAATGTTAACACAGGAGGCAATTCCAAAACACCACATAAAATAAGAAACTTTTACTGATAATCCTAATGAAAAAAGAGAAACAGTGAAACATGGTGAAATGAGAAACATTTTTGCTTAATACTGGATCTAGCTAATATACCTGACTGATAGGAAAAGTCTCCTTAACCATATAAAGCTATTTGTAAAGCCTGCCATAAAAAGAACAGACTTAATACAACGAATGCATCATCTTCTTGTTCTTTTTTTTTTCTTTTTTTTTTTTTTTGCATAACACTTAAAGAACTTCTTGGACAGTTGTGCTATTTCTAATCAGGCCCCATGGCAAATATTCACCAACTCTCTCAGGAATAAACTATTCTCACTTCAAACAATTGTTACAGTTTGAATCCAATTGACTCTAGACAAAAGTATTGAGATAATCAGCATATTAAAGCCAACACTATAACCATATGTTAATTATGTAAATGATTCATTTTAATCAGCTAGAACCATGTAAAGAGTTACTAGGAATGCAAATGTAGGGAGTTATTAAAAATCTCATTATTATTCATCTTGGTTCCATGCGTGAATGTATCCATCCAAACAGATGAATTAATAGTTAGATGAAAGATGAAAGAGCTGGAGGGGAAGGCTGTGGGAAACCATCTGTCTTGCTTTGTATCCCTCCAAGGCCTCAACTACACTGCAATGACTACATGAAGAAGAGCCCTTGCGCAGGGACAATGGCTGTCTAAACGGCACCATGACCTGTGGTTAGTGCTTCTCAAAAAACAACATAAACCCAATGACACTTGAGCAGTTCTTAAATTGACTAATGCTTCAAGGTGTTTGATTCTGTCCTTAAGAAAATAAAGTGTGTGTGTAGCATATAATGCTAACTTGACTTAATTGTATAGATGTAACTATTAACTAGCTTCAAAACCAATTCTAATTTTGCCTAGTTATTAATTTGCTTTTAAAAGTGATACAAGCATCACTTAACTAAAACTGTTTTTGAATCTCCGCAGATACCAAAAATGCTTTCTCCAGAAAGAGAATGTAATCTGATCTCTTTGGTGTATAAAAGTTATATTGTTTTCATGTAGACTGCTTTCTAGGAAGGGAGTAAAGACCCCAAAAAACTAGAGCTTTTAAAAAAAAGTATACTGATTATTACAAGACTGCTTAGGAAACTGTGTTGCCCTGTCTTATTTCAGGCACATATATGTGATCTTGATAGTCTATCTGTCTTTGACTGTCTGTGTAGATATTTATACCATGCTTATCACAACTGAATTTTCCTTCTAGTGTATTGCTAGTTCTTTCCACAATGCAAGAGGATGTGATGGTGCAAAAGAGGGTAAGACAGCACAGAGGCAATATTAAAAATGCTGTTTTTGCTGATGACAGAACTACACAGTTTTGTCAAAAAAAGTCAGGTTTCGTCAACAAAACAGTGCAGGCAGACACACTGCAAAGCTCCTTCTGCCGACAAAACTCTCCTACTTCGCTGACAAAATACAACCACCTTGACGAGAGGCATAGCGCTTTTTGCAGCTAAGTGTCAGTGTAGACATCGCACTTGGTTATGTCATTGTAAATGGCCTCCAAGGGGTGTCCCACAAAGCCCATCCTGGCCGATCTGGTCAGCAGTTTGAACTCTGCACTCAGGTACATAGACACATGCCCTTCCCTCTTTAAAGACCCGGGAATTTTTGAAAGTCCACTTCTGGTTTGCTTGGCATGGAGAGTTCACATCACATCTTCCCAGCTAGATGAGGAAGATCTACACGAGGGTGTATCCACGCAACAAATGCTCTCCCGCTTGAAGCACACCTGAGTTGTTGGATCTGCTGGCACTGTGGGGACAGGAGACTATGCAATCCCAGCTCCACTCCAGCCATCGTAACGTCAATACCTATGGTCAGATTTCTCATGGCATGTTGGAGAAGGGCTACGAACAGGACACACATCATTGTTGTGAGAAGATAAGGCAGGCATACCAGAAGGCAAGGGAGACAAACCGTCACCCTGGTGCTGCGCTGAAGACCTGCTGCTTCTATAAGGAGCTGGATGCTATCCTTGGCAGTGACTCCACATCCACCACCAAGAGCCCCATGGATACCCTTGGCGGGCTGGAGATGACTGATAGTGGATTCAACCCCGAGGACAAAGTTGTGGATAAGGAGGTCAAGTTAGAGGACAATGTGGATCACATGGCAGAGTCGTCTAGTGGCATGGTGAGTCAGGACCTCTTTTCCATTCCAAGGGGTCTAGCTCGTGCCAACAGTCCATCTCTGGCACACATGATGCAGGAGAGGAGAGCCCTGATAAATGATCTTTTTGAGTTGATGCTGCTCAGTTATATGAGGTAGAGCTGTTCTTTGCTCTGTATATTCTAGAAGTGGATGAAGGGATAGAAATGTACAAGACTAGCTGTGTTTGAGTGTGTGCCACATTCCCCAGGGCAGCTAAGCAGTGCATTGGAACAGTGTGTTAATGCATACTGAGATTTCATGGGAATCCTCCAGAGAGATCTCCTGGAAACTCTCCTGGAGGTACTTGCCAAACTGAGTCCTTGGCAGAGCTGCTTTGTTCCTCCCTGCATTGTAGGAAACTTTCCTGCACCAATCAGCAATCACTTGTGCAGGAACCAAAGCAACACACAGGTGAGCAACATAGGGACCAGGTCTGACACCGCACACATGCAGGAGATGCACCTTTGCTAAACCTGAGGAGTGAGATATCGGCTTCAATAACTCCCTGGAAAATGGTGGCAGAATTTATAGTATTGTCCCTAGTCACCTCCAGTGATCCCCTTAAAAAAACACCTACACCCTTTGCCCCATCTTGAGTGGCCAACCCCCACCATCTTTAAAGGAGAGAGACTTTAAAGGAAAAATTTAAAATAGACAGGCAGGACAGAAAGGAGAGTGAGGAGCGCACTGTAAATGGCCAAGAGCAGATGATAAAAGTTATGGAGGAGCAAACAGAGATGTTGAAGTCCCTAATCATGTTCCAGGCAGAACATGTGTGCTCTTCCACACACACACTTCAGCCGATATAGAACTGCTTTCCATGCCCTCCTCAAACTCCTCCTACACATTCCTGGTAATGTCCCAGATCATCTTGGTACCCCATTCACTCCTCCCCTTTGTACGGCTTCCAAATTGATAGCTGGAATTACACATAGCTATGAGAGCCTACACTGCCCTGCCCTGTTGTCTCTCTTCCTACCAAGCCTTTTGTGTGTGTTAATTATTATTTAATAAAAACAAACTATGAAATATAACAAATCTTTATTTGTCTCTTACGCATGGTGGTTGCTGTTGGTAGTGACACATAGTTGCAATTTGATCATTTGCTCACTACAAATCCTGGTCAGGAATCATCATAATTTTCATGCAAGGTGGCAAGTTAACAAAGCATGGCAGAGTGCTTTATAGAAAGACACATTACTAGTACGCATTGTCAAAATGACAGGTTTCAGAGTAGCAGCCGTGTTAGTCTGTATCCGCAAAAAGAAAAGGAGGACTTGTGGCACCTTAGAGACTAACAAATTTATTTGAGCATAAGCTTTTGTGAGCTACAGTTAGCTCACGAAAGCTTATGCTCAAATAAATTTGTTAGTCTCTAAGGTGCCACAAGTCCTCCTTTTCTTATTGTCAAAATGTTGTCTCAAAGCCTCCCTGATTCAAATAGCTCCCCATTGTGCCCCTCTAATAGCCCTGGTATCTGGCTGCTCAAAATAAGCCTCCAGGCGATTCGCCTCTGTGCATCCAGGGGGAAACTTTTCACCCTAGCATCACAAATATTATGCAGTGCACAGCAGGCTACTATGACAATATGGGGATATTTTCCTCATTTAGGTCTACCCCGCCATGTAGGCAGCACCAGTATGTTTTTCATCTGCCAAAGGCACATTCTATGGTCATTCTACACCAGCTCAGCCTATTGTTGAAGTGCCCTAACAGTGGACTTCCCAACTCCAAACTGATTTGTGACCGACCAGTAGCAGTGTGGAGTCATGAGCTTCCACACAGCGATCTCCAGGAACTTCTCCACTGAGAGGACAGCTCTCATTTTGGTTCCTCGCACCACAGTGCTGGGGCAAGCTCTGCACACAGTTGCAGGAAGGTAGCTTTCTGCATCTGAAAGTTCTGCAGCCACTGCTCATCATCCCAGACCTGCATAATGATGTGATCCCACCACTCAGTGCTTGTTTCCAGAGCCTGAAAGCAACAGTCCACTGTGTTCAGGTGTTCCATGAAAAGTAATCTGGTGGTGTTTCTTTCTATGGCACACAGCAGGTCAGGCAACTCTAATTCCTGTTCAGAATGGGAGTTCATGATATACTGCATGACTATCTGCAATGTGTTCGTTACAGCCACCGCAACAGTAGAGAGCAGTGTGGGATCCATCCTTTCAGACAGAGATGGCAGGTGCACAGTAAACAGGCCATTGAAAAATACCGCAAAATGCAGTCAGAAGCCCATGGAATGATGGGACAGGAAAAACTGCATCATGGGACATTGAGCCCACATCCATGATGCATTGATCTACTCTGACTTCCCACAATTCCTAGCTGCAGAAAGTGGCAAGTAGGACAGTGGGATAGCTACCCACAGTGCACTGCTTTGTGGACGTGTTCCACCGACAAGAAGGAGCATTGTGCGAATATTCACAAGCAATGTAATTATACCAGGTTTTGACTGTCGGTGTAATTTGTATCAGCAAAACCATGTAGTGTAGACAAAACCTAAGAAAAGGCAATCAATCTATGCTGAGCGGGGGCCATGTAAGTACCTAAACAGACAGATGAAACTGGCTCGAAACTGGCTCTTAATAACGACCACTAAAATACTATGCGGTGGGAAACATATTCCTACTGCAATCATAAACTCACTCAGCAATATGTATTGCAAAATTCTGTTCTTTGCCTAGTGCTTCAAAGGAACATGGATTTGCTTTTAAAGGCGATCTTTATAAATTAAGCCTCATGTACAGCACAATTATTTTTCATTAACCTCATCCTTCCCTGTCTCTATGTTTATGTATACAAGATGTATATTTAAAATTCTTCTTTATATGAAGGAAATAAAGGGCTGGTCAAGGGGATTCTTAGAACTGTTGACATGTCCATTGCTTTCTGTGCCACAATTTTGTTACTGGTTTCAGAGTTAGCAGCCTGTTAGTCTGTATTCGCAAAAAGAAAAGGAGGACTTGTGGCACCTCAGAGATGAACAAAATTATTTGAGCATAAGCTTTCATGTGAATGCGTCCGATGAAGTGAGCTGTAGCTCACGAAAGCTTATGCTCAAATAAATTTGTTAGTCTCTAATTTTGTTAGTGTTCTGGGTTCAGTGAAATTCTGTGTTTGCTGTATAAGTTGAGGATGCTTATTATGTGGTATGGCCCCAGAAACAATAAGGGCTAGTTTGTTTTGCTCATGTAAGTATTCATTTGATTAAATCCTGCCTTCATGTCTTCATAAATCTTAGATAGTGGTTAATTTAAAATTAAAGATACAATCCGCTATCTAAATCCTTTGTTAAAGGCAGCTTAAGCCATTACCCTGCATACCAAGTCAAAACCACATACACAGCATGTACTAGGGTCACAATTCAAGTCTTTAATTCACTACATTGATTTTTAAAATATGTATTTACCTGTGAAAAATTGAATAAAATGTTTTCATTCAGATAAAAAGAGTTAACAGACGTAGTTTAGTTTCCAAAAGCTTTATAAAGCTTTGTTCTTTATACTCTAATTCTTTCATGTTTTCCTGCCTGATGTCTCCTAATGTAAGCTTCACTGGAATCATTCTAGTTTGATCTTTAATCCTTTTATATGTGTTTTTCTTTGCTTACTCTTGCATGTCTTTGTAGTTTCTATAATTGGGTCTTTGCACCATTTTAACAGGGCTTAGCACTGTGCAGGCTTGTCAAATTTAAGCAGAAATGAGAATAATCTAGCAGTGGTACAATAAATAAGAAAATAAACTCACATAAATATATCACAAATAAAAGTGAATATTTGCTATAAAGTATAAACTTAAATGGCCCTCACTCTGCAAAGGAAAAGGTGTAAATTGTACAAAGGGCGCTTTAGGTCACTAACAGTTTTATTAAAAATGGTTGCACATGTGCAGTGAAACAAGACTTCATTAATTTCTTCTTGAGGTGCCTGTGTAAATTTAGCTTAGGGAAAAGTGCTTGACAGCTTTGCAAGTACTGAGTGACATTCTTCAGCAAAGCTTCACTGAGTAAAGACCATGATTTAAGCACATCCTGGTGATAATAAACATAGCAAGCGGGGAAAATAGCACAGTATCTCTATGCAAGTGAAATAGAGAAGACTGGTGATTTTTAAGCACAGACCAAATCTATGTTAATATAAGAAGCATTGTAAACTCTGTCTTATTGAGAAATCTTTGGCATAGCCCTTCAATTATTTATTGTCCTTTGGAGTGTTTCATTTGTTTCTCTGGTTCCTGGTGACGTTTATATCTCACAAAGATGTTTATGGTTGCAAAGAAATACAAAATAACTCATGATCTTGCCACAAACCTTTAAAAATAGTCCATCATGCTGCTGCAAACCACAGCATTTAATAAGTAAGTAACAATACATGTTCTTTTCTATATGTTTTCAATAATATATTTGTTGGGGATTTTCAAATCTACAATGTATACTATTGACTAAAAATCTATGCACTATGCATGAAATCAGCTGTGACAAGTCTCGCCTAGTGAAAATACATGATCCATGTTAGGCTACCTGAGAAACAGACCTTTCCTCAGAACACTGTCCAGAGAGCCTTTCACATTTATATAAAATATTTATTTTTATATATATATTTGTGTTTACAAAAAAATGTTGAACAAAATCACAGAATACAGTAGTAAGCAGATCACCAGTAATTTCCATACATTGCGCTCATGTTTTTGTCAGTATTAAAGTGGTCACCTCCCCATTATGCAGACAACTGGTGCACAAACCATAATGGAGTAGAAGAAAGTACATCAACAAAACCTAAACAAAAAACAAAGGAAAAATATACTGAAAATAATGATAACTTTAGCTTAAGTGAACTAAAGGGTAATTATACAGGAATTTACAATTTCATTTACACTACAGTACTTAAACAACAAAAAGAAGTATTTACCATCCTAACCGTGCACCTCTGTGATACAGAAATTCTAAAAACCCCAGAATCCTTCCCTTCTTTTCTCTCTATCTCTGCACAGAAAATATAGGCTATAGACTCGATGGAAAATGATCTCTAAGGCAGGTGTTCTAATTATGGTCTATATGAGGCAGATACTTTGCCTCTGGAAGTGTTAGGAGAACCACACAGAGCAGCAGCCATTGCTTCACCATTTAACAGGGGATGCTGTGTTCTTTCCATCTGGTAATGATCTTGCATTGCTGGTTGGTGAAGGAGGGAGAAGCCATGGCCCTGACCGTCCTTCTTTAGGATTACTAAAACAGCCACAGATGCCAGGACAGGACTTGTGATTGGTCTTGGCAGACAAAAAGGCAGGAAGGCTTTCTACAGACTACCTTTCCCTGACTTACAGCTTAGTTTTATCACTGTATCTGCAATAGATACTAATTGACCTCTGCTGTGTTACGGTAGAAGGCAGATTCACAGAAAATGGCAGAAAGTACGCATATTGCTGTGGCTCTTGAGGTAATGTAACCATGTTTGCAAACATATTTTTATAAACAAATGATACAAACTAAAAGAAACCCACATACTGTATTAAGTCTATCTATTTTATTTAGCACATTTCTTTCCTTGTGCTTCCTCATCTGTCCATATCCGCCTGTTGTCTCTTGTGTTATTAATTAGATTGCAAGCTCCCTGGGGCAGGGAGTGTCTTTTTGTTCAGTGTTGGTACAGTGCCTAGCACAGTGAGGCCCTGGACCAGAACTGGGTCTCCTAAGCCCTACCATCATAATAAATAATTAATACATTAATAACAACCAACAACAATAAGATCAGAAATTCTGCTGTACTTCCTTTAATGGGACCTTATTGTGTCCCCAGTTCAGGAAAGCACTTTAGCACATCCCTGTTCAAGAAGGCACTTAAATTAAAGTTAAGCACAAGCCAAAGTGATTTCCTTAGTTTGCACCACTTAAATATACAACTATATTTTTTCAAAAGCCCTTCAATTGTTATTTTATACATGGCTCCTGTGACACACCCAGACCAGTGGGGTACAGGAGTCTGGTAGAAGGCAAATGTACTGGCCACTGGATGAATAGTTTTCTGTTCCTTGAGTGACCAGAGCAGGAACTGCACTAGAACAATCAGGAACCTTCTAGAACCAGTTAAGACAGGCAAGCTAATTAAGACACCCGGAGCCAATTAAGAACCTACTAGAATCAATTATGGCAGGCAGACTAATCAGGACGCCTGGTTTAAAAAGGACCTCCCATCAATTAGCGGACTGGGTGCAAGGAGCAGGGAGCGAGAAGGTGTGCTGCTGGAGGACTGAGGAGTACAAGTGTGATCAGCCTTCAGGAGGAAGATCTTGTGGTGAGGATAAAGAAGGTGCTGGGGGGAGGCTATGGGGAAGTAGCCCAGGGAGTTGTAGCTGTCATGCAGCTGTTACAGGAGACATAGACAGCTGCTATCCACAGGGCCCTGGGCTGGAACCCGGTGTAGCGGGTGGGCCTGGGTTCCCCCCAACTCCTGATTGGACACAGGAGGAGTTGATCTGGTCTGTGAGCAACACCAGAAGGGAAGGTCTAATTTGGAAAGGGATCTGACCTGTCCCTGACCCACTATGTGGGACAACAGTGACTGTGGAGATTGTTCTCCATTTCCCCCATGCTGGCCAGTGATGAGTTTAACTGAGCGTATGGCAGATTTCAGCCTCTAGCCGAAGTGGCTAAACTGAGGGCTGCTGTGAATCTCTGAGGTGAGCGAATCTGCCAAAAAGTGCAGGACCCACCAAGGTAAAGGAGGAACTTTGTCACACTCCATATATCATTTTTCTATATCACTTTTTCAAATTAAAAAGGAAAAATAACATAGCTATGACAGCAGTCAGACTAGGGGTATTGGAATTACCTGCATGCTTCCCATTTGCTATTTTGTTGCAACTTTTAGAAGGTAACAAATGATATTTGCAACTCTCGATTGCAACTTCAAGGTTCTGTCTCTACAGATGAGAAGATACCTCATTCTCTATGGTGGTTCAGTCTTTGGCCCTTTTGCTGAGCTTGCCATAATGGTGTCAACTGAGATAGTGGTTCTGTTCATGTAGAATAGGAATGAGACAACAATCACCATCTCATGTCACACTGAGCACAGAAATGTGGTGATGATGATTTGCATTCTGCCATACATGTGCTGATATTGAAGTGCAATCCCATAATCGCTTAAATTCTGCATACATTAGAATGAATCCTCTTCATGAGTCTCCTAAATTTTTTGTTGGGCAATTTCATCCTGAAAAAAATTAAGCAACAGAAAAGACACTCCTATTCCACGGACATTTAGAGGTCCATAACGCAGGGAAAACTAAAACATGGATAGATTAAGTTTCTTGTTGGAGCCATACAGAATCTGATCCAGCCACATGTTGAGCACTATCAACAGCCAAGATTAAGCCCACACAGGAGTCCAGATACCAATTCCCCTGCTTGAACCGCAAAGCATGCATCCCCCCCCCACCGCACTCCCACCTCCACCTCACAAAAGCAGCAGACAAAAATTGCAGACAGAACACTCAAGTGATGATTATTTAAATAGATTACATCATAGACTGTATACATGCGGGCAGCATGACTGCTACATCTTTCAATACTATACCTGAAATAGACCCACTAAATATTATGTTTAAAAAAAATCCATCTGAACACCTTTACCCCACTCCATGCCCCACCACTTCTCCAAGGCCCTGCTTACTCCATTCCCCCTCCCTCCCTCATTTTCACTGGGCAGGCAGTGGGTGAAGGCTCTGGCTGGGGTTCAGAGTGTGGGAGACGGCTCCAGGTTGAGGCAGGGGGTTGGGGTTTGGGAGGAGGTGAGGGCTCCAGTTGGGGGAGTGGGCTCTGGGGTGGGGCCAGGAATGAGGGGTTCAGCATGTGTGGGGGCTTTGGGCTGGAACTGAGGGGTGCAGAGTGTGGGACACAGGGTTGGGATGTGGGAGCGGGGTGAGGGTTCCAGGTGGCACTTACCTCAGGCAGCTCCTGGGAAGTGGTGACATGTCCCTCTGGCTCCTAGTCACTGACCCCGTCCACAGGCGCTGTCCTCGCAACTCCCATTGGCCGCGGTTCCTAGCCAATGGATCCAGCGCTCAGGGCAGTGCCTGCGCCCTGGGCAGGGGCAGCACGCTGAGCCCTCCTGGCCACTCCTGCATCTAGGAGCTGGAGGGACATGCCAGCTGCGTCCAGGAGTCATGCGGAGCCAGTTGCTGTGGCCAAGTGGACTTTTAGCGAGCCACCAGGGTCCCTTTTTGACCAGGCATTCTGGTCAAAAACCAGATGCCTGGCACCCCTAATACTGGGATCACATCTATGAGCTTAGTTCAAATTTTCCTTCGTTAACGTTTACTCAAGTGGTCAAATTTTCATTAGTGCCTACATGATTCAGCAGTCTAAGTCCTATTTTCAAAAGTATTGAGGCACTTTGGCTTTGTTCAGCACTGCAGTGCCTAAATGATTTAGGAGCCTAAGTCTCATTTTCTAAAGTGACATGCACTTGTGTCTAAGTCGCACTGACTTTCAGTGACATACTTAAGTCACTTTTGAACATGAGATGTAAGATCCTATGTCAGTTAGGCATTGCAATGCTAAGCACAGCAACATCTAAATATATTTAAAAATCTGGGCCTTAGGCTTAGGCAATTTGGAAAATTTCACCCAAGTGCCTTGCTACAGAAGTTTGATACCTGTCTTCTCCAAAAATAGGCAAGAGGTTTGCAGTTTGTGTTTGAATGTTTATATGAATCTCATAGTCTAATACCCTTGGGCACAATGAGACATTTGGGTGCAAAATTAGGAAAGGTTTTGATCCATCTTTTTCTGAATCTTAAAAAAACTATACAAGAATAAAAATTCAGGCTTAGATCAGTTTGAGGAATGGGTAAAGTTTTGTAGAGGGAGGCAAGTCAGATTTAAACCAAAGTAGTTTTCCCTCATTTGAGAACAGATAAAAGTCACCATTAAATTCTCTACTTAATTTTTTTAGTCTTATCAAAACAGCTGAGAAACACGATGTCCACAATAAAGTTTCAGATGCTACTCGATTTATAGAAAAAAGGACTGCATTACTGTCTCATGGATGAAATTTGCCGGAATCAAGAGATAGGGTACTGTCATCGCAAGACCCTTCATTCTAGATTGATCCATCATATACACTCCTGAGACTGAGTGTGGTCATTTTTGCAGTGTTATTTAAAGACAACTTTTTATTTTGAGCTTTCTTCTAATTGCAAACCAGTCCCTTGTCCTCTCAGGGAAGTTGTGTTAGCTGCCTCAGAGGTCACAAAGTACATGCTCCATTTTTTCAATGTGTATAGAACACACATTGTGATGGGTGCCTTGCAAATACTATTACTATTTTAGCTTGTTTCTGAATTCTAAGATTTATATCTACCCTAACTGATAACCAAGGAATACTAAATCTCATCCAATTTGTAGAGGGTTTATCCTCCCTCCTAGAGTGTGTAACACTCAGTGGGAGTTAGGACTAGATACTGACAAATAATGTTTTTAAAGCAGCATATGTTAATGATGTAATATCAGAATATAGCAAATCTACAATGTTATGTTTGCGTTAAGAAGTACACATGGTGTTTAGATTAAAGCAATAAATGGTATAACGAATGACAATTGCAACTCAGCATCTAACAAGCATGGTACTTGTGAAGTAATTGAGCCAATACTTTCAAAGCTTGCTAGTGTTTAGTGTCCCCTAAAAATATACCTAGGTTTTATCCAGCACAGTATCTGGTTCCACAACCCATAAATCACTTGTAATTAAATGAAACGGATAGTGTTTTGAATTTCATATGCCATCACCAGGAAACCAGTGTATCTATAAACATAAAGAGTAATATTATGCGGAGTGGGAGGGAGATGGGGAATATCAGATAAAATAAAATATTAAATAACTAACATAGAAAAAAGTTGTTTTATGCCATTTTAAAATTAGATGGAGAAATGCCTATTTTTAAGAGAACAATGGAAAATAATATTTAAAACAAAAACAAGAGAAGGGGCAAGAGAGACAGAACAGAGTGAGAAAAAGAAAGGCAAAAGACAATGAAAGTGGACAAAAAAAGATGAAATATGACAGCTCTTAGTGCATGGCATGGAGACATGATGTGGGCCTAGGTCATCTGTCAATCCATTAGAAGTGGAGTCTTCAAGTACAAATGAAAGTAAGAAACAAGTACTTAATCTCAGAAAGCACGTGTTTAAACTTGGGGTATTTTTAAATTTTTGTTCACTTCATCTTAACTTCTGGAAGTTTGAAGAAAGAACTCTCTTGACTGTGTCTCTCTATTGGGAATATAGTCTTCAAAACACTTGAACTGCAACGTTCCTCTGTAACTGCAGAGGAATCAGACACAGGTGATGAGGAGTATTAAAGTTAAAAAAACAGTGAAAATTTACAGTTTCTTGTCTTGTATTGGAAGAACATGACTGGGATAGTGCACAATTTTAGAGAGAGGCTGTATATATTAGCTAAGAGACTGACTCCTAGGATTTATCATACGCCACTTACTAGCTGATAAGGCACTTGTCAATCTTTTTAAGAAGTTGGTTGGGGGCTTATTACTTTAAGAGACAGTAATTTCACAAAAGAAAAAGGATGATTTATTTACAAATGCAGTGTGTCCCTTTTTTAAAGAAAGTGCCAGACTAACTACTGTGACACACCATTGGCATTTTTAGGTCAACAGAAACATTTTCAGAGAGAGAGAGAGATTCTTACATACGTGGAAACACACATTCCTGTGACATACCTCTGAAAGAGGCACTTTCTGGCATTATGCCAGATGTGGCCACATATTCCATACCATAAGATAATTGATTGTTGAAGAATGCCAAAAAACAGTAGGGAAAAATACAGCTGTTTTCAGAAATGGCAAATACTTCTTAGCACCGTACATGAATTTTTTAAAAAAGTCTACAAGTTCATTTTCACTCATCACCTAGTATGTTTCCAAAACCAAGAATTAATTCACCATTTCAGAGATAATGTGCAAGAAAGGCAAAAATATCCCTGCAGCCATCAAGAGGGAGTTGCCATCACAAAGCTTATTACAGAGATGACAGCACTGAACTTGGAGCGTTACTACAAAGCATAACATCAGAAGCCTTTTAAGTCACTTAGCATCATAATACCAAACACCACCCAGAAAATGGATTTCAAGCATAGGCATCTCTGAAATATATGAGAAATTGTCTCTTGCACTTAAAGTTTCTCTTAATGAAATAGTTCATAGTGTGATGCATCTACCACAGACTTCAGAGCAGTCAAACAGAACTCCTTATGTCTTTCACACAGTGATTCTCTTTCTTTCTTTTTTTTTTAATCTACTGCAGATGAAAATCCAGAGAAACAATCTTTCCTCCAAATGCAGTACTTCCCTGTTGGGCACATATTCATCAGACTTTGCTTATGGTACAGGATGGATGTACTGGGTTTAATTGTGCCTAACAATGGTCTCAGCCTATAGAAGACATTTTCAGATGGGAAACTTGTGTAAACATCTGCTGCTTTCCCCAGTGCCTGAATTTCACTGTTTGCTCTTTCATAGAGGAAGGCAGGGAAATCAAAGCTCTCATTTATATTGTTAAAAGGAAGTGTACTTACTTTAGTTAGTCCATCAATGCATGTCAGTTTAAAAAAAAAAAGGTACTTTCACTGGAGATTCTCAGAGAATTCTCATTCTCATTGGATAATGCTTTTCTATACCAGCTGTATCTAGAATGCTGCCTTCCATTTTAATAACTTATAACTACAAGGGACTACGAGAATAAAGGAAGAAGCTAGTAACCAAGTACACACTGAACGACGATATGGTGATACTGAGGCATCTATTATTCTCACATACTCTTAGTGAAAATTTTAACTGAATCACGCACCACTTTAGGAAACTATTAGGGATGGAACTGTTCCCAAATAAATAATCAGAGGTGCCTTATTCAGAATAATTTCTTTAATTATAATTCTGAATTGACTTTAAAAAAAAGGAAGTTTGAAATTACATGGACAACATTTTCTATATGAGAATTCTTCTGTAAATGGTGCATTGGCAAATACAGTCAAAGGATTGTTTAGTTGCAAAGTGGATAAGGAACATATGAGAAAGAGCAGTTGTATAGTCCGATGGAGCCAGATCATTACCTATCATCAACATTTCAGGCAACATCCCCTTCTTCACTTTTATACAAGAAGCATCAGCTGACAAAGGATGAAAAACTGTTTCAGACTACTAAGACACATTGATCCAAGAAGTGAGTTTTGAATAAAGCTGGCAGCACTCATGGGGTATGGATCCAGGGTCAGAACTTAATCTGCACTTTCCCACAGTTCAGGTCTCTTTGGATGCCGGTTTTCTCTGGCTATTGTGGGAAGCCCAACATGGAGAATGAATTGGAGAACGTAGATCCACATTTTGCAAATTCTCTTTATTTTTGGGGTGTACAATTTTTTTCTGTAGGGACTGTACATAGATAAAATTGCCTTTTTATTTGTTATTTTAATTCAGAGAGATGATTGGATTCAGTGTTCTTCTATGCGGTCACTTCTATGTGTGTTTAACATTCTTACTGAGGAAAAGGAAATAGCACCACTGTTTTTTTGTTCTAAATGCCCTGATCTAATCTCCACAAGAAGCTTCTATTGGCTCCATCTGGATCATTTGGCAGGTGTCATAACATAACAGCCAGCATGTTCATTCTCCTTGCCAGAGTACCTCTGAACAGGCGAGATCAAGTTATAGAAGACAATACTATACTATGGCTTGTACTTGAACAGTTAGCTTTTATATACACTTTTCCAGCTAGAGCATTCTCAGAAAGACTATGCACTACCAGAGTATAGTACCCCATACAAATGCACAATCAACTTTTAGGCCAGACAATACAGAAGAATTAACATGTTCAGAAATAGACTTCTTCAGATATAGTTGGATAACCACTGGGGGAAAAAGATGCACTGAGACGGAACAATATTATCTTTCCGGTATGCATCAAAGAGCCAGTATCCCCTCCTGGTAGGGTAGACAACTTTTTGAGTGTAGAAAACTGAACACCCTTGCCCCACCCATGCCCCGCTCCTTCTCCAAAGCCCCACCCCCCTCCCTCCATTACTCGCTCATTTTCACTGGGCAGGAAGGAGTGAGGGCTCCGGTTGGGGTGCAGGCTCTGGGGGTGGGGACAGGGATAAGGGGTTAGGGTGTGGGAGGGGGGTGGGGGGTGGGCTCTGGCTGGGGGGTACGGGTTCTCATGTGGGGCTGGGGATGAGGGGTTGGGTGCGCAGGAGGTGGCTTCTAGCTGTGGGGTGGGGCTGAGAGGTTCAGCGTGTGGGAGGGGGCTGAGGCAGGGGGTGAGGGGATGAGGGCTCCAGCCAGTGGTGCAGGCTCTGGTCTGGGACCAGGGATGAGGGGTTTGGGCTGCAGGAGGGGGTGCTGGGCTGGGGCTGAGAGGTTTGGGCTGCAGGAGGGGGTGCTGGGCTGGGGCTGAGGGGTTTGGAGTGCAGGAGGGGTGCAGGCTCTGGGATGGAGTTTGGGTGCAGGAAGGGGCTCAGGGCTAGGCAAGGGTTTGGGAGAGGGTGCAGGCTCCGAGGCAGTACTTATCTCAGGTAGCTCCTGGAAACAGCTAGCATGTCCCTGCGGCCCCTAGGTGCAGGGGCTGCCAGGAGGCTCCACGTGCTACCCTGAGCTGCAGAGCGGCTCTCGGGGTGGGGGCAGCTCACAGAGCCTCCCTGGCTGCCCCGCTCCTAGGGGCCATAGGGACATGCCAGCCACTTCCAGGAGCCGTGTGAAGTCAGGGCAAGCAGGGAGCCTGTCTTAGCCCTGCTGCACCACCAACCAGACTTAACAGCCTGGTCAGAGGTGCTGACCACAGCCGCCCAGGTCCCTTTTCGACTGGGCATTCCAGTTGAAACTGGATGTCTAGCAACCCTACCTCCTGGACCAAATTTCTGATGCTCATAAATAACAATTTTGGCCTTTGGCTAATAATTTTAGCCTTTTCATATCTCAAGCTAATAAAATAGTTCTACATCTACTTAGGCTGCTAAGTGTAGTTAGTTATGTTTAAGTTTCGTTTTTCTGTATCCTCATTATTAAAATCTCAGTTTGTATGGGCTACTTCTTTATTTTTATAACAGACACTATTTTTGGGAACAATTCCATCTCATGTCTTCAAGGAGAATGTTAACACAGGTCATGGTACTGATGCAATTAAAAATGAGTGGACTTGTTTAATGCATTTTTAAATTGACCTGATGAATCATATCTGTGCACACGTATAACATAAGTTAATACACCAACATTATAAGCAAAAATCAAAACCAGAAGATCCCCTTCCCCACAAGTGCACAAACATACCAAACAAATTACATACCTGACCCCTGAGGCAAAATCCTGGGGGGGGGGGGAGGAAGATTGGGCTTGCGCAAAACCATATATATCAAATTATGGTTGTTTCAGACTACTTGAGACATGGCAGACATTCTACTGAGGCCACCCCCGCCATTTAAATCTAGGTTCTGTTAAATTCCAGCATCCCATCTGAACCTACCACAACTTTATGTGGGGACAGAAACAATCTCTAGGGAGCCAGGAAGTACCCTCATTTAATTCTTTGAAAGCACCAATACAGTCACCATTACACTGGAACTGAAAGTGCCAAAATGAAAAGTGAAGAAAAAAATATTATTCACAATCCCACTCCACCGACTGCAGGGCCTGCTTTACTCCATCTTTAATCAGCTCTTTTCTTTTGCTGTCAATCAACTTGCACTAGTCTATCCCTCTTCCAGCCCACACATTTTGACCATATATGTAATCATATTTTAGAATATATTATTTTATCTCACATAATGGGATTTTTTTGAACCTGTATTTCATTCCTTTGGTTTTTTTACTCTATTTATGGATTTGATATTAATTCTAAGATTGTTATCTAGAATTGAAGACAAATGGTTGAAAGTTTCCTTAGTTTCTTTTTTTAATTCCTTTTCAAAACTGGACCCATACTTTTGTGTCCCTAACATTTCTTCCTTTTTGATTCATATTAAAGTTGCCCCACCTCAGAACAGCACTTTGTAATGAACCAAACCAAGAATACCGCTATTGGGGAACAACTGAATACCAAGGCCCTACAACTGATTAAAGCACCTTAAAATGTAAGGGGCAAAATTACTGATGAAACTTTTCAATGATTTACAAGCTGATGATAGACTTTGAACAAAACATCCCCTGAATACCCACATTTAGAAAAGATAAGAAAATATTAAACTTAAGGTCACATTGTTCCCCATTACTTTACAACTCAAAGGAAAAAGGTTATGTTAATAAATAAGTTAGGGTGATACACATATTCTGAACTACGATACTGAAATATGAAGAAATCTGCTGAATGGTAGAACATAAGGCCTATGTGTTATTAGTTTAATATTTGTGTAATGTTAATGGTTTATAACAACATGGAATGGAGAAGGAAAAACATATTATGCAAGTTTGGATAAATGTATACCTGGGTACGTGTAATGTTAAATAACATTGACTGGAGGAAAGCTAATGATTATGTCGTGTGAAAAGGTATAAAAACTGAGTGAACGTGGGCCCAAGTCAGAGAATACCAGATCAGAGCCTGTGACAACCATTGTGAAGGGGACGAGAGCCTCCCAGTATTCCTGGAACTCAGTAACTTGGGTCCCTACCTGTTCCAGCACATCTATTTTTATGATGTGTCATAGCTTCTTATCTCATATATAATATGACTAAGTGGCAATGATTTTGTCTGAATTTATAAAAAGTTGAAAATTGATTAAGCGTAAATTAGGTGAACTCATGACTTAGTTTCCAACCTTAAACTTTACACCTCACTTCTACACTTCTAAGTTCACAATGAAAAGCAAAATGCAAGTTCCAAGTATATTCCATTATTCACGTTCCAAGTTCCAATATTAAAAATAACTCAGCAGTGATAATTGGGCAGGTACCAAGGCTGAAGAGACTATTTTGTCCAGCATATACAGGAGATTTTAGTCTTGTCAGTGGAGTCGAAATAAGTCAATTAAGTACAAGTCCACTCAACCCACAGAATTATCTAATGCAGGGAAAATGGCAAGAATGGAATAAGGTAAAGAAGATGCACAACAGACATCTATTAGCACTCAAATCAAGGTATAGATAAGAAAAAAAGAAAAACGGTATGAAAGAATGTTATTTCCAGAAACACTCACCAAAACCCCAAGTCAAAACAAGAAAATCCACATTGATAATATAATTTATTTCCAAGGATAGTTGGAATATGTTAACAATCTCAAACACAGGGACAGCCAAAAGAGTTGCTATTTTGGCGGGTTCAATCTGAACTTGCAATTTGTCATCCGTAGTTAGTTGTGAGCACAAAAGCTAATAATTGACGTCTGCAAGAACTTTACTGCACTAACAAAACTGGACAATGGGTTGAGTATACCCTTTGATGTATTTTCAAGAAAACACACAAAATAATCTATCATCTGCTTTAACTCTTAAAATATCTCATGGATGTATAAGGAGCAGAGCACATGTCAAGATTTCAGGAATGGCAAACTGAGACCAGAGGGAGAACAGGAGGAATATCTATAAAGTATATTCACTATCAACAAATTATCTTACACATACCTTTAGTTCTCATCCATCAGAATATGTTCCAGTACTCCTTGGTCCTAAATACCGATGATATTAATTGCAGTACTAAGAATCATAAACTTTGCAAATGAGAAAGTAAAAGGAACTATATTTCAGCAATGCAACTGCTGAATGAGACCCCAGCAATGCCACTGTTTAAGGGTGCACACGCTGAGGTTCAAAGTTGCCTCTTTAAATCAAAGCAAAATAAAAGAAACTTCCTAAACCTACAGGAAAACCAAGCAGACATGATTCATGTTTATTTGCCTTTTTGATATATACATTGCTGTTCTGAGGTAGTTTTGAAAAGGGCATGATTGAAACATACCCATGATATCCTTGTGATATGCTATTCTCCACCCAGACAATTCCAAATTTTATGAAGTCGTGTGTTATAAAAACAGACAAGCATGATATCTGTAAAGATATATGTCCTAGTTCTTTAAGTATATAGCAAGAAAGCAGGCAGAAGTGCTGCTGGGGAAGGTTCTAGGCCAAAACAAGTGAGAGAGATAACAGCTTGTTTTCCTTATTCTAGTAAAGTTCCTTATTCAGTGTTGTCATAAATATAAAGGGAAGGGTAAACCCCTTTGAAATCCCTCCTGGCCAGGGAAAAGCTCCTCTCACCTGTAAAGGGTTAAGAAGCTAAAGGTAACCTCGCTGGCACCTGACCAAAATGACCAATGAGGAGACAAGATACTTTCAAAAGCTGGGAGGAGGGAGAGAAACAAAGGGTCTGTGTCTGTCTGTATGCTGCTTTTGCCAGGGACAGAACAGGAATGGAGTCTTAGAACTTTTAGTAAGTAATCTAGCTAGGTATGTGTTAGATTATGATTTCTTTAAATGGCTGAGAAAAGAATTGTGCTGAATAGAATAACTATTTCTGTCTGTGTATCTTTTTTGTAACTTAAGGTTTTGCCTAGAGGGGTTCTCTATGTTTTCTAATCTAATTACCCTGTAAGATATCTACCATCCTGATTTTACAGGGGGGATTTCTTCATTTCTATTTACTTCTATTTTTATTAAAAGTCTTCTTGTAAGAAAACTGAATGTTTTTTCATTGTTCTCAGATCCAAGGGTTTGGGTCTGTGGTCACCTATGCAAATTGGTGAGGCTTTTTATCCAAGATTTCCCAGGAAAGGGGGGGTGCAAGTGTTGGGAGGATTGTTCATTGTTCTTAAGATCCAAGGGTCTGGGTCTGTAGTCACCTAGGCAAATTGGTGAGGCTTTTTTACCAAACCTTGTCCAGGAAGTGGGGTGCAAGGTTTTGGGAAGTATTTTGGGGGGAAAGACGCGTCCAAACAGCTCTTCCCCAGTAACCAGTATTAGTTTGGTGGTGGTAGCGGCCATTCCAAGGACCACGGGTGGAATACTTTGTACCTTGGGGAAGTTTTGACCTAAGCTGGTAAAGATAAGCTTAGGAGGTTTTTCATGCAGGTCCCCACATCTGTACCCTAGAGTTCAGAGTGGGGGAGGAACCTTGACATGGTGGCATAGTGGTGGGATTAACCTGAAATCATTTTGAGATCCAGTTGAGATTTTTTGAACTAGAAATACAGATTTTAAAAAGGAATTTTTTTTTCCTGTGGCTTTGAAGCAGCTTTGAAACTGAAAGCAGCTTGGGTTTTCCCTGCTTTGTGGCCAAGCAGAGACAAAAGGGGATTATCTTTGTGAATTGCAGGTTTTCTTTGCCTGGAGGCAGGGTACTTAACTCCTGCAGGGAAATTCACAGTCTTCCAACCCAGAGTTTTTTTTTTTTTTTCTTTTCTTCCTAAAAGTAAATAGGGGGGGTGTGCTCTATCCA
Source organism: Eretmochelys imbricata (assembly GCF_965152235.1). Lineage (NCBI taxonomy): Eukaryota > Metazoa > Chordata > Testudines > Cheloniidae > Eretmochelys > Eretmochelys imbricata. Next base: position 27,597,508 of record NC_135581.1, read on the forward strand.
TTTGCCTGGAGACAAAAGTGGCAGGGTTTTTTTTTAGGATTTTGATTTTTTTGTTTTACAAGGAGCACAGGTTTGAAAAGGAATTTTTTTTTCTTTGGGCTGGGTAAGCAGGTTTCCAAGTAGTTGGAGGTTTTTTGCTTTAATTTGGGCCCAGAGCAGAGACAAGGGAATTGTCTTTTTCTGTAGGCTGACAATCACTATCAGAGAATAGGTATTCGATTCCAGCACAGCAAAATTCTACAGCCAAGTTTTGTTTGTTTATTTCTAAACCTCGGGTGTAAAGTTAGTTAAAAACAGAGAGGTTAGAATGGCAAAATCCGCAGCTCGACTACAGCTCGAATTAGCCAAATTTCAGGCTGAGGAAAGACAAAGGGAACATGAAAGACAGATAGAACTCATGCGGCTGAAGAAGGAACAAGAAAGGGAGGCAGAACAACACCAAGCGGCTGCTCACAGGAGAGCTATGGAAGCGAGGGACAAAGAACTGGAGGAGAAGGAAAAAGAGAGGAAGTATGTGGAGGAGATGGAGAAGAGAAAGGCTCAGCAGAATATCCCAACAAACCCTAGTAATCCTTCTCCAAGTACCACTTCCCATCCCAGAAAGTTCCCCACCTACAAGGCAGGCGATGATACTGAGGCCTTCCTAGAAAACTTCGAAAGGGCCTGCCTTGGGTACAACATCTCTACTGACCAATACATGGTAGAGCTGAGGCCGCAGCTCAGTGGACCCTTAGCTGAGGTGGCAGCTGAAATGCCTAAAGAACACATGAACAAGTATGAACTGTTTAAATCCAAGGCAAGAGTCAGAATGGGGATAACACCCGAGCAGTCTCGTCGGAGGTTCAGAGCCCTAAGGTGGAAACCAGACATGTCATTTACCCGACATGCCTACCACATTGTGAAACATTGGGATGCCTGGATATCAGGAGCAAGTGTTGAATCTCCAGTAAATTTGCCCTTCCTAATGCAAATGGAACAATTCTTAGAGGGTGTTCCTGAGGAAATAGAAAGATACATCCTAGATGGGAAACCCAAAACTGTAATTGAGGCAGGAGAGATTGGAGCCAGATGGGTGGAGGTGGTAGAGAAGAAGAAAACTGGTCGCAGTTGGAGCGGAGACCAGAAGGGACCACCCCAGACCACACCCTGTTACCGGGGGCCGCCCAAAGCCCCACCGACCTCCCAAAGAACCCTCCAGACCCCTTATCGTCCCACCACCCCGTTCTCCAGCAACCCTCCTCACCCCAGTGACCCGTCAGCTGGACGATGTTTTAAGTGTAACGAGCTGGGGCATGTAAAGGCCAACTGCCCCAAGAACCCCAACAGATTACAGTTCATTGCACCGGAATCACACCAGAGGTCCACAGGCCCAGATACCTCCCAGATACCCTTGGAGCGGAGGGAAACTGTGAGTGTGGGCGGGAAGAAGGTCACCGCGTGGAGGGACACCGGAGCACAAGTGTCAGCTATCCATGCTTCCTTAGTGGACCCCAATTTAATCAACCCAGAGATCCAAGTGACGATTCAACCCTTCAAGTCCAACTCTTTCGATTTGCCTACAGCCAAGTTGCCTGTCCAGTACAAGGGCTGGTCAGGAATGTGGACTTTTGCAGTCTATGATGATTATCCCATCCCCATGCTGTTGGGGGAAGACTTGGCCAATCATGTGAAGCAGGCCAAGAGGGTGGGAACGGTCACCCGCAGCCAGGCTAAACAAGCCGTGAGGCCTAGCTCTGTTCCGGAAACTGCTATCAGGACCCAGTCAGAGGTGATGGACCTGGACCTTAGGCCAATGTCTGCAACAGCAGTAGTGGATCCAGTCCCAGAGACCCAGACGGAACCAGTCCCAGAACCAGCCGAACAACCAACACCAGACCCTGTGTCAGCACTGAATCCAGTACTTGCAACCTCAACACCAGAGGGCCCCACTGAACCTGAACTGGCAGCAGCCGATAACCCTACACAAGAGGCTCAGCCGGAGCCTGAATCCCAACATAGTGCACCAGCGGAGAGCGGTTCACAGTCAACAGAAACAGCTCCATCCCCTATATTGCTTCCAGAGGGACCAAGCCTAGGTCCACAATCCAATGAGGGACTGATGTCTCCAGCATCAAGGGAACAGTTCCAGACCGAACAGGAAGCAGATGAAAGCCTCCAGAGAGCTTGGACAGCGGCACGGAGCAACCCACCGCCTCTCAGCTCTTCTAATCGATCCAGGTTTGTTGTAGAAAGAGGACTTTTATACAAGGAAACTCTTTCTGGTGGACACCAGGAAGACTGGCATCCTCAGAGACAGTTGGTAGTTCCAACTAAATACCGGGCCAAGCTCTTGAGCTTAGCCCACGATCACCCTAGTGGCCATGCTGGGGTGAACAGGACCAAAGACCGTTTGGGGGGATCATTCCACTGGGAGGGAATGGGCAAGGATGTTTCTACCTATGTCCAGTCTTGTGAGGTGTGCCAAAGAGTGGGAAGACCCCAAGACCAGGTCAAAGCCCCTCTCCAGCCACTCCCCATCATTGAAGTTCCATTTCAGCGAGTAGCTGTGGATATTCTGGGTCCTTTTCCGGAAAAGACACCCAGAGGAAAGCAGTACATACTGACTTTCATGGATTTTGCCACCCGATGGCCGGAAGCAGTAGCTCTAAGCAACACCAGGGCTAAAAGTGTGTGCCAGGCACTAGCAGACATTTTTGCCCGGGTAGGTTGGCCCTCCGACATCCTCACAGATGCAGGGACTAATTTCCTGGCAGGAACTATGAAAAACCTTTGGGAAGCTCATGGGGTAAATCACTTGGTTGCCACTCCTTACCACCATCAAACAAATGGCATGGTGGAGAAGTTTAATGGAACTTTGGGGGCCATGATACGTAAATTCGAAAATGAGCACTCCAATGATTGGGACCTAGTGTTGCAGCAGTTGCTCTTTGCCTACAGAGCTGTACCACATCCCAGTTTAGGGTTTTCCCCATTTGAACTGGTATATGGCCATGAGGTTAAGGGGCCATTGCAGTTGGTGAAGCAGCAATGGGAGGGATTTACACCTTCTCCAGGAACTAACATTCTGGACTTTGTAACCAACCTACAAAACACCCTCCAAACCTCTTTAGCCCTTGCTAGAGAAAACTTACAGGATGCTCAAAAAGAGCAAAAAGCCTGGTATGATAAACATGCCAGAGAGCGTTCCTTCAAAGTAGGAGACCAGGTCATGGTCTTAAGGGTGCTCCAGGCCCATAAAATGGAAGCATCGTGGGAAGGGCCATTCATGGTCCAGGAGCGCCTGGGAGCTGTTAATTATCTCATAGCATTCCCCACCTCCAACCGAAAGCCTAAGGTGTACCATATTAATTCTCTAAAGCCCTTTTATTTCAGAGAATTAAAGGTTTGTCAGTTTACAGCCCAGGGAGAGGATGATGCTGAGTGGCCTGAAGGTGTCTACTACGAAGGGAAATGTGCTGGTGGTGTGGAAGAGGTGAACCTCTCCATGACCCTTGGGCGTATGCAGCGACAGCAGATCCAGGAGCTGTGCACTAGCTACGCGCCAACGTTCTCAGCCACCCCAGGACTGACTGAACGGGCATACCACTCCATTGACACAGGTAATGCTCACCCAATTAGGGTCCAACCTTACCGGGTGTCTCCTCAAGCTAAAACTGCTATAGAACGGGAGATCCAGGATATGTTACAGATGGGGGTAATCCGCCCCTCTGAAAGTGCATGGGCATCTCCAGTGGTTCTAGTTCCCAAACCAGATGGGGAAATACGTTGTTGCGTGGACTACCGTAAGCTAAATGCTGTAACTCGCCCAGAAAACTATCCAATGCCATGCACAGATGAACTATTAGAGAAACTGGGACGGGCCCAGTTCAGCTCTACCTTGGACTTAACCAAGGGGTACTGGCAGGTACCGCTCGATGAATCTGCCAGGGAAAGGTCAGCCTTCATCACGCATCTCGGGCTGTATGAATTTAATGTACTCCCTTTCGGGCTGCGAAATGCACCCGCCACTTTCCAAAGACTTGTAGATGGTCTCCTAGCGGGATTAGGAGAATATGCAGTCGCCTACCTTGACGATGTGGCCATATTTTCGGATTCCTGGGCAGACCACCTGGAACATCTACACAAAGTCCTTGAGCGCATAAGGGAGGCAGGACTAACTGTTAAGGCTAAGAAGTGTCAAATAGGCCTAAACAGAGTGACTTACCTTGGACACCAGGTGGGTCAAGGAACTATCAGCCCCCTACAGGCCAAAGTGGATGCTATCCAAAAGTGGCCTGTCCCAAAGTCAAAGAAACAGGTTCAATCCTTCTTAGGCTTGGCCGGTTATTACAGACGATTTGTACCGCACTACAGCCAAATCGCTGCCCCACTGACAGACCTAACCAAAAAGAAACAGCCAAATGCTGTTCAGTGGACCGGAAAGTGTCAGAAGGCCTTTAACAAGCTTAAAGCGACACTCATGTCTGACCCTGTCCTAAGGGCCCCAGACTTTGACAAACCGTTCCTAGTAACCACAGATGCATCCGAGCGTGGTGTGGGAGCAGTTTTAATGCAGAAAGGACCTGATCAAGAATTCCACCCTGTAGTGTTTCTCAGCAAAAAACTGTCTGAGAGGGAAAGCAACTGGTCAGTCACTGGAAAAGAATGTTACGCCATTGTCTATGCTCTGGAAAAGCTACGCCCATATGTTTGGGGACGGCGTTTCCACCTGCAAACTGACCATGCTGCACTGAAGTGGCTTCACACCGTCAAGGAAACTAACAAAAAACTTCTTCGGTGGAGTTTAGCTCTCCAAGATTTTGATTTCGACATCCAACACATCTCAGGAGCTTCTAACAAAGTGGCTGATGCACTCTCCCGTGAAAGTTTCCCAGAGTCAACTGGTTAAAATCGTCCTTGAGATGTGGAAAATATTGTTAGTCTTTATGTACTTGGTAGTATATTTAGAGATGCATATGTCTTATTAACTCTGTTTTTCCTAGAGCTCCAGGAAGAAATCCCAGCCAGTGTTTCACCCTAGCTGAGATTTGGGGGGCGTGTCATAAATATAAAGGGAAGGGTAAACCCCTTTGAAATCCCTCCTGGCCAGGGAAAAGCTCCTCTCACCTGTAAAGGGTTAAGAAGCTAAAGGTAACCTCGCTGGCACCTGACCAAAATGACCAATGAGGAGACAAGATACTTTCAAAAGCTGGGAGGAGGGAGAGAAACAAAGGGTCTGTGTCTGTCTGTATGCTGCTTTTGCCAGGGACAGAACAGGAATGGAGTCTTAGAACTTTTAGTAAGTAATCTAGCTAGGTATGTGTTAGATTATGATTTCTTTAAATGGCTGAGAAAAGAATTGTGCTGAATAGAATAACTATTTCTGTCTGTGTATCTTTTTTGTAACTTAAGGTTTTGCCTAGAGGGGTTCTCTATGTTTTCTAATCTAATTACCCTGTAAGATATCTACCATCCTGATTTTACAGGGGGGATTTCTTCATTTCTATTTACTTCTATTTTTATTAAAAGTCTTCTTGTAAGAAAACTGAATGTTTTTTCATTGTTCTCAGATCCAAGGGTTTGGGTCTGTGGTCACCTATGCAAATTGGTGAGGCTTTTTATCCAAGATTTCCCAGGAAAGGGGGGGTGCAAGTGTTGGGAGGATTGTTCATTGTTCTTAAGATCCAAGGGTCTGGGTCTGTAGTCACCTAGGCAAATTAGTGAGGCTTTTTTACCAAACCTTGTCCAGGAAGTGGGGTGCAAGGTTTTGGGAAGTATTTTGGGGGGAAAGACGTGTCCAAACAGCTCTTCCCCAGTAACCAGTATTAGTTTGGTGGTGGTAGCGGCCATTCCAAGGACCACGGGTGGAATACTTTGTACCTTGGGGAAGTTTTGACCTAAGCTGGTAAAGATAAGCTTAGGAGGTTTTTCATGCAGGTCCCCACATCTGTACCCTAGAGTTCAGAGTGGGGGAGGAACCTTGACAAGTGTTCTGTAATTCCTTACAATTGTCACATAACATGAAAAGAAAATGCCAGCATTCAGCCTTCCACCAAATGTCCTTAGTCAAAGGAGAACTTAATCAGATTCTGAACCACAATAAAATTCCACATGGAGTGGCGAAGTACAGGTCAGCTCATTAATTTATGCAATGGGGATGAAGCTGAAAATGTTCATAAATCATTTGCTGTCATGGAGGGAGAAGACAAGAATCTCTATTACAACTTTCTTATAAAATCTGAGCAACACTGCACTCCAGAAAAGGAATGAAATACACAAATGGATGTGCTGGTACCAAAGGGTACAGGGTCCTGTAAACCACATGCAAGTCTTTATGAAGGCCCACTGAACAAATACAGAGTTGTGACCATTAAGATTATTAATGCATACACAGCCCATAAAATTTCACTTTCATTGTGGCATCATGGCACTAAGACAAAGGGCAATATAAACATTCAAAGGTGTACTTTATTTAATAAACCTTTCAGAATGAAAGAAGATTAAGTCAGCTTCATAGTTTCTAAATCATACCAGGACCCTGGAGAATCTGAAAGATCGACGGGGCTCACTGACAAGGTACCATCCACCACTAGGGACTTCCCAGGTACATAATCCACATGGGGTTTAAATGCAACTCTAGCATCTAAAAAACAGCTTGTCTAGGACTGTATTGTTCATTAATGAAGCTTGTGGTCTGTCACTGAAATTATCGAGACCCTGAAAATATTATTTTAATCTCTCTCATGCTCATATGCATCCCCCCAAATCAATTATAAGTGTAACAACAGCACAGCAAATATTTGGTGAAATTGTTATTCCATTACTCACACTGAAAAGTATCTTACTACAAAAGCAGCCACACTAACTTCAGTGGAACTACTTATGATTTAAAGTGCTATTCAATTAATTTCAATATGAGTAAGGAGTGCACAATTTGGCCCACTGAAATTATCATCCAAACCTGGATATCATTCCTTGCTTGGGCTATTTCCAATATTTCTTTTGTTTAGCACATATGGTACCAATATTGTTCTCTCTAACTATTTTTTGAATATACCTCCATGTTGGACTATGTATTGAAGTGTGGTTATACTCTGAAAAGTGTGTAGTAATGGAACTAATTTATCCTAATCAGCAGATTTGATCCCGATGTGTCTGCTTACTTTAGTGACAAAATACTTTATTTTACTTAAGATTCTTGTAAGCCTTGCAGAGCCAGTCCAGAGAGGGGAGTTGGATTCTATATCTAACACATACCAACACTGTTGTGAACTATGTTTCAGTTGCACAAACAAATTCTGCTATTCAACTACACATGTGCAGCCTTACTGAAAGCAATAGACTTGCAACTCCTGGCATAATCTGACTCACAGAATCTTTATTTTTTGGTGATGATGTATGAAACAGAAAGTACATGGCTTGATTTTCATACTCCAGCCCCAGTTTGCCAGGCTAGCATTTAGCAGAGAAAAAGAACATACAACTATTTTTGCACATAAACTGAACAAATCTGATACAGAATCACTCTCAGATAACACACATGGAAACCCACTAGGCCATTTGTAGTCACTTTTCAGAGTTGATCAATGCTTTTATGGGTTTTTAAAAATATATAGGGCTAGCCTAGCAGAAAATACAAATTCTCTAGAAAGGTAACCTTTGGATAAATTTCCACATGAAGCTTCCAATAACCTAAATCTTAAAAGTTGCCTTTTGCTTTTGGATAAATAAGTATAAACCAGATTGTGCTCATGGATGTTTAGATTTCTTCCTTTACTCAACTTAAAAAAAAACAAAAATCTCAACACTGCAGGAGATGCAGTCGTAAGGTCCCAGACTTACCTGGCTCTTGTCATATCAAAGCACTGTGTTGACATATGGTATCTGACATATAAGCTGGTGACTCTAGTTACATATCATGCTGTTTAAAAACTGCCTGTTACCGACATCCTCCATGAGATCAGGAGTGGGAAAAAAATACCATATCTGTTAGGTGGCACATACATTTTTTTTGCCACTTTGTTAAGCCTATAAAAGGCCTCCTGGCTAAGATGCAATAGAGAAAAAACTTGACAAAATATCAAGTAAAGTAGGACCTCCTGACTCACTAGAATTCTGTGCACCCGAACGATTTCTGAAACGGAGGATAACTAGAGAAAGATTTGCAGGCCAGTAAACTACCTTTTCCCTTATTGGAATGTTACCATCTAGACTGGTCTCAACAAGAAGGTCACTTGATCAGTGCCAAAAACACATTTATGTCAAAAATGTACATTCATCAAGTAGCTTACTATTTCTACTTTTTGTGGGAGAAAATACAGAAGCAGCTTGGGAAAAAGCCCATGTTCCTACAGTAACAATAACAGAACACATACCTTTCAAGCTGTCTACAGCCTCTGGAGTAACTGACAGGTTTGATGAGAATGTGTGTTGCTTACACTGCTTGATCCATGTTTTAAAGGGGAAAAAACCCCTTCAACGAGGCTTTGACATTGATAACTGAAAAGAACTTATTGTAAACAAAGTCATACGGACCATGTCACCATCATCATCCTCCTCCTTCTTCCTCTTGCTCTTTCGTTTCCTCCTACGAGCCCACACAGTACACAAGGGAGAAACCTTTTGACACTCAGTCTAAGCAAGTGAACAAAATATAAACATACCCACTGGAAAATAGATAGCAAAGAAACAGTCAGATCAAAAGAGACAGCAGCAGCAAAACATGTTAGCCCTCCACTCACAGGACCAATGGAATATAAAGTATGGATAATAGAAGACTCCTCTCACCTGCAAAGTTAGAACAGCAGTATCAAGCCAGAAATAATCTGCATCTAAGGAAAACCCTTTATTTTGCTGGGGTTTACAGAGGCTGATATAGCCAGTTCCAATAAAAATTATTCATCTGCACCTAACTACACAGTCATCTACAAGCGAGCAAAACGAATCCATAAAACTGCAAGTGGCATTTTATCCAGTAGAAAGGCTCCAAGACTACGTGGGAAAATTTTTAGCACTTCCTTTTCAAGACTATGAATCATATAAAGTTTTCAAAATAAATGAATCCTTTTCACTTTACTAGGATGTAGGCTAAAGCAGAATAATTTACCTATAGTACATTTTTGAAACACAGACTGCTTGCAACTAGAGATTATTTCAATATCTTGATGCTGGTAATTTGCCACACTGATGTGAAATTCTTCTGAGTGATATCACTGTTACTATTTAAGTGTGCAACACCAAGACTGTGAGAGGTACTTTGCAGAATGTTATGAAGACAGGTTGTGAAGAAGTTTGCACAACAGCTGTTCACATTATTCCTGACTCTACAAAGTTACCTCAAGTTTCCTATGAAAAATTCATCCAGCTCAACTGAAAACTAAAATAAAATAGAAATGTTTTCAGATTATCTCCCTTCCAGTTGTCAGTCACTAATTTAAGTCACAATCAGAGAAGCTCAACATTTTTTGAAAATCAGATGGGTCAGTTAATGACGATACACAAAGGAGCACCTTGACAGTTGTGTGCTCTTTGGACGCAACTATATTATTACCCATAATTTATGGTATTAGTACATCTATAACTTTAGGATAACAACATCACTAGGTAAGGATAGCTGCCCAATAAATCACCACATGAACATCAATAGCAGACCTGCCCCCTGTACCTCCAAAAAACAAACAAAACCCTGTAAAAATAGTGAAAAGGAGCCAAGATTTAGATTTCACACTATTGAGCGCTGTGGTAATAAGCTTCAGCTTGAAACCCACAAAACTAGCCTTTCCTTGCACCTGTGCCAATTTATTTAAAAAAGTTCTTGCTAATATAGCATGCCTGAAGTGATCAAAATGACAGATGGCTGCTGCAGAAACAAATACGTTTTGGAGTACTGATCTTAATCAGAAAAGACTGACAGTGTCTCTTTAATCTTTTAATTAAAAAAGTACTTTTCATATAAAATAGAAGAGGATTTCTGTCTAGCATTTTCAAGTGCTTTCTTTCATTTAAAAAGTCCAAGTAATTTTAACTTTAATAACTTTTTGTCCTAATAATATGAAGAAGTCACTTTCTGATGCTCTACAAACATGGGAGCCGAGCCTTCCAACCAGGCCAGGCAATAAATAATAAAGCACTCAGCATTACAATGTCAGGTGTTAAGTTTGCATATTTTAAATAATTAATAATAATCCTGCCATATAATATTTCTAGAGTGATTGCACACATTTAGAGTACTTAAAATAATAAAAGAGACCATTTACAGACATTTTCCCAGATGTCCTGCGAAACATATTTTTAGATGTATAACAGGCTTTTATCTTCCCCTCTGCCCCTCCAAAACACGTATTTTATACACTGCATTTCAGTTTTTAAATTCCCATGTTTTACATTTTGCTGTTTATAATATTGGAGATAACCGCAAGTAGGCTGTTCAAGGCTAATTCATACAATCTGTGCTACTGAGGTATTGTAGTGGCACATACCCAGGGTTAAGTCAGTACATAAATAGCCATGATCCTGCAACTGGATCCACACAGGCAGACCTTTGTGGCCTTAAGTCAGTGGAGCTCTGTGTGGACAAAGGTTCCCCCATCTGGATACAATTACAGGACTGGGACAGTAGCCCAATGCAGGGCAAGATGTCTCCTGCTAGACTGGCACCCCATGCTACATGGTACTTTTTGCCTCAACTGTCAGGAACAGTGTGATTGCTCTTGTGAACTAGACTTACTGCACACAGCATATGTGGTTGCTGGACTGTGGTGCCCCCTTTGCACCTGGTGGGAACCTAATTGTGTTAGCCATGCAAATCTGTTAGTGCATCTTGAGTGCCAAGTCAGTATAACATATCTCCTCCCACATCACGCACAGTGCTGCTTATGCAGATTTGTACTTTCATGCAACCCTTTCCCTGACAAATCTCACAATGAAAAATTAAACTCATTTGTTTTCAGGATTTTTTTCATAGAAGGTTTTATAACGTTCGAAGTTAATTCTGAACATGTAATTTACTTACAGACTAGAAATAACTTTCCAAATATCAAATTCAATATATATGATATGATACATAGAGTCTCCAGAGACTTTTCAACAACCTCTGACAGGTACAAGAAAGGAGAAGCAGTAGGTAAGGTAAACCAAGTGTTCCTCCTTCACAGATGCCCAGATTCCCAGCCCTTGCATTCAGTAGTGTAGTCTTTCTACAAAGGCTAACTCAATATAACTGGGACCGAGTCAGCCTTTGAAACAAATAATTAGTCTGTGTTCAAGCATCACTTTGACAACTATTGTTTGCAGAGATTATCAAAATAACTTTTGATCCATAATTTCACTTACTACAGGATATTCCCCCACAAAAAATATTTTGTCAACCTACATTTAAGGTGGTTTACGTGAATTCCCTGTCAATGCAATCATTAAAAAAATCAAAGAAGTCATTAGATAAGGCAACACTGAATGTCTGCACCAACCTCAGATCACAGACTTTACCACCTAAACATCATAAAGTCAAATGCACTAACAAAATTCTCCTCCTCACCTTCACTTCCGGCACACAACCACACAAAACGTGCACATCCCATCCCTCAAAAATCTAACTCAAATGCACCACCTCAGTTCTAAGCTCAGTAAAATGAAGATAAATATTTACATATATGCACAATAAAACTTTATATTATATATATTTATATAAGGTGGTATTTCTACACATACCCCACTCCACCCCATCCCCTGCATCCCTTGTTTCCTGGCTCCCCACCACCTGGCCATGTTTCAGGACTTAACAATGGGAACATGCCAGAAACAAAGGCGGGGGGGGGGGTAATGTTTGCAGGCAAACGTACCTTCCCTGCAGTCAAGAGGGGAGGAGCCTTGAACAGACTATCGGGGATAAACTGTGCCCGGGGTGGGTGGGGGGAAGACACAAGAGCTCAGGCATGGCTGGGGCATAGTTCCACTTTGGGTCCACCTCCTTCCCTTTGGCTCATGATAAAGGAACAGATTAGCTGGTCAGCTCTGGTAGTCCACCCACATTTAAACTCCCCCAGGCTGTTCAAAAGACTCTGCTCCACCGGTGGTCTTTTTGCTCTTGGGGAAAAAAGGGTGACCTGAAGTCTTCATGGACTGAGGTCCTCCCTTGGTAATCTGTACTCCCTCCATGATGGGAGTGGGAGGTGGGTAGAGAAGATTCAGAAGTGAGCTGAGTCCCGGGGATGGGCCTAGGTGGGTCTACCCTAAGTTACTGATTGTCTGGTGGGAGACCTGAACACCACACAGAATGATATGGGGAGTGGGGGGAGTTGGAGGAAGGAGAACATAACACCCCCTCACTCTTAAACAAATAAATAAAATTGTAGCCTGCCACTTAAAATCCACCCCACATGCGTGTCAATCATTTGCCTGCATTTCCTGATCAAATTGTTTGTCAGCAAATTGTTTGCTGCTCCGTTGTGGAGATAGCTTTTCCATCTGGCAAAGCTTAACGTGGCAGAAGTGGGGAGAGGCAGGATGTACAGATGGATTTTATGTCGCTGCAGCTGTGGCACCAATGTAGAAGAATGTCTGCAGGCCGCGGAGCAAATCATTGGCGCACCAAAGAATGGAAGTTCTCTGTGAAGATCCATGCTCTGTTTGCCCCATGATGAGAAGTAAAACTACTAAGATGAACAACTCAAAGTAACCATTTGTAATTTTTTGGCTCATATGGCCATATGTCTGGTTGTTCTATAGGTGGCAGACCACTCTACAGTTTTAAGTTTTGACTGTTGAGACTAATGTTAGAGGAATCCCTCCCCAGAAGTGTGTTAGAGTTTCTACAGAAATGTTAAAAAGGAATGAAATGATATATTTTTGTATTCTACAAACAAGGCTCTAAAGAGTGCCAAAATTACCTGGAAAACTCAAGTAGATCCTCTTAAAATTAGCCACATTTGAGAATTTTTCATGTTCAAGGCCCCAATCCTGCAGGGGGTCCTCCCATGTGAATACAGTTACAGGATCAGCGTCTAATCAAGGCATTTAAATGCTGCTTTAGTTAAAAACCCAACACATCCTTAATGGCAAAAGTCCCAGGATGCCTCTATAATCTTAGATTAACCCACTTGCTTTTCTCTTCTTTTACTAATTGAAAGAAATAAAGGTGTTCTAATAATTAAAAAAAGAAATTTGCTTTCCTTACAAGTTTTGAATATTATAAAATCAACATTTTCTTGATAGGAAGGAAGTAATATGCCATATTCTATTTACCAACCTTTGGGTTATATATATATATATATATATGCTGGTCTACTTTCAGAGATAGAAAAAATAGAAATCACCAACCTAAGTATTTTTTCTTAAGTAACACCTGTGTCATTCTCCAGTGCACTGCTCCCAGATGTAAACATTTTAATATCATATGTTGGCTCAGTGTACCAGAAATACAGCTAATCTCTTTCTTAGCACAAGCTTTTAGGACAGTCAGTACCAGGTTGCATCCACTATGCTTGTGAATTGCATACTAAATAGTTTGCTTTTAATAATTACAGTTATCAAGTATAGGATTTGGGAGGAAGGAGAGGGATGAGAAGAATCCAAATACTGAAGATGTGTCTGCTGTATCTGAAAACATAATTATCTATTGCTTCCCAGAACAATTTATTGGGTTTACAACTACCCAAAAGGTGCTAATGGTGTACCAACAGCAGCTCTGGATTATTCTTAAAAAAAAAAAAAAAAAAAAGGCATCCCAAATTTTCAAAGGACCCTTACTTCTAATCTATCTGCTTAGATAATGCGCCCACAGTGGCATTTTGTAATGACAGCATCTTTCCAACAAATCAATAGTTATTTAATTCCCAACAAGCTCTCGAGTCCATTAAACCTGATTACATTCACCCATTTCAGTTGGGTGCAGTTATTTTTCCTACTCCGGCACTTAATCTATAATAGGAACTTATGAGAACTTTCAAAAGCAATTTCAGCATCAATCAGCATAGAGTGAAAGGCACAATTTGCTTGTAATTATTTATTGGACAGGATAGCAGAAGGTCTGACTGAGCTCTGGCGTCCGACCTTCACCCCCAAATTCTAAATGGATATGAAGGCCTGCTTGACGCTTCCAATTCTGTTATGTGTCCGACTGCATAAAAAGTATCTTTAGCTTGCATGTGCCAGAAAGTATATGTAGTTTTCAATATTGATAATGGCCAGTCTTGAGTGGATCAATACATTTCTGCTTCATACATGTGTGCCTGATATTGAGTGAAATCTTAAGTGAAGGACACAACTAGCAATCCTGGATTAGTGAATGGTCATTCAATTTGGAATAATCTGGCATTTTGTTGCTTCCCCTCTCTCCCCCCACGCCACAGCCAACCTATTATAACAAACAAGGGAGGCAATCCAAGTTGAAAACAAATTTGTCTCACCAAGTTTTTATTCTACTGACCATTCTATTGACACTGTAATACACTACATTGCACTTCTCTTAACTCCATTTCTTGTTCTTGTTAATAAATAATGACCTAATTATTGCCATATATGGGATGCACAAAACTTGTAAATTTTATTATATTTTGGCCATGCTATTTTGAATATTTTAAAGACTCATTTTTTTAATACCATAAGCAAAGGGATACGTTTTCCTTAATAAACATCTTCAAGACAAACTTTTGCAAAATCCTAACTATATCTAGCAGTAGAAAACTTATGTGTTTTAGAAGTAAAAAATGAAGAAACAACTTCCCCTTCCCCCAAAACCAAAACAAAACAGACTCAAAAAAATCCCATAATAGCCAGTTAACTTCTAAAACACAGAACTTTCCTATGGAACCAGATTCTTATTATTTTTCAAATTCAAAAAGGCAGATTTGATCTATAAAGATAATATTTTTTCACACCAAGAAAAACCCCTCTTATTAAAACACAGACATTAATGTGAAGCATAATATATGAATTAATGCATATTTAATGCTTCTCATATTTGCTTTGCTAAAGCACTTAACTGAAGCACATCATGATAAGTTACTTTGTCTCATGGTCTGCCATGGGAATGCTGAGTCCCTCAGAAAGCTAGAATGGATAGCAAATCCTCTGCCCTGTGGTCAACCTCATGAAGCAAAGGCATGAATGTTAAACAGCAGTCAGATCAATACAAGCAAATATAGCTCAACTACACCATTTATTCAGCCATGAGAGATGTCAATACACAGATTAGGGTGATCCATCTTTTTGATTTCCTACTGTCTTCTCACTGACTACATGAGGGCTTTTGCCTGTATTAAAAGTGTTTGCTTTCTCAACCATAAAAATTCCAATTATTACTCTAAGTGCACTAGAGTTAAGTTGCTTGTTGGAAGCGGCCTAGCATTACCTGAACAAGTCCAGCGAAGTATGAGGCTGCTGGCAGAATCATGGGCACCGCGTATGGATGTAGCAAAACTCCTTTAGACGACAACATGGTTTAAGTGATTGTTATTACTCCCACTAATGCTAAACACATCAATTGAAAGTTAGGGAAAAATCTATATCCCAACTTCTTCCAAACTCAGAGCTAGAACTAAATAACTTCTTTCAGGGCCAAAGCCCACATCAGCTGTAAAAAAAAAAAAAAAAAATACAGTAAAATAAATTGATGTCAGCAACTCCTAATGTTAAAATTTTCTTCAGAGACAACAGATAGCAAGAGAACAGCTGCAAAGCTAAGTCTACTAAAAGGGAAGGTGCTATTTTGAGAGCAGCTTAAATAACATGACTAACCAACTACTCTTCATTAATTTAGATTTTTAAAAGAAATATACATGCCAAGATCCTCCAAGTTGTTCCTGGCAGATGAAAGAAGATTGGAATTCATTTTGATTACAATACAGGGGAATACATACCAGTGATGACTATTATAGAAGCTAGTCTTTTAGAAATCACGCTGCTATATACATATATCAGCATTAGAATAAGGATTTAAAATTTAGTCTTATGCTACTTTTCCACAGTCTTTATTTTGCTTGATTGCCTTTTGTCTATTTTGAGTATTTCTCAGTAGTTAAATAATTTGTATTGTAATGTTGCCTCTGTTCATTGTTCAATGGTCTAGTATAGTGTTTTCCAAGCATTTACAATGTATTGTTTTGTTGCATTTATCACACAGTGTTTTAAAAGTGAACTATCATTTCACAGAATTTTGCATTCCTTCTCCTATTAAACTTATGTCCTCCCTGTAAGAGAAATAAAACAGTCTATGCTGCCGTAACCCAAACAAAATGGCCTTATTTAATGTACTCTCTATTTCTATCTCTATCTAAGCAGTTTCATTTGAGATCAAACAAACTTGAAAGAAACAGTTTTCCAAAGTGTAGTAGTCATTAGGATCTTTGTTCAAATATACAGCCTATAATGTGCCTTCACTTGCAAATATGATTAATGATATGGATTAAAAATTAGGCTTTTTTCTTCACTACAGAATTACTTAGGTGCTTAAAACTTCCTTTTACAAGTTAAAAATATCATTTCATCCAGTCTCTGAACAGCCAGGACGCTTCACACCACTAATTCCAGTTATTTGATTTTGCTGCATAATTACTTTTCTAGATAACTAACCGCAGACAAGATTTGATGTGATATTCAATTATTTAATGTCACATTTTGGCAATATTGAAAGATTTTCAGTAATTGACTCTCATGTATCAAAGCAGCCATATTACATGATTTAGAAATCTCCCCACAGCAGCTGCATGGTGACCTCTGTTACTACTGGCCTTACACCATTTCTAACTTTAGATACTGTTTTTTGGGTTTTTTTATGCGAGAGAGAGAGAGAGAGAGAGAGAGATTGCCAGTGAGGACACAGCAATCATCACATGATAGAATAATGTTTACCCATCTCTGTCTTCTGTTCATAGAGAGCTCCACTTTTCTGTTGGGGATAATACTGTTTACATTAGTTATCTAAATATGCGAGGCTATTAATCATATCCCATGTTCTTCTTATTATTAATAAGTTACAGAACTCTCTACAATCTAATTATCAGGCATACACCAGGCTGACACATGGGGCTTATTGCTTAAAGTTTTTCATCAACTCTATTACAAAGCCCCTTATTAACCTTAATACAGAAATACATAAACAAAGGCCAAATAGCAGAATGTGCATTGCAGCCAAGCTCCTTTAAAATTATTTAATTTATTATAGAATGTGTTTTGGTTTGATTTACAGCATTTGTTTGGTCTAAACAATGCAAAGACCAGCCTATATTTAAAGAGATATTGGAAACCATGTGCTGGAACTGACATGGGGCTCCTCCAGTCTCTCCTGCTAAAGCTGTTCCACTATGGATAAATACACTGGGACAGAGAGAGGGAGAGACCACCACTCTGTAGTTCAGCAATTATAGCAACCACCTGGAGAGCAGAAGACATGGAGTCAAGTCCCCCTTCCCCAACCATTCTTCCTTTATTGAGCCACAGTGGAACAGCTTCCACAGTAGAGACTGAAGGAGCCCCACGTCAGAATATCCTATAGCTCAGTGGTTAGAGATCTTTTTGAGAGGTGGGAGAAGCCTGTTCAAATCCTCCCTCCCTGCCGGGGACAGAGGAATTGAACCTGGGTCTCCCACTTCTCAGGCAAGTATTCTAACCACTAGGCTAAGTTATACGGGGCGGGTATTACCACAACACTTTTGAATGGGGACAGATCAGTCCCCTTGGGCAAGTTAGGTAACTGAACACCCATTTCCCCCGGGTTAAGGTTTGTGAATTGCTCTGGAGCATAGGTGGGAAATAGGCATCCAGATGCCTAGAGTGAGCAACAGTGTGCATGTCCAGAGGCAGAAACTTAGGTGCCTAGGGAATGTTTACATTGAAAAGCGTAGGTGCCAAGCGCAATTAGGTACCTGGGGGTTTGGTGTGAGTTTAGCGGATTGCAGTCGGGATTTAGGCACCTAAACAAGGGATTTACATGCCTAAGAAGCGTTGTGGATTCAACCCTATCTCTTGGTCATTTTTGTTTCAGCACGTAAGCAATACGGAGACTTGAGAATAATGAAAATACTGAAGTGTCACAGTTGTCTTAAAAGCATTTTCCATTCACTGCTTTGCAAATCTGGAATATATACAAAAGACTGTGAAAATGAATGGTAGTTAACAGTTTTAATGAAAGGATGATTTTCTTGCCTCATTATAACAACATGCCTCTAAATGCTAAGTAGTATGGCAATTTAAATCTGAGTTCTGGCTGTCTGGTTGTGCCCTTTTGGGGCTATCCCGTGTGCAACCAGCTAGCTCCCAGTTCACACAAACCTCTGTGAATGAAAAGCACAGAAATATACACAGCCCCATTCACATCATCTTCCTGTGCTAGATTCTGATCATGCCACAACTCCACTGGCTTCAACAGTTTACACCAACATAACTGATAACAAAATAAAGTCCCAGAAAAGCTTTGATTTGTTACAAGTTTTTCAGACATCTTTTAGCCTTATTTTTATTCCCACTTTGGAAGAATATTCTGATAACCTAGAGCTTGATCCTGTAAGGTGCCTGGCCCCAATCATGCAGAATGTTTAAGTATGTTAATATTCCATTTGCTTCAAAGGGATCATCTCATGCTTAAAGTTAAGGATGCGCAAAGTCAACACTTTGGCTGGATGGGGGCCAAAATGCTCAGCACTCAGAAAGATTAATCCTCTATTGAGGGCAGGGATGGTAACAAATTTTCCTCCAGCCTCCCCTTGCAGCCTTAGTGCCTGTAACAAAGTTCGGGTGGGTGGGTGGGAGGGATGGGGAGCTAAGCTATTTCAAACCAACCCTTCAGTTTTAATTGTCAAGGTGTTTTCTTTTAGAAAAATATTACAATGCTGATATAAAAACAAACAACAACAACAAACAAACCACCTTCAATATGCTAACTGAAGGGATGGTTTGTTTCACCTACCTGTTCCCTAGCCCAAACCTCCTAGTTTTTGTGAAAAGAAAAGGAGGACTTGTGGCACCTTAGGGACTAACAAATTTATTTGAGCATAAGCTGAGCTGTAGCTCACGAAAGCTTATGCTCAAATAAATATGTTAGTCTCTAAGGTGCCACAAGTCCTCCTTTTCTTTTTGCGGATATAGACTAACATGGCTGCTACTCTGAAACCTAGTTTTTGTGAAAACTCTTAAGTTTTCATTAAGAATTCCCAAGGACCTAGTGGAAACTGAGGAATGACTCCCCCCCTTTAAAAAAGAGAATAAAAGAAAAGCAGAAATGAAAATAAATTGATATGTAACAAATACACTCCTTTTTCTTTCACCAGGAACTATCTTTTTTTATAGCTACTGCTAAAAGAAAAATATTTTTGTAAAGTATATATGCTCCAGGGTGCATTGCTTAATTTTAAAAAAATGGCACTACAATTTAAGCATTCAGCTATATTAGGATGTATATTCCGGGTGACATCACCTGAATTGCAGCCCAGATACTCACAAATGCACAACCTCTTTCAGTTCATTGTTAAATAAACACTCATGGCTTTTCCTATCAAGTAAACAACACATCATTTGACTTAATTCATGTCGGGGATTCAAAATATCCACTCTGCAGATGAATTGAGCAATCAATCAGACTTCCAAAAACTGGCCAAGTAACCAGACAACAGGCTTGCCTCTTTGCCTCCTACGGTTGTGTTCAGCTACTACAGACATGAAATGATCTAGCTCAGGTTCCGCTGCTTCCATACTCAAAGCAATCATCTGAAATCAAACTGAGAGAAATAAACTACAGAATATGTCTGTGAATTGGGCAACACGTTGTTATAGATCATGAAACGAAGAGGGTGAGGAAAGGGTCTGGGTGTTTATCTTAAATCGATATAGTCCCTAAGTGAGACTTTAAATAAGGATGGGGCAGGGTGGGGTGGAGGAAGGGACAAAAGTTTTTTAGGCAAAAGTAGAGGCCTATTTTTATTACAGTTTAAGATAAGCAGGCTTGAGAATTATGCCCCAAACCACTCTGCGAGGGCATTCAAAGAAGATCCCTGCAATGAAGTCCTCAGCCAACCAATGGTGCACACTCTTAGCACAGACTCAGAAGGTACAGATGGCAAAGATCTATCCAGTCCATCCCCTTACCAATGCAGGATTGCTCTTTACTTTAAATTTCCTAGTTCCTCACCCTGCCTAGTTTCAAATGTCCCCAAGAAAGTCTTTTCAAACTCATCCCCTGAGACACTATACCTGAGCTAAATACTAAATACTATACTGAAGTTCCTCCACACAATATTAAGCCTAAATTTTCCATCTTAGTTTCATCCTAACTTTGAGAATATTAGAACAAACATTTCTGTTATCTGCTTAGTGTATACACCCTATTTGTAGCCTATGATCACACTCCCATTGGTCAAGCTATATTTCACTCATTTAATCTTTCCTAATAGATAAAGCCCTCCCAACTAAAGATCATCTTTCTTATTCTTCCCTGAACTCCCCGCAGGTTGACCCTGAAATATGTCAGTATTCTGGTAATGGCCCAGAACTAAGTGTAGCACCTAATTGTTTATCAACACTATTTTACAGTCTCTTGGCCAGTTTTCGGTTCTTCACTCAGTTCTGTTCCCAGCCATTAGGCTAACAAAATGTTAGATGCAGAATCGTACCCGTTTTATAAGACAGAGAGTGAGAGCTGCCATTGACCACTCCTTGCTGATGTAAGCAGGCTCAGAGGCTGCCTGGAGAATTATTAGGCACAGCCATTAAACAAAAAGTCAGCAGATGGTGGACTTCTCCACACTTCAGTTTTTCTACCAGTGTTATGTCACATGATGGCTGCCACTTGCATCACAACACTGGTTTCCCATGACCTTATTCTCACCTGTCACCTCAGTTCCTGGAAAGAAACTGTCAGAGATCAGCAAAAAGGAGTACATGTGGTACCTTAGAGACTAACAAATGTATTTGAGCATAAGCTTTCATGGGCTACAGCCCACTTCATGGGATGCATAGAATGGAACATATAGTAAGAAGATATTTATACATACAGAGAACATGAAAAGGTGGAAGTACCCATACCAACTGTAAGAGGCTAATTAATTAAGAGGCGCTATTATCAGCAGGGAAAACTTTTGAAGTGATAATCAAGATGGCCTATTTCGGACCCTTGACACGAAGGTGTGAGGATACTTAACAGGGGGAAATAGATTCAATTAGTGTAATGACTGAGCCATTCCCAGTCTCTGTTCAAACCTAAGTTAATGGTATCTAGTTTGCATATTAATTCAAATTCAGCAGCTTCTTCTTGGGGTCTGTTTTTGAAGCTTTTCTGTTGCAAAATTGCCACCTTTAAGTCTGTCACTGAGTGATCAGAGAGGTTGAAGTGTTCTCCTACTGGTTTTTGAATGTTATGATTCCTGATGTCAGATGTGTGTCCGTTTATTCTTTTGTGTAAAGACTGACCAGTTTGGCCAATGTACATGGCAGAGGGGCATTGCTGGCACATTGCTGTCAGAGATCAGAGGCTGGAAACACTGCCCAACAAATGGAAAGCCTTGCAGCTGCTCAAGCTTGGTTTCCTTTCTCACAGCTTCAAGTATCCAGTATCAAGTCTGGGGTTAAAGGGCAAACCACACCAACAGCCAGCTCCCAACTCCACTACCTCTATCACAGTTAATAATGGGGCTGAGGCACAACAAAGAACCCTTTATGGGCATGTCTACGCAGCAAAGAAAAATCTATTGCTGGGCTGTGCCAGCCAACTTGGGCTTGCGGGGCTCTGGCTGAGGGACTGTTTCATAGATGTATCGACTTTCAGGCTTGGGATGGAGCCTGGGCTTTAGGATCCTGTGAGGTGGGAGGGTCCCAGAGCTTTGTCTCCAGCCCAAGCCCAGAAGTTGACACAGCAATGAAACAACCCCATAGCCCAAGTCCCATGAGCCCGAGTTGGCTGGCACAGGCCAGCTGTGGGTTTTTCTGTGCTGTGTCGACATACCCTAAATGACTACAACCACCACAGGCTCACATCTGGCCACATCGCATATTCCAAAGCCTGTGCCACACCAGCCTGTGCCAGAAGTCTGGTTCATCCAGACCAAGAAAATGAGTTTACACAGGTTGGTTTAGGGCCCTAGCTATGCCCAGCATGTAGGATAGGGATGAGCCTCAGGGCTTACGTCTGTGTGGGCCTGTCTTTCCTCCCATGTGTATGGAACATGTGTGGGGTACAGCATATTTGGTAGTACCATGCGTTTGTGCTAAAAAAACCATTTCCCTTTGAAAGTGACTTTTGATCATATAATTGCTGGGAGACACCTTAGAAATTAGCTAAGGCTCAAAATTAATGATTGCTAGTTCCTTTCAGCATACAGACAGTGGTCTCTCCATCCCCATTGTTGAATCAGGTATGTACCAATGCTGGAAAGGGAGAAGGAGTTCCCACTACAGAGGAAAGAGTTGCTCAATTTTTTTTAAAGGATGGCAAATCTGGTAATTTTAAGATTTTAAGTGTTCTAGTCCGATTGGTTTAATGGTTTTATGGGAGTTGGAGGAAGATTATCCTCAGCAAAAAGCCAGGAAATATATTTGGAAGGGCTTTTGGAGTGGTTTTAGAGACCAGAGAAAAGGTCCTAATATTCACATTCAGCGCAAGTTAGTTCCTTTGGGATGATGTTCTGATATTGTTAGAATAATATCTCACCAAGTGCTGACTGATGGTTGCATTACCAACTGCTTTCTCCTATTTCCCCTGCCCTAGCTGAGGGTCTCACATGTAAGCACTGTCCCTTAGGAAACATTTGTACCTAAAGCAACAATGATAAATGATCCAGTTGATCGCAGCCCTAAATCCCAAAAATGGAATTGTGTTCACTCTGTATCTTTTCCTAGTGTAGCCTGAAGACGTTGATCTGCTTAGTTTTACCATAAAAAGGACATGTTGTTATGACATGGAAATGCCAATATTACTAGCTCAACTCTTTAGCTTCAGAGGACTTCAGTTCCTACTTAGATCATAACTGAAGACACACACTTTTCATCTACAGCCCTTTACCACAGTAATTTACTCCTTTACTGAGTCATAAACCTCTATTCACCTACATAAGCCTTGATATTTGGAGGACTTTCCAGATCTCAGATCAGAGGCTGGGCTTCCCCTTCACGCCCAGTAAAAGGACCTGTCATCATCCTTACATATCCAGGCACAGAGCTCGACACCGTGACCTGAGTCTTGAAAAGACAGACAGGTAGAGAATCCCCTTGGCCTTCCTACCTGTGCATGCAGAATAAAAGCACTCAAATTAACCGTTTGCCTGCCTCTTTAGGATACCATAGGTAAGCTCATGTAAACCTATCTGCCTGTCCCCTACACCACCTTCACTGACAAAAACAAGGCAATATGGACTTTGGGGATTCACTAATTTAATGGCTCAGACACTGGAAGGTGTCAAACAAGGAAGGTGACCTGGACATTAGGCTATGCGAGAAATCACACAAAGTATTCATTTTTCAAAATCCTTCTCTTCCCTCCCATTTTGGTGGCTCTCTCTCCCTTTAGAAATGTCAGATACTTGAAGTGGTTCCAAAGCTTATGGTAACACAAGACCAGCTTTAAGAAATCAGCTCCTAAGAAGGCTTGTGCTGGTTAGGAAGCCTGTGGCTTTCAACATTTCTATTTGTTAAAGGAGCTCCCTTGCTCATGGGCTGTTGCCCTGCACCACACAGAGCAGTCCATTGCAGTGCTGAAGGAAACAAGTATTGCTTGGTCTACCAAGACCTCCTATCTGGTTTCTATTGCCTTATGCACACAAAAGATATTTCTTATCCTGACCCCGTGACCCTAATAGCCCTTTTGTACTAACTGGCAAAGGGCACACCCAACACTTTGCCAGAATATTTAGCCAAACAGCATCTTGTAAGGTCTCATGTGAAAACTGGTGACACACTGGTTATGCATATCATTGTGTGGTGTACATATGGGTTGTTCGTAAAAAAATATGTATGGGTACTGGAAATATGTTCTTAAAATAGGTTTTTAGCGGTTAAGGATACAAAGTCTGCCCGAGACAAAGGAATGTTGTTTTGCCTGTGTCTCCAATACAAGTTGAGCAACGGTGAGGCGGACAGACTGGTGTGGAACGGAGCTGGCAATCCGGCAAAATTCACTCTCGCTGACACAGTGGGGTAACACAGTGGCTTATGGTTCTGGGCTGCCCTGAGGAGAGCGTCAAAAACCCACATAGGTTATTTATGGTAGGGAGCATAATTAGACTCTGAATGATTAAATTTTTGTCAGTAAATATCATTAAACATCAATTTCATTGCACATACACAAACTAATGAAAAAAATATTTCCATTGATAATAATTAAAATTTACAGACAGGAAAAGTAAGAAAAATGCTGCCTGTGAACTTAGAGTTTGATTTAAGTATATTTACTTTGTATATTTTGACTTGATGTTGACTGTTTATGTTTGAACAGTTATAAAGCTTGAACATTAAATAATTATCTGATGTACCTTGTTGCCTCACCCCTCCCCATAATTTTCTGCTACTTTGAAAGCTTCAATTGATAAAAAAAAATTAAAATGCTTAAAAATAAACATAGATAAAATCTGACTAAGGCCTTGTCTACACTAAAGCAAAAAATTGATCTAAGCTATGCAATTTGATTTATGTGAATAGCATAACTCAAATCCTTGTAGCTTAGATCTACTTACCACGGGGTCCACACTATGTGATGTCAATGGGAGACGCTCTCCCATCGACTCCCCTTACTCTTCTTGATCAGGTGGAGTACAGGAGTCGACAGGAGAGCAATTGGCGGTCGATTTAGCAGGTCTTCACTAGACCCGCTAAATCAACCACTGATTCATCGATCGCTGCAGCGTCAATCCTCCAGTAAGTGTAGACAAGCCCTAAATCATCAAAATAAAAATTGAATTCTGCCATGCTTATGTATAATGTAGGAATGGGCTACATCACTTGCACTTATGAGAGAGCAACACCACTCTGGCTTCCTACCCTTTTTGTGAAGGACCAGGGTTACTTGACCAAAACTATATATCTTTGTAATCTGCTGCTCCTAGTATACCGAATCTCCTCTTCAGTGCTGCCTTCTATACTGCTCTGGTGGGGACAATCCAGGTTCCAGGTCAAGTCTACATTAGCATTCTCCAATATGGAGACCTGTGCCTGTGACCTAAGATTTTTGACCTTTACCTGTGTTTCTCCTAAACAAATCAAAGGTGCTTCGGTATTCCCCTCAACCTCAAACACTCCCCACAATTCCTTTTTGGGTCAAGATCCCTACAATTATAACACCCTGAAATTTCAGATTTAAATAACTGAAATCATGAAATTTATAATTTTTTAGAATCCTATGAACGTGAAATTGACTAAAATGGACTGTGAATTTGGTAGGGCCCTATACATGAGGACACAACACCCTGCAACAGAATATCTGCTCTCAGCTGTCCTCTGGTAGACACCGACATTTGTTAGACAGGATCACAGAACCATAATGCCCCATTCATTCTAAATCAGTGCATCCAAGCTACATGTCATTACTGATTATGAGACTCAAGTTATGGGTAGATCCACCATTTTTCATCATTACATCAGGCCCAAGGAAGTTTTCCACACAACTGCACAGACATCTAACATTTCTATTATTTCTCAAAGATGTTACTCTTCACTTCACCTGGAATGGTGGAACATCAAGATACTACTCAGTGTACAGAATTTTAGCACAAATTTCTCCGTTAATACACAAGTGATCTGCTGGCAAGGACTTTGGCTCCCAGCTTAGCTTGCCTCTGAGGAAAGTTCATCTCACTTGGACTGATGGCGATGGCAGCTCTATTTATAAACACCACCACTCCAGTCATGTGCACACATAGGGTGACCGTCATTCACCTCAGGGGCATCAATCTCATTAAAACAGCAGCATGGAATGGATGTTCTAAGTGAACAGTAACTGGATTCCACTGACAAGTAGATCATTTAAAGCCACCAGGTAACTATTTTCCCAGCTCTAAATGAGACAAAACTTGGACAGAAGCTAACAAAAATTGTGTGGTAGACTGGTCAGGAGGAATTTCAGTTTAGAACTGAGGATCTCCCTATTCCCTTTGGAGATAGAGCATCTAGGCACGAGAAGGTGAAGTATAATTGTCCCAGCCTATTTCATACTCAGAGTATGCACTTCTCTGACAAAGTTGTTTGTTTTTTTTTGCCGCCATTTTACCCTAGCTTGAGTTTTGGCTAGGATCTATGTAGTGGGGAAAGCCAGCTAAACTCATGGCTAGCACCATCAAAGGTAGGCAATCCTGAGAGCCTCCAAACCTGTGGTTGAGAAATAGGAAATATGCACTATTCTGCAAAGATATGCACTTTCCTGTAGAGATTCAGCATCAACCCAGAATCCAGCGTGGATGGATCTTGTTCTATGGAAACATCCTATCTCTGATGTTATCTCATACACTAGTTCTGAAGAACTGGAGGCTTATTTAGACCTTGGGACAAACCAGCCTGTTCGGGGCTTAGTATTGGCTGGGATACCAGAGTACCAGAACAGGCTAGCTATTCAACGACAAGATTACCAGAATGGAAAACCACAACCCTGACTGTTAGATCAGTGCCAAAGGGTAAGAGGAGGTTAGTGATAGGAAAAGAATGACTATCTATTTCCTTGTATGCAGTGCAGTTGTAGCCATGTTGGTGCCAGGATATTGGAGAGACAGGGTGGGTGAGGTACTATCTTTTTTGGGGACAATTTCTGTTGGTGAGAGAGACAAGGTTTCGAGCTGCACAGAGCTCTCCTTCAGCTCTGTGTGGCTCAAAAGCTTCTCTCTCTCACCAACAACAGTTGGTCCAATAAAAGATAGAGAGACAAGGTGTGTGAGGTACTAGCTCTTTCCTTGTCATCCATCAGCTGACAATACTTTAATTAATTTGTCTTAAGTTTCTCTCTCTCTAATGAGAGCCCTTTACCACAGACACTTTTTAAATTTTGGTTTTCGTCAGCCTTCATTGGTGTCTGTCCTTGGAATATGCCAGCCAAGGACTGGGGTAAGATTGTACAGTGGGGAGCAACAACTAAAGAGGATTCTTTTTATTTGGATTGAAATGAGTCTGTCAACTGGATACAAGGGATATTAATTGGAAATGAAAGATTTTGTAGCTGCAAGGGAGAGGGCACAGGCTGAACATCTTCCTGCTAGCGCCGCCGCCGCCCCCCAGATTTGAGAATTTAAAATATTCCCAAACCTACTGCATTGCATCAAAACATGTGTAGACATCAGCAAATTAAACTCTCTTTAGGGTTGTGACCCCTGTGAACAGCTTATTAGTGGGGTTTTCCCCCAAGGTATTCCAATACTAAACATTCCTGTTAGTGGAAGGCACAATATGAACAGAAATGTGTGGGGATTCATGGCTTTGCTGAGAAATTAGTAGAGAATGAACAGAGGAGTTGTTCTTTATTCAACATTAATGGGTATTAAAACAGAAGAGATGTAACACTACACTTGTCCAACTCACCTCCACACACACCCCCTTTGCATATTGTTCCTCTACATGATTAGCCTAAGGGGATCACTGACTGCACTAATAGTTCCTGTTGTGTTGTTTTCACAGACACAATGTGCACACATCATGATTGCAAATGCTATTTTTGGAACATCCCCTTGGTATTGAAATGAAAGAAAAGTGCTGCATAGCTATTTCTATAAAAACTGTCACTTTCAGAATAGTTAATGAGCCAAGTGGGACTAGTTAAATTTTATAGAAACTATTTTCAAAAACATACAATTCCCTGGAATTTTTACTTAAAGATGATGCTCCTTCATTGCTTTCTTCCCTACATGTTTTGCCTAATCTTGTACTACCACATAAACTAAGAAAGGGACTTCTTTGCAGTTTTCTACTAATCTATCTGGCTATTTATGAAACTAATGGAAAAGTTGGACAAGCTGAGGTTAACACTCATCCTTTCTCATTCAACTTTGACGGATTTATTAAAATAAATGCAATTACGGGTAATGTTATGCTCTATGGCACATTCTGCCTTGTAATGTGTGTACATCAACACCAGAAAAACTGCAGGCCACAATAAGAAGCTGGAATACCTGTTAGAAGAGGGCTCCATTCAGCCCCCTTCACAAATCTGTGGAAAATAATTATCCACGGGTGGTTCTTGATGTTTATCATAAAGAAATATAACAGTACATTGGGAAGTGGGCATGATCCACACATAAATGCACATACAATATACATAAACAACCAAACTCTTTTTAAATATATGCACTCATACAAACTATTACAGCATTTGTAAAAATAGTATGCTTTTAAGACTTTCCTACTTCTCTTAGAACGTACATTGCAATACAGAATTCCATTTCAGAACAAGATGTCAAGGGTCAGACTCAATCCAGAATAGAACAAACTATGCTGATTTACACCAACTAAAGAGCTGACCCTGAGCATCTTACACTGAAATCAGACTCTATGTTGAAATGTACACTGTAAATAGAGTATTTATAAGCACCTGTGTTCAATCTGAAAAAAGGCATATGAGCATTCGGTTTCTGTGCATGCTCCTAAAAGACCATTGTGTGGTCTGCTTGATCGCATAGGTATATGTGCATTTATGTACACATGTATAAAGGCTAATGCCTCAGGGCAATGCCCAGATTAATCACTGAGTAATATCCATCATGTGGATATCCATCACTAAATGGTTTTACACCAGCTAAGGGTTGGGTCCTATATGTCTGATTATATAAAGCCAAAATATTAACTATTTATCATAGCTTCTTCTAACTCTAGCTTTTTTCATTGCTGAACTATGTCAGGAATTTTCTCATTTAAAAACTTATACATGTCACAAACACATGGAATATGTGAGCAGCAAAACTAGTATGTAATGCTCCAAGTCTCCTAAGGAGCTTATGCTGACACTTAATGAGACATATTTTGAATTCTGCATCATATGCAAACCTCCTGTGATTGATTTACAGGGATAGCTGAGTGGGAGGTTAGCAAGTATTCCTAATTAGCCTTGCACACAAAGTGAACTGCTTTTGTTCTATGCCAGACACTGAATAACATTTTGCAAAGTGGTAGGCAGACTTATTTGAGACAGTTAGAACATCTGGCCCAAATAAGTTAATTATATATACTTTCCTCAATAACTATAAATTAAACATAAATCCAAAAGATGTATCTTTAAATATGGACCTTTATATATGTCCAGATAATTTACAGTCCTGAAATTGAACAGTCTGGGTTCTGCCAAAGGCTTATACAATGCATAAGTTACATTAACAATATTTAAAAGGTTTCAATTTGGAAACACATATGAAGCACTGTCTATGCAGCTATTAACATGCCCTTTTATTCTGTGATGAGATGAATAGCTTCCTTTTATAATTAAAGCAATGAAAGGTCTGATTTTCAGAAGTACTGGGGACCTGCAACTCCACTGAAAGTCAATGAGAGCTGCAAGTTCTCAACACAACTGAAAATCAGGTGATTGCTTATACGTGAGTAGAAACTTAGGATTCTAAATGGAATCTGAGAAACTTTTCTTAAATGCCTAAAACATTCAAAACATTAGGCTAGTTTATCTCCAGATATGGTGTTACTTCCAAAGAAAATAAGCTAGAGCTTCTTTATCATTCTATCTGCTCCTGTATTCATCTGTCCAATTTATAAAAATATCCATTATGATTTTTGCTATAAATGTTACTTTAGATACAGAAGAAATGTTCACCTACTACATTCAATTTGGAAAACAATTTTTAAAATACATAAAATATAAATAGCAGTGAATATACAAATAAAAAAACCTATTTTACCATTTGACTGGAATATCTGTTTCTAAGTTTCATTTCTTTAGTCAAAAAACCTATACTAGGGTGTTCAGATTTTTAAAATAATTTTTCTCAATACAGTTTGCCTAAGAGGTCAGGATGAGGAATATATTATAGAAAGAACCTTAAAACAGGGAAAGATTTTTTTTAAAAGGATTATAAAATGGGGAACCTTGTATCAGAATGCCAATATATAGAAGAATGAAATCCTGCAGTTTTCTCTCAGTGCTAATACAGAAAAACTTCCTCTGAATTCAACAGGAGTAGTTTTTTTGCCCCTAAGTAAGGGCTGCAGCATTGGAGCCAATATAAGGATTGTCTATCCCAAATGAATATTTGAAATAAAATTTAGAACTTCACCAAATTCAATCATCGTATATCAAATATAAGTGAAACTGTACTATGTTTAAAAAGATATGGTTTATGTAGAAAGTTGCTTCTTGTGAGAAAATAGAATGAGAATAAATTCACTTTTCTGATTTTTTATATTTGTATTATGTCTCAGTATTTCATAACTCAATATTTAAATATAAAATGTACGGATAAAATTAATTTACTACATTGTCATCACAAAAATTTGGATATTTACTATTAATTGAAAACTGTCAGAGATAATTGAACATTTTGTATCTCAAACAATTTTTACAGTAGGAAGGCATTTGTTTGGCCAAAACAACAAATCTGTACAAATCCTAGAGTACTAATTGCATAATGTACCTTTACAAAATAATGTAATAGGGGTTCAGCTTGTTCCTCTGTTTTCTATTTGAAAAATAAGATTGTTTAATAACCCATCAAAGCTATATGTAAACCAAGGAAACAATAGAGCAGATGTTGACTGCTGTCTTGTGCCTCGTAGACATAATTAAACACAATGAGACACTCATGCACCCAAATAATAGAGGACAAACAAACAAAAAATGGTACAATATAAACAAAAACCTCATTTACTGGACACCTGCCTTGTATAAATTCACAATATTTACACCACTTATCCTGTGATGAAAACAGAACAAAATAAATAATTTCCTTATCTGCATTCAGCCCTCATCAGATAACCAGACAAACCATGAACAAAAAAATACTTCACAAAATTAACTTTAATTTTACTACTGCTGATAACTGCATTGGTTAATTTCATAAAGCTACTAGGCAACCATATTTTTGTAATGCAACAAAATCCTGATACTGCAATCACATTTTCTGTAAGCAAAGGTTATATAAATAAATGAACTTGAACCTGATCCAAATAGACCAAAAACACTGCAACTGCTCTATCTGAAAATATTATATGAATTCCTTTTTAGATAAAGTAGGTATTTCCCTTAACTTCAAGATATGAAATGAAATTCACATTTGTACATACTCCTCTGTAGAAGAATAAATGGGATACACAGCAAAGACTATATAGACATCACACTTCATATTTGTTCTGGTGCTCAGTGTCCCATTTAGTTCTCTATTCTACATCAAGGAATTAAGGTAATATATAAAATGTTTACTATATGTTGTCTATTTTCATTAAAATAATTAAATGTAGATGTGTTTTCTCCTGTTATAGTAACATTGATCCAATATTCTAAAAGCAGTCTTCAGTGCATGAAAAAACCCTCTTATTTAATCATCAATTTGCATACTTGCTGTTGGAAAAAGGAAAGTTTCTAGGTATACGAACAACTTTGATTCAGAAAATTAATACCTGTGTTTGTTACTAAAACAAAATTGAGTCATCTTTTTGCAAATAAAAATAACATTCTAATTTTAATATGTACATTATGCTAAAATAGGTGCTCCCTAGAGTGTTATTAAATTTTAATTTTAGATAAAGGACACAGTTACTTTGTTTACTGCAAATACACATTTTCTCTGTACATTTTACTGGGTTATGTGTAAGAAAGAAGGCAGAATCTAATGTGATCTGCATCTCTTTATGCTAATAAAACCGTGCTAGCCTATTTCCATAGAAAACACCATAAAGCATAAATACCAAATGGAAAACAAATGGAAGCTTAATACCACTGTGAAGCAAACCAATCAACCCTAAAACAGCTGAGATAGATCTTATCCAGTAGTTCATTCATTCTTTATAGAAAAGCAATGAAAATATTCATAGGTGAATCAGATTAAAAAAAAATAAAAAAAAATAAAATAAAACCTCAGCAGCTCTGAAAGGTTGTAAAGCACTAAATTCTTTTGATTTATGAAGGCAGCATCCACCGCATTGAGCAAAACAGCTCAGCATGCCAAGACCCTTTTTTCCTGAAATTCCTTTATTAACACAACCAGGCTCTGCTAGTGAACAAAAGCAGTGGTGCGGTGTATAAATCATTAATACTGTGCTGTGCAATGGCTGAATTTCCTGTGCTAGCTGGAAAGCCTTCCTGCACAACAGGGATTTTGGGGTTGGAATTGGCTGCTATGAAATGTACTCCATCATTCTCTGTGTTTGACGCTTCCCAATAGCTTTGTACTTTTGCTTTCCTTTTTCTCTCCCAAGACCAGCAATTGCAATATAAATTTAGTGGTTTTCAAGTCTGTAAAGAAAGAAAAAGTTCATTTACAAACAGAACTCATTTCCCTGTATTTAAAGGCTTCAGGTTGATTTTTTTTTTAAATTTGCAGAAAATTAACGGGGTTTTCTTTTTAAGTCTGTTTAACTTTCCACTTTAAACAGAAGCAAAAGGTTAGATGCTAATGCTACTGAAAGTTTGGCTGTTCTTTTTTCTTAAAACCCTGTCACTGCAAAAAGAAGCTCCTCGCTGAATGAGGGAAAGTTTTACTTCTCATGGGAACAAAAACATTTTTTTGAAGGAGGTAGAAAGAATCAACTATGTGCACAGAAGTTATCCATACTATCTTTTTACTTTGGGTCTCCCAAGGCCCTTTCTACAGAGGGATAGGTAATCTCATAAAACTCTGATAAGCCGCATTCAATTCTAAATGGAATTGGATGAGGAGATATTAAGGACGGAACAGGAATTAAAGTACTGCAACTGACTTCCTGGGCTTTTACTTCATGAATATCACTCTACACCAGAATGTTTGTGTCTTTTATCTTGAGTGTATATTGAGTCCCACACCATAAGCCTGACATCGGGGGGAAAGGACGTATTATAAAGGCAACCAAGAATACAGTCACTCTTGCATTTCAGGTAGGCCCAAATGCTTGGTTGCATATATAGTCAGGACCAGTACTAAACAAATATATTCCTAGTCAGCTAAATTTACGGTAAACCTTTAAATAGCCTTTGAACATGATTTTTCAAAAGTGCACAAGCAAAAATCATAGTATTTAAAACAGTGTGCCAGTTTACACTAATGTAGCCATCCAACGTAATAAAGATTATAAGAATAAGGCTACAATGCATGCAGAAATCCCTCTGCATTACAAAATAATGACATTCTGAGCAGAAAAAAATGAAGCCCCTGCAGTGCTATTCTGTCAGCTTTTGAAAGTAAATAACTTTGCTTCTGACAAGTGAGAGAGAATGTTTTCCCTCCCTCTGCCATAGAGCATTAATTGAGGTATGCAGCCATGTTACATCCCTGAGACAGGACTAACACATGACAGGGAAGGAAAGCTCAAGGAAGGAGAGGGCACACATACAATATATAGACTTCCTTCCATCCCAAAATTTTCAAAGTAACTCTACCTGAGTAGGTTACATTTTTCCTGGAGAACTGTTCAACAAGATGGTGCTTCCGTTCTCTACAATGTCTGCTCAACATGCTTCCAACAAGTCTTTCAAACTTTCATCCATTGCTGTATTTTTGAATTATATTTAGGAACTTCAATTTTAATTTTACAAATTACATTTATTACTATTTGTTTTAAAGTGAAGGACAAAATTGTAATGTCGCTGATCAATACGTTTAATATAAGCATGTAGTTAATAAAACATGAGCTACCCACAGTATAAAATGAAGCAAAGTAGCAAGCAGAAACAGACAGGAGAAACAAAGCACAAGAAAGAAGCTCACAAAGACATGGAATACTGACAGAGAAATACACACTACTAAATACATGCACAGAAGAAAAGCTAGGCATACTCACAGGGTTACATTTAGGAAGGCAGAAAGAATTTTTGGTTGATTTTGATGGTAATTGGTCAAAAGTCAAACACAAAAAGATCTTATTAGAATTAAACCATGTGTGTTCTGTTGAACATCTTTGGTGTTTTGAGTTTAAAATTTAAAACACTTTTGGTCCATATCTGCAAAAAAAAAAATCATTACCTCACTGTGAACACAAAATAATCCTCTGTGTGCTTTAGTTCTTACTATCGTTCCTAATTTTGATTCTGCATGTGTTTAACACAACAAAAAAGAGCAGGATCAAAACAGACTGAGATCTCTCCACAGCTGGAGCCCGCTATAGTGCAAAAGACCAAAGGCCTGACTACAACTACTCAGCACACTATAGACATTAAATATGCTATTTTCCCTAATTAAATTCACTGGGCTGCTGCATTGACAGAGGAGGAGGGGAAGCAAAATGTAAAAGAAGTCAATGGCTCTGCACTAAGCTACTCAGAGGTAAATGAGTGATGCTAGTAAAGAAATGGCAAGAGTTCCTCAGGAGAGCCTGAGTATTACACACTTCAATTTAAAACTGATAAATCAATCACATGAACACCTTAAAGAGGTTATAGACCTTGAGGGATTATTCATATGGAAAGTGTTGGCTTCTAGTTTCCACTAATGTCATTATAGCTCTATAATGCAAGGTGATAAACTCTTATGTCAACAGCTTTTGTCACTTTCTCTCACATATCACCTGTTAAAAACTGAACATAGTATTTAAATGGAGCTCTCTTAGTATACCGATATAATTTACTTACCATTTCAGAAACACACAAACAAATATCCAAAACCCCTACATCCAAACTCTTTCTACCACTACTGTTAACAAACAAGCTGAAAGGAAATGTTTGCTCTTTACTCCAAAACATTCCCAACTTAACTGACCACTGCACACTTCCACTGGCACAAAGTGTCACAACACATATTAAAAACAACTGTCAACGTAAATATTCAATAAATACAACTGAAGAGTGACAACTTACAAGTAGCTGACAAGAAAAAATTCAGTCATCACATTTTTACCCAAAATATTTGCCTTTTGAGCACAATATAAAAGGAATTATTCTAAGACATGAGTACTCCACCTGTCCCTGCCACATGGAATCCAAGGCAAGCTCCTACTGGACCATTCTTGCTCTTATCTTCCAAAGCAGCCAGTAACCAAAGTTAACTGTTTGGTCATTTTTTCTTTTAATTTGTTTTGGCCTTCGGTATTTAAGGCGGGGTGTCAGTTAGTTAAAGCACCTCCTCTTGCTATTGTGGCTGGAAAATGACCTTGTTCAACACAACAGTAGTCAAATGCCCCATCTACCTTTTTTTTCAGAATGAGAACGCAGCACTGGCTTTCTAAGCCACTTCTTAGTAGTCTCTGGAAAACAATTAAATGGCTCTTGTGTGAGAGAGCAATATAATCATTTAAATTTCACTTTAAACAAGGAGGTGGAGTTTCATATGTAAACTTGGAAGTTTATCGATGAACATCAAATGACCTTATTTTCCTTATTAAAATAAACAGAACATAAGGATATCACTCACTACTTGTGCATTAAAGATATCTCCAGATGCAACAATTACACCCACACCTTCCGAGTTCCGTTTCATTTATATGATGAAATTTCCTAAGAGTGCCACACTGCCCCCTTAGGTACAAATGCATCAACCTGATATTGTTTGCAATATGGCAATTTCTTTTTCTAACAGAATACTATAATTTGCCTGACAAAATACAGTGTTTTTACCCAACCAAAATGAATACACTAGTATTATGTTTCTCTTGGGGCAGTGAAGCTGGTTAAATGAATCAGAAAACCCTAAAAAGATTGTCTACCTCAGTCCATCAGCTACTGGACAATTATTCAAGGCCCAGCTGTAAGAAAAACAGATGGTGAGTGAGCATTAGTAATGTGGACTTCTTTTCACTCATGCAGGCATAAGCAGAGGTTGTATGTTCTCACATGAAAATTGCCATGAAATAGCAGACTGAGGAATAAAATTGTGCAAAGGTTCAATTTTGTAAGCTAACAGATGCTTACAATTTTCATGAGCTACAGTCATATTAAATAATTTTACAACAGAGAGAGTCAGAGTCAGTGAATCAGATATATTCAGTACATAGAAAGCAATTCAATGTTTTTGTGCTGAAAGATAAAGTATTGGTTTAAGAAGTGATGCTATTCCCCTATTGTAATCAACTCAAACATTTGATCCGTCAGGTCATACTAAATTATAAAATGTAAACGTAAACAAGTACTTTGAACTGTAATTAAAATGCTTCGGTGTCATTCAACAATTAATGTACTGGTTCTGTATCAAAAAGGTAAACTGCATCCAGAGAGAATTCATACATCCTATTTTAATTCTTTATATAATTTATATGTGAAGATAATCTGTTCTAATCCCTTTCTCTATTATCAACTGCATCAATCGAAAGCACTATCTAATAAATCAACCTTGAATTAAGTCATGAAGACAGAATGTGAAAAAAACAAAACAAAAAAACCTTCAGACTCCTATAAACCTTCAGATTCAGAAGCATGAATTAGGTAAATTATGTAGGGAATTCAACTCTTCTTCATAGTCATAATGGTTAAAGCCTAAATAACATTACACAAATTTACAACTAAAACTCTATGCATGGTGTGATTTTTTTTAATTTTAAATCTTTGGTATGAAAACTGGTCTCACTGACCACTATCTATGCCATGAACTACTTTCTAGTTAAAGACAGAGAAGGTTGATATTGAAGTTTCAGTTCAATTGCTTTCGATCTGTGTATGTCCACTATGAGCAATGGCTCCATTTAAGAGGAATTACCCTTTGTACAAACCACTTCACTATTTAAAACAAACCACATATATCATCATCAAGTGGAAAAATTTACCAATCTTAAAATATTGACAACATCACGGCACACTGTGAAATGGAATTTTACATAGTCTTGTAACAGTTGGCTTTATTACTTCACTGTGAAATATCAACTAAATACCATTACATCTCTAATGTATTATGTAGTATACAGTTATAGTTGATATAACATACTTAAATCTCTGTTAATACATTATAAATCCTGATTTACAGGGGGTTAAAGGCAGCTGTAAAAAATTGCTTTGGGCTAACACCAGACACACAAAGTTGCAGCGAAGCACCATTTCTTACCTCACTTTTTTTTTTTTCTAAACTCTATAAAACAAAGTTAGTTCTAACACTTCAAAATAATATGGAGATGGGCCCAAACCAAAACACTAGTCCTTATACCCGCAAACACTGGCATTTTGTGAAATCCTAATATGCATCTCCTATTTTGGAAACAGTTATCTTTATAATGGCCGAACACAAAGCTCCAGATCCAATACTTTTATCCCTGCCACACATCCACAGTGATCTTTGCAGTGTTTGAGAACTAGATCTAGAATTCCGGACTACTATATTTTGCATGCAGTTTTTTGGGTTTTTTTAAATGAACATTTTGCTCACGGTTAATAGAGACTAGGCCTTCATGTTATGCTTTTCAGTGTTAACATTTCAACAGCACAATTTTTGATGTTTCTAAATGAGCTGTGGTGTATGAGCAGAAACATTGTTTTAAATAATATTTTAGTCCTACACTTAGCTGTAGAAACTTTATGAATGTCCATAATTCGGACTGATAGAATAGCGAATACCTAGATAGTTGCTAGCATTGAAATACTATTGGAAGAGCTTTTGTAGTACTTATGGGTATACACTTTTGAAAAAAAGTATGAATACCTATCCAACCATCAGATAGACCAGTGTCAGTTTATCAAGTAAATAATAGCAATTTTAAAGAACTTCCAGAACACAGATTTTCCAGAGAGACCAGAATAGCTCTCAAGAAACTGTCCATCCTCATGAGTATGTTCATATTTACTTGACAGAAAGAGCAGCTCCCATCATAAGGGAAAAAGTAATATTTATTTGTCCCAACTGCTTCACTTAAAGGGAATAAAACACTGTTCTATTTAGTAAATCTAAAATGCAGTATCTCATAGGTGGAGGAAAGAAAAGATCATACTGTAGAAATAATTATGTGTATGTGTATTTATTTTCAATGAGATACAGAACAAAAAAGAGGTATTAAAGGTGCAAATTAGAAAAACAATAGGCTGTATAGATTGACATAATGTGTAAATATGGTGGAGGTGAGGATTGAAGAGGAGGCATTAATGGTTACTAACTTGTTAGTTAAAGCATTCAGGTCACAAATACTGAGGTCAATGGACAACCTTAAAGAGATGAAAAAATATTTACGTTTAGTAAAGTATTTGAGCGACATCTAGTTAGATTTGTGTGTTTACTACAGTAGTTATGGGTAGGGAAAAGCTACAAAAATAAAATGCACTGCTAACATATATTCCAGTTCATAGATTATGTCTCATCTTTCTCTTTTTAAACCTAAGAAATCTACATAAGGTTCTGTAGGCGTAGTTAGCGCAGTGTTTACATTTCCCCAGTTTATGTAACTACTTTTTAGATGACTGGATATAAAGTAAAGTACTGTAATTAAGAAAATACAAAATCAAATTCAACAAATACTAAACCAGATCCGATTTAAGAAAATATTTCTCTAAATTACTCAACAAGATTCAGAAAAAGTATGATGCCTACTAAATGAACAAAACACCATAAGAAACAAATAGACATAACATTTTGAAACCAGCATCCTCACAGTTATCCCTCAGAAATGCAGATGCCTTAGCAGTTATATATAGCTCTGATTAAGGCAGGTAAAAGTGTAATGATCTGACAGGATAATTAGCCAGAAACAGTGAGAGACTAAAAACCCAGCAGTTTAGCAATACCCTATAAACTTCCAGAGCACCAGTTAATCCATTTAAAGAGTTAAAAAAATAACTTCAGGACATAACACTTTGTGAAGTGCATTAGCAATCACTTCTCATCTTTTTCTCAAATGGATTGGGTGCAATTGTATTCACTGTTTTAAAGTAATCATTACGCTTCCATACGATTTTTTAAACCTTAAAACACTGCTATATGGTGCATGTGTTTGCATGAGGCTATTGAAATAGATCATACAGGAACATTATTACAACCCCCAACCTCATCTTTATGTAATCTTTTATCAGCTACTTGTGTGGCCATGTTGACCTCTCACCTTAAGTTACATTTTCCCTTTCAAAAGCTCCTTCGTTAATGCTCAAATTGTTGTTTGGCACAGAGGAACAAGCACAGCAAAACACATGAGTACATTTTGTACATATCAAGTAACTGCACAAGTTAGACAGGAATCTTTAAAGCTGATTCATAAATGGTATATTAAATACATATGAAGCATGCACAGCTATTAAAAACATAATTTTACATTTTCTATGCAAGACATTTAAATAATATATACATTATGTTTATCTTATGTAAATTTTAATTGTGAACACATGAACCCCTCCCACATACATGCAAAATCTGGTATATTTTATTATGCATTCCATGCTGTATGTTAGAAATTGTTTACATTACACTATTAGGGAACCAAGCAACAGAAAGGTTCAGAAGCTTCAAATATTTTTATTTACTTGTTGGTAGTAACAGAAATGTTAAATATATGAATGCAAAAAAGAAATGTAAAATTAATCTTTGAAGAGCAAAATATATTAATAAAATTGCATAATGAAGAGAACTTTTAAATAGGAGATTTTTTAAAATACAGCAATAAAGATATGAATTGTATCATGGAAGTCTATATGCATCTAAACTACTGTAGTAGAAGTTTAAGAGTTCACAGACAAATACCTCGATATGTAACCCCTCAGAGGAGTTACAGTACACACACACACACACACACCCCTAACCTTTCAGTAAAAAGGCCAGAATAAATTGAACTAATCACATTTGCATGACACTGTATTTTAATCTTGGCTCTGCATGGCTACTGTACGACCCTCTGTAGTAGTGGGCTCTTCAGTAGAAAAAATAAAAAAGTACCACACAATAATGATTCCAATACAAGCAGTTCTAGTTTAGACATCCTATGTTGCCTAATACTTTATATTACACACTGAAATAGACAAAGGTTATAAAACTGGAAACTCCTTTTGTTGTATTTCTAACGAAAAAAACAGCAGCAAATATGATGCTTACAAATGAAAAGATTCTTAAAGATTAACTAAAATTAGGTATTGTTTTCTTGATTTCTAAGGCAGTTTTTCAAGGCAATGCAAATTTACTTCTGTGACTCAAATATTCTAATTCTTCACAGATATATAGGTTTTAAAAAATTAAATGCTTTTCTTTTCTGATGAAAATCAGTTAGAGTTCAATTTTAATCAGCAGCACGTTTCAACAAAGACTTACAATTCTTGGCTTCAAAGAAGGCTAAAACAAAAATTGCCATTGGGCACATTTACATTAGAAGCACAATTTATGCCTGCAACTGAATAAAGAGGCAAGAGCAATATTTTTCATGGCTGAAATTCTGGTACAGAATCCATGGGTAAAGCAATCAAAGTACTGAATTAAGCATATGTACAAACAGCATTAATAAAGATTTTGACAAAAGAATGGTTTTTAAAGCACCCAAATGCTTGATCTTGTACTAAATTAACTCTTCTACTTATACTCATCATTTCTAAATACAGAGGCAAGATTCAACCCATACAATAAAAGACAATTACACATCTTATTCATACAAAGAATCTCTTTAAGACCATGAATCCCATAAACATTGCTGACAATGCAGTCAATAAATGGAAAGAAAAAAGTCAAACAAACTTACCTGCTGTAAGTACATAAAAGTCAAGGCACAGGAGAGCTGGGGACACATACCCACATTCGGCAGTGCCACACAGGTTGCACCCGTAAGGGGATGCTGCATGGTGTTGCTCTGAAGTCTACGTAGAACAAGAGAGGGGGCTTGCATGCAAGCACGTTTGTCCTGTCTTGCAACTACAGGGTTTTTTTTTTTCCTTCTGATTATTTAAGTAAGAAACAGTGTCTTTCACTGTCTTGTTTTCTTTTCTCCCTTTCAGTGCTAGATCCCTACATTCATTTGTCAGCTAAGGCCACTTGGTAGACTTAAACTACAAATTTTTAACAGAGAGGGGAAAAAAACCCAGAAGACACAGCCTGCAGCCTATTGATGAGCAAATGGAACTTCCTCAATGACAGTGAGAGCTGAGGCTCGTCTCACAACAGTAGCTGCTGACTAGTAGAGAGAGAGATTGACTCACTGAAGCTCAGTCGGCTGGTGCTGATGCTGCACGGCTTCTCATTTGTCAAATGGGTCCTAGGGCAGGGTCTTTACCACTCACCAAAATTCAAATACTGCGTTTTAAAAATCCCTAGGGAGGGTTGGGAAGGAGAGAGAGCACGCTGCATCACACGTCCATGAGATTTGGGCAATTAATGTCATAGCCCAGCTGGGACTGAATGTCTGTTATGATTCAGCCCTTCTCCCCTTTCTCCTCTGCCCCCCCTTTTCGTGGACCCACCTGACAAATAAAAAGGGCTTTCCCCTTCTAAGAAACATACGTATGGAGCACAAACTGAGAAAGAAAATATAATCTTAACTAGTCTGCAGGAAATTATTCTATAAAACATCTTAGTTTTATATCTACATGCCATTCACTATCTAGTCTCCTAAAAAAACCCCTTAAAACATTTAAAAAATACTGTGAAATATCAGAGTAAGCCCTGCAGTAGAAACACTGGGAATAAAACTAATGTTGTGGCACGCTTGTTTTTTTTTTTTTTTTATGAGGGAAATAGCTGAAAACTGCTCTGAAACTCATCTAATCTAAAATTACAAATGTTTTTGAAGAATAGTAGGTCTATTTTAAGAGCTCATGCTAACAAGTTATACGGACAAATTACATTGGTCAGTTTTGGGAATTTAATGTTTACCTTTTACTTTGAGAGTGACACCTCATTGCTCAAGATAATATTTCACTTACAGACTTTATTTCTTTATTTTATGGAGTAATTATTATTCATTAGTAGATCCAGTTAGTCTTTATGAAAAGAAATAGGATGTGACCTGCAAATCAAATAATTTATACTCTAACTTGTCCTTGATATCCAATATTAAAGCTTTTTTTTCTAGGCACAACTAACATATAACAAAAAATACTAATGTTTTGAAATGATTTTTGACAAAAATGAGTGAATTGTTAATTCTTCAGGAAAAAAGGTCAAATCTCAAAGCATCACCTTAGTTTTTTGTTTTGTTTGTTTTCAGAAGCAAACTTTTCATATTAATAAATTACCTAGTTTCGTAGGATATCCAACTTTAACAGAGACACATCTTTTACCAACAGATTACCATTAAAGACAAGAAATGAATAATTAATCGACATACATGCGAGGTCTTTGTCATCACTAGTGTCACTAAATTCAAATCACTAATTTTCCTTTTTTTTAAAAAAAAAGAGCTACTACTTGAACTGAAAACAGACACCTTCCACACAGCATATATCTGAAACTTAGGTTCTGGAGTTCAAGAAAAATTAGTTATTTTATATTTTTACACACACACACACACACACACACACACACACAAACTATAAATCTAAGTCAAAGTCATCTTCTCAAACAGCACAAGCCTTCCTTCCAGCAGGAATAACATATTTTTTCTGTCCAAAAGCAATCATTTCAACAAAACCAATGCACACAGAGCACACAAATTAACACTAGAACAATAAATACATAAACTTACAATACAGGAATTTGGTTT
Source organism: Eretmochelys imbricata (assembly GCF_965152235.1). Taxonomy (NCBI): domain Eukaryota; kingdom Metazoa; phylum Chordata; order Testudines; family Cheloniidae; genus Eretmochelys; species Eretmochelys imbricata. The sequence continues at coordinate 27,640,078 of NC_135581.1, forward strand.
TGGCTTAGGAAACATCCATGCTTTTAGCAGTGTACTATGGTCTGAACTACTAAAACAGCACTGCTATATAATGGCACAAATTACTTTATCATGCCAAAACAAAAACAAACAAAAAAAGAGGAAAGAAAGAAAAGAAACAACATCAAATAAACTCTCTTTATGCTCCTTCTCCTTTTTTCATTCTTTTCCTTTGCCTAAAGCAGTCTCCTGTTCTGACAAGAGTATGTCATGCTTTTCTTTTTTTTCCTCCCAGCACATTAAGCCTGTTATTCTGCAAATGCCCTAAGCTGATAGAATTTTCCCTTCAGCTCATTTTCATATGAAACATGATAAATAATACATGGTACTTTAATAAGACCTTATCAGAATCTTTAATTAAAAACAAATATGTTATGTAAGGGGCCAATAACCCATTCATTCTACATAATGCCAAAATCAAAGGCATAATGCTTCTAGGCCACACAGCCTGAAATTATACACGACTATCCAATTTTCAAAAGTGAAGTTCTGGAACACGACAAAATTGTCAAGAAAAGTTCCCTCTATTTATCACACGGTTTATAGTTAAGAATACTTATATAAAAGAAAAGAATAAAACCCAAATCCTTTAAAGCAATCTGTGAACAATCATTTCAAGACCATTTAGTGTAGAGTCTAACATACTCCTAGCATTCATTAAAGAATGTGCATCTCCCATTGCTCTGTTACATTTTGCCTGCTCCCACATCACTGTGCCAGTAATATCAATTAAATAATATCTCACCTTTACATAACACAATAGTATCAGCAATAAATAATCATAAACATTAAAACATACTCACACAACACAACTAACTCAAAAGATGTCTGCTACAATAGACCTTAATGAGGAACAGAATTCTCTGGCTTGGAATAATACCCTGCTCCAAGTGATTGAGGGGGAAAAAAAAGTTCTCACCCACTTTGTAACTAACAAACTGACTCCCTCCAGGGTTAACTTCTCATTGCAGATAATAAATATGTCTGCTCTCAAAAGATGAAATCAGTGTCACCTCTTTCAAGCCATTTCCTTGTTTTAGACACTCTCCTCAGCCCAACCGCGTAACCACACTCCCAGTTATGGCTATACATAGTAAGTACTCTCCATAACTGGCCAAAGAAACATGGTTAACCTTGAACACTTTCTGACCCCTTCATCCCTCATAAACAAGAGTGATATCACAAGGACTCACCAAGGATTCTTCAGCGTTTCGAGCAACTGAAGCTCCGAGCAAAACAAGATTATATTTTAAGACCAGAGAGAGTTTGTACTCAAGTGTTCTTTCACATTGGTAACTCATGAAATGTCTTGTTTGGTCTGAACCCTAATGCTGATCGTTACTTCACACAAAGTCATAGTTCTCATCAACATCCCGTCTGTGTAACTAAATCTGTATTTCAGTAACTCTTGATCTTTAATTTTTCTCAGTCTACAGAATAGGGATAATGTGTGCTACTGAGAAGGCTGATTTCCTACCCCACACCACTAATGTAAATCAACCTGTTCCAGCTGATTCCGGATCCAGTCTCTGAACTGCATTTAATCATTGGCTGATTTGGTAAGACTGTCAACAAGGGTGCCAATTTGTATCATTTGTGCTGGTTTTGTTTGTTAGGAACTGGACTGAGGCCACCAATTTATATCACATATAACACATAACAAGATAACCTATTCTGGATTTGAATGAGAAGCCTAGAGGTGAGAGATTCGTGTATGACGACGATGAGTGAAGCTGAATAAATTCCAGAGTCCTCTTATGTATATAGCAAGATGTCACACCCTTTTCCCTCACTTGTTTAGGTTTGAAATGTCATGGTAATCCAAATAACTGGATTGACCTGAAGACAGCAATATTCCTGGACCAGCCTCTTTAAAAATAAAATAGAAAGATAGAAACCTTTTTTATCTAATTTTGAACATCCAAGAATGGGAATAATAAAATCTGCCTGAAACAAAAGCAAACCCCCCATTTCTTGCAAACCTTATCCACAGCTGCAAAACCATTCTTAGCCTTTGATGCACGATTAGGTCTTTATTTCATCTAATTCATTCCACCAATAATAATCTATTGGTTGATAGGAATTTGGTAGCCGGATGATTTTTCAAACAAAATTTTATATTTTTTAAATAGCATCTTTCAGATATTTCACAGCATGCTGACAAGGAAGCCAAACATTCTCCATCAAGTAAAAAAATGATGTCCTACTGAGGTCAGACAAAGCACCACAATCCTTTGCTTCAAACTTCTCTCACCAATAATGGCTGTGTTTGGTCTTCTGTGCCCTACCAAATATTCACATTAATCCGTCAGAAAGTCCATACACTCCCCACAGTTTTCCTATTAATTTGGAGTTACATTCTAATTACCTTCTCTGAATTAAAGATTTCCCACAAAGTGTGGATATCCTCTTATGGATGAGTGTGAAGCTGTCTCAGTTGAGAAAATGTGAAACATCACTTCAAATTTCTGACTTTTAATTTTGTCCCATATTGGCTGCTGCATCAGTCAGCCTTTTCTTCCTAACTCACCACAAGCTATGCCTTCTAAAAAAACATCCTGTGGCCACCTTGAAGACCAAAGCCAGTGGTCATGGAGCCCATCAAAGCTCTCTGCCTCAACATTTTCCCTTGTTTCCCTTACTAATTAAGTTACTTGACCCTCCCCTTCTCCTCTGAGATGCTTTCTGGCTGTTTCATTATGCCTGAAATAAGCCTTCAAATAGATGAGCAGGAGTGAAAAAAAGGTGACATTTGTTTACCACAGTCTTCAGGTAGTTATTCTTCATCTTCAATGTTTCATAACCGAAATGGCAATACAAGCCCTTCCGGGACACTCCAGAAATTCCCAGTTAGCTAGCCGCCTGTCTCCCCAAGCCTCCGATACACCTTCATCTAAATACAGAATAACGCCCTCCCTCATTGTTATGGATTTGCAGATTAGTGCCTACCTAGAAAACTATTAATTTTCAATCCAGCCCTTACAGCTGCCATTCAAAAGGGGTGTGTGAGAGAGGGTCTGAGAATATAATAGTATTTCTAACACTTTATATGTCTATAATGCATTTGATACCAGGAACCCAAAATGCTTTAAAAATCTTAATTATGCCTCACATCACATTTATTAAATATGTATTTTCATGCTCACTATACAGATGGTGTAAATATAAAGGTAAGGGAAAACCCCTTTGAAATCCTTCCTGGCCAGGGGAAAGCTCCTCCCACCTGTAAAGGGTTAAGAAGCTAAAGGTAACCTCGCTGGCACCTGACCAAAATGACCAATGAGGAGACAAGATACTTTCAAAAGCTGGGAGGAGGGGGAGAAACAAAGGGTCTGTGTGTCTGTCTATATGCTGGTCTTTACCGGGGATAGACCAGGAATGGAGTCTTAGAACTTTTAGTAAGTAATCTAGCTAGGTATGTGTTAGATTATGATTTCTTTAAATGGCTGAGAAAAGAATTGTGCTGAATAGAATAACTATTTCTGTCTGTGTATCTTTTTTGTAACTTAAGGTTTTGCCTAGAGGGGTTCTCTATGTTTTTGAATCTAAATTACCCTGCAAGATATCTACCATCCTGATTTTACAGGGGGGATTTCTTTATTTCTATTTACTTCTATTTTTATTAAAAGTCTTCTTGTAAGAAAACTGAATGCTTTTTCATTGTTCTCAGATCCAAGGATTTGGGTCTGTGGTCACCTATGCAAATTGGTGAGGCTTTTTATCCAACATTTCCCTGGAAAGGGGGGGTGCAAGTGTTGGGAGGATTGTTCATTGTTCTTAAGATCCAAAGGTCTGGGTCTGTAGTCACCTAGGCAAATTGGTGAGGCTTTTTACCAAACCTTGTCCAGGAAGTGGGGTGCAAGGTTTTGGGAAGTATTTTGGGGGGAAGGACACGTCCAAACAGCTCTTCCCCAGTAACCAGTATTAGTTTGGTGGTGGTAGCGGCCAGTCCAAGGACAAAGGGTGGAATATTTTGTACCTTGGGGAAGTTTTGAGCTAAGCTGGTAAAGATAAGCTTAGGAGGTTTTTCATGCAGGTCCCCACATCTGTACCCTAGAGTTCAGAGTGGGGGAGGAACCTTGACAGATGGGTAAATGTGTTACAAAAAAATTCTCGTGCTACATCCAAGGTCTCACTGTAATTTGGTGCAGGAGCTCAGAGAATTATACAGTCTTGATGCCCAGTTCTCTGATCCAATCACTAGACAATACTCTCTCCCTCTAACTTCTGCAATAATAAAATACTCCTCATCACTTGAACTCAGGGGGAGGAAATCTGTTCTGCAGTCCCAAGTAAAACATTTAACTATAAACTTTTGGTAAATTATTAACAATTAATAAGCTCTTATCCTCCCTCTGCCCTCTCCACCAATATCCCATTTCTTTTAACTATATCTTGATAAACAGGTGAAAACCACTGGTCTTTTTAAAGCAACTACACTTTATCAAAAGACTAATTAAAAATACAAAAGGTTCTTTCTTTTCTTTCCAATTCCTGGGTGACAGCTCATCATTCCATGGGTATTTTTTTGTCATGAAAATCCGTATTTCTATTTTAAGGTTTTTATTAAGACGACTTTTCTTTACTAGCTCTCCACACAAAGATCAAGACATTACAGAGCCCTGCAACTACCTCAGGCAAATAAGAATTACTAATTTTTTCTTTCTATTAAGTACTGTGTTACTTCCATTGACTTCTCCAATATTTCATACCCAAAGTCTACAGGGAGTCAGCGCCAAGGTTAACCTTTTCAGCGCTACTTAACTACAAATTTCAAAAGCATTCAGCATTAATTGTACAGGTTTTCAGCAACGGAAAAAAGTCATAAGTGTCCGTGTGCTAGCCACAATTAAATGCATGGACAGAAATGGAGGGAAATGTATAATGGCTATTTCTTAAAGGACTGACAAGACCTTCTGCTTGGCAGTTTCTAACTCAAAACCAAATATGGTCCCTTGTTCTCCTGGACTGAAGGGTCTGGAAGTGCTACAGAAAGTTATGTTCAGCAGAGTGCTGGAGTAGAGAAGCACTTTATGAGTCTGATCCTGATCTAATTTTACATAGGTTTTACATTTGTGTAACTCTATTGAAGTTAATGGAGTTATTCCTGATTTACACCACTGCAAGCAATATCAGAATCAGACCTGATGTCTCTCCTTGTCACCTCCTTTAGCTGAGCCTGAAGCTGTGCTGGCAAACCTTAGAAGGAAGCTACATATAACCTGCTATTGGCTTAATTATGTACTCTGAAGGGGCAGAACGAGAGTTGGAAAACATTGTGGGACCCTAAAGGAGCAATTTGCCCATCCCCATTCTAAAAATGTCATCAAATTAAAATCATTAGACAAAATTCAGAGTTCAGTTAATCAGAAGAAAATAGCAAATAATTCCATATTCAGAATTTCATCAGGGAAAATTACAATAGTGGGTTTTTTTCCCCCGTTTTGTTTTTGTTTTGTGTTTGAAAACTAATTTTCCCCAAAGATTCCACTCTGGGCACCTTAATAATAGGAGACATCCAAATCTCATATCTGGCTATCCAAATCAGTACTTAGGCACACTGATCATGAGACTTATCCATTTGTGTGTTGAACTGAGAATCCAAATGCAGGATTTGGAGAACTTATTAAGAAGCCCATGTGTAACGTTTGGACTCTGTGTGTTGTACATTTCTCTGATGGTAAAAGTTTGTTTTTAAGCATTGCAAATGCAGCCCCCTGGCTTTCTCCCCTAAACAACTGTGACAGCTTAAAACATTAGGCAACATGGTTTGAATATTTACTAGAATTGGGCCTATGACACCAAATTTGGATCTGAGTATTAGGGGATAGCCGTGTTAGTCCAGATCTGTAAAAGCGGCAAAGAGTCCTGTGGCACCTTATAGACTAACAGACATATTGGAGCATAAGCTTTCGACGAAGTGGGTAGTGACCCACAAAAGCTTATGCCCCAATACGTCTGTTAGTCTAGAAGGTGCCACGGGACTCTTTGCCAAATTTGGATCTGTGATTTTGGTTTGATGTGTTTAGAGATCTGGTCCATACACACAGTTGGATGTTAAATTTCCCGAAGTGTAGGGTGTTCAGGTCACACCCATCTACACCTTTCTCACAGTACTAAATGAAATAACAAAATATCCTACTATCATTCTGAGATACAGAGTACTTTTTTTTAAAACATACAACTCTCTTTCCCTCCTCTCTATACCTTTGAATGCTGTGCTGGTGTAAGTATGTTTCACAAAATGTTAACTTTTTGATTGATACATATCCAATGACATACATTCCCATTTTGATTATTTTAGTCAAGATAATGCAATGTGTATCATATATGGTGTATTCATATGGTTCTTTTGCCAATGTTCCAGGGGAAAAAAATGTTTCATGAAGGGATACAGTATGGCCCTTCATTATTTGAAGTTTTCAGGGGACATCTGAAGTCTTCATATAATTGGATCTACAAACTCTGAAGACTGGAGTCTACTGTGGGTCCCCCAGCTCTGCAGAACTAACACTCTCAAATACAGACTGTTGATAACTTCCCCCAAAGCCAAAAGATTAAGCAGGACACAGCAGGAATAATTATCCAACATTAATCTTAGTAGATCTAAGCCCTGGTGTGGTTTAGAGTAGTCCAACACTGATGCAAGCCCAGGCATATCCTCTGCCTTTAGGCTGCTGAGCAGCTCAGCAGGACATAGAAGGTTTAAGTGGCTTTAACTAAAATGACTTTGATTCAGCTATGCCTACTGAACTTGGGAAAGTTGGCTGACAATTTCCACATTTCTGAACCTCAGTTATCTAATAGCCCTTGTTTCAGATAGGAGAAAGTAAGAAAGTTTGAGTGAGTTTGAGTAAGAAACAAGGGCGTAGAGTACTGTCTTGGACATGTGGAAAGAAAGACCAGATGCAAGGGATGTGGTTCAAATCGGCCATAACTATTAATGTAACTCATTTGGGAACTACCCAGCAATAAATTGTACTGTGCAGGTCATTATTCTTTCTCTCATCGCCTCCACTTGGTGGCAGGCTGTTCTCACCTCCTGCTTTCACAGCTGGTCCCACCAGGTCCCTGAGCTGCAATGGCAAAGATGAAAAAACCTACCTTGCCTCAGCCAATCTGGTCATGATAGAATAGTTCCTTCCCAATCCCCAAAAAGGCCACTAATAAAATGCCCACATCAGACCAAAACAACAACAACAACAACAAAAAACACCAGTCCTGCTAATCCAGGAGTAAGAGAAGGCTCAGGTTGGAGGGACAGGGTTTATATACACTTAGGTGATATCTTCCTTCTCCCAGCCAGCACCTATTCTCCCAACCCCTGAAGGAGGGGAGGGGACCCTTCAAGGAGCCACAACCTCCCCCCCCCCAGCCCATCAATCCAGCCTAAACCCTTGCCTTTGAAATTGTATGTGTGGGCGGGTGGTCGGGGTGTGTGCGCATTTTGTTTACATTTACTCAGTCATTTTGCTTTTCACAAAAGAGCTTTAAAAAGCTCATTAGTGACACTGGAAAAATATTCTACTTAGAGACTATTCTATTACACATGCATATAAAGTTGCTGTACTAAAGTTATTTATATGGATACAAGCTCTTTGTTGCTTACAAGTGTTTATGTTCCTGCTTCTCATTCCTTGCTTATAATCCTCTTTTTGAAACATCACATCTCATGCCCTGGAGGTTCTATGATGTCAAAAAATGCTTATGGCTTCAAGCAGCAGGAGCACATGAATTTAGGAACTAAAAGAATGCTCTTGTGTCACTAGTAATGAAACAAGAAAGAAGCAAACATACACCCATACTGTACACAGTATGACAGTAGAACTGTGTTAGTTAAATGTTTTCCATTTTTTTCAGTGAGGTATTAACTAATTAAACTGTAAAGGCATGACGAGTTTCAGATGGAGAATGAAGGTTTTCTTAATTACACTGTAAGGCAGAGCCTGTGACTTTTCTGTATGGTAATGAAACAAACTAGAGGTCAATACATTACCTAATACAGTCCTATCCCATCATTCTTGTCTTGAATGCAGCTTATTCCTTCTGTGTCGTCTCCCAAATTCCAAACCCTCCAGACTTTAGTATATTCAAAATGCATCAGCTCATTTCACCATCAATGTCTGGCAGTGAAAATATACCCCCCCACCCCAACTGACAACCTTTGCCTTCTTCTTACCATCTCACTCACTCTCCTATGGCTTAATTCCTTCAATCTACAAACATGCTCTATTACCACCTATCCAAAGAAGTTTCAGAGTAGCAGCGTGTTAGTCTGTATCCATAAAAAGAAAAGGAGGACTTGTGGCACCTTAGAGGCTAACAAATTTATTAGAGCATAAGCTTTCGTGAGCTACAGCTCACTTAATCGGATGCATACAGTGGAAAATATAGTGGGGAGATTTTATGTACACAGAGAACATGAAACAATGGGTGTTACCATACAGACTGTAACAAGAGTGACCAGGAAAGGTGAGCTATTACCAGCAGGAGTGATAATCAAGGTGGGCTATTTCCAGCACTTTACAAGAACAGTAGGAGGGGAAATAAACAAGGGAAAATAGTTTTACTTTGTGTAATGACACATCCACTCCCAGTCTTTATTCAAGCCTAAGTTAATTCAAAGTAAAAGTATTTCCCCTCCTACTGTTCTTGTAAGGTGCTGGAAATGGCCCACCTTAATTATCACTACAAAAGATCCCCCCACCCCACCCCGCTCTCCCGCTGGTAATAGCTCACCTTTCCTGGTCACTCTTGTTACAGTCTGTATGGTAACACCCATTGTTTCATGTTCTCTGTTTATATAAAATATCCTCACTATATTTTCCACTGTATGCATCTGATAAAGTGAGCTGTAGCTCATGAAAGCTTATGCTCAAATAAATTTGTTAGTCTCTAAGGTGCCACAAGTACTCCTTTTCTTTATCCAAAAAACCAAACCCTCCCTTGACTCAAATTAGCTCTACAACTAATTCTCCAATTTTTTCTACTCTTTTTTGCCTACATGCCACAGCCTACTCAGCCTTTCTGGATTCAGTCCTCTGTTGCAATCTAAAACACGTGTATGGCTCCCAATCCAGTTCAATCCCTAGCACAATTAACAGCAGCTTCAGGTCATGCATCAAGCTTTTCTCTGTCCATGTCTTTATGCCAGTTATGAAGAGGAGCTGGTCTAAAATCAGCTATGTAGATTCTACACCATCTTGGAATTCCCCAGTGATATGGCAATCCTGTCTGACTCAACCACATTTACACGTGTCTTACAGCCTCCTTGGAATCTGCTCCTTCACCTCTAATTCTCTCTTGTTGACTTGCAATCTTTTCATTCCCTCTGAACCACCATAACTGCCTTTACCACAGTTAACTAATAATTTAAAAGCCTCTTGGCCAAATCTAAAGACTTCAGGCCAAATTCATAGCTGGGACAAGATTCTCACCTCCACTGGTGCTAGATATAGCTGGGAAGGGGTGCAAAAAGAAACCCTTTGAGCTGACCCAATCTACAGTGTATATTAAATCAGCCCCAGGACAGGTCAAAAGAGTCTTCAGGGACTGTTCTGGAAGCTGGGCATTGCCAGGATATAAGTACTCCCTGACCACATGTCCTTCCCCAAAAACACTCCTGTGCCAGAAGCCAGGAAGAGGAGTTACATAAAAAAGCCACATTGGTGACTCTACACCACTTAAGGATCCCCTTTCCAGGACTAGATGTGCCAGGTTTAGGGCAGTTTTGCACAGTCAGACAGATGCAAAATGGCCTTAATGGGCCTGAGAATGGGGCCCTGATGTGAACAGGTGTACTATTTCTTAGTGTAAGCAAGTACAACTCTGCCTATGAATTTAGAACTACTTTGTCTCTATCCTCGTTGTTTCCCACCTCATAATATCTGCCAATTCTGATGCATTCATTGACTCTCCCCTATTCCACTTTCTTCTCCCAGGTTTTTTGGGATTCTGTGTTCTCCTGCTTCTGTATTACTCCTCCAATGACTCCTTCAGTGTCTCCCTGATCATCCATCTCATGTTCTCTATCATCTATTTGCTCCTCTTTTCACTCTGTTTTATATTTTTATTTCTATCTGTTATCTCTGTATATTTATATATATATGATGCCATGTTCAACACATCTGCCTCCTTCTCCCTCACATCCAGGCTGTCATTAGGTCCTGCAGGTTCTTCTACAATATCCGCTCTTCCCCCTCTCCCACCTTCATCAGTGCTACTGAAGCCCTTGTCCATACCTTGGTCATTTCACCTCAGCTACTGCAACCTCATCCTCTCAGGCTCCTCTTACTCACCAAAATTGTCCAGCTTAACTGACACTGTTAAAATTGTTATCTTTTCCCATTTTTCTGACTATGTCACTCTCCTCTTGACTCTTTCCCTGCACTCCTTTGCCTTGTGGATCAAGTTTAAGTTTCTGATCCTCAACTTCAACTCCCCCAGCAAAAACCTGCTCTTACATTTCTGCTTTAATTTCTCGCTAAATCCTCTTGTTCTCTAAACCTCTAAGTATCTACTAAATATCCTTCTCAGACTCTTGTTGCAGCAAAGAACTTGTTTAAATTCTTCCTAAAAACTGTAAAGGTTTTCAAGAATGACCTCTCCAATATTCCTGCACTGCCTCAAACTTGTACCAGCACCTGAAATAGTGTATGTGTGAGCAACATTCTATGTCAGAATTAGATTGTAAACTACTTCACAGTAATAAGTTAGTGTGTTTGAGTTGCACTACCCCCTAGTGGAAATAATCAGAACAGATTCTACTTTAGCACCCCGAGTGGGAGTCTTCAATTTTGGAGGAAAAGGATTTGAATTCTTTCCTTTCTATTCTAAATGCTGAATTCTCATAGTCATAACTGCAAAGTCCTAGTTGGCCATGGATTTGTGACAATAGCAGTGATTTGTGTAACTAGTTATCAATTTTAAAGGTTAACCCATGTGTTTGTTTTACAAAGAGACAAATGGAGGGCTTCTCCCATACCCATCTATTAATTCAATATGTAACTACCATATTGCTAAACCCAAATATATAGTCAATAGGCATCTTGTTTCTCACCAATTTTATTATCTGCAGTGTTGCTGTAGCCTTGTTGGTTGCAGGCTTTGAGAGACAGAAGGTGGGTGAGGTAATGTCTTTTATTGGACCAGGTTCGGTTGGTGAAAGAGACAAGCTTTTGAGTTTATACAGAGCTCTTCTTCAGGTCTTGAAAAGATACTCAGGGCATGGCTACACTTGCAGATGTAGAGCGCTGTGTGTTAAACCTGCCTTCGGAGAGCGCAGTAGGGAAAGCGCTGCAGTCTGTCCACACTGACAGCTACAAGTGCACTGGCGTGGCCACATTTGCAGCACTTGCAGTGGCATTGGGAGCGGTGCATTATGGACAGCGATCCCACAGAGCACCTCTTCTCATTGTGGCGCTGTAGCTTGTGGGAAGGGGGCGGGACATTCTGGGTCCTGTCCCAATGCCCCGTGATGCACTGGTTTGCATCCCAGCAATCCCTGTGCTTCCGTCCACATTTGGCACCATCTTTCAATGTTTTTTGAACTGCGTGCTCCGTCTTCCCTTTTGGTCTGCAGGAATGGAGCCCAAACTGCTGAGGAATATGCTGACGAGTCTCGCCAGAATGTCACTTTTGGCAGTCGAGTTATTCCTTATGATCCAAAGTGACAGTGAGGGCTCCGCCGATATCGACTTGGTAACACAAATGACACGAGTTTGCTTGTGGCATTCACGAACATGCTCACCACCGTGGAATGCTGCTTTTGGGCTCGGGAAACAAGAACTGACTGGTGGGATCACATCGTCCTGCAAGTCTGGGATGACAAGTAGTGGCTGCAGAACTTTCGGATGAGAAAAGCCACTTTCGTGGGACTGTGTGAGGAGCTCACCGCCACCCTAAGGCGCAAGGACACGAGATTGAGAGCTGCCCTGACTGTGGAGAAGTGGTTGGCTATTGCAATCTGGAAGCTGGCAACTCCAGACAGCTACTGATCGGTCGCTAACCAGTTTGGAGTGGGAAAGTTGACAGTTGGAATCGTGTTGATGCAAGTTTGCAGGGCCATTAATCGCATCCTGCTCAGAAGAACCGTGACTCTAGGTAACGTGCATGACATTGTGGATGGCTTTGCACAAATGGGTTTCCCTAACTGCGGAGGGGCGATAGATGGTGCACATATTCCAATTCTGGCACAAGCCCACCTAGCCTCTGAGTACATTAATCAGAAGGGGTATTTCTCTATGGTTCTCCAGGCGCTTGTGGATCACCATGGGCATTTCATTGACATTAAGGCAGGCTGGCCCGGAAAGGTGCATCTTTCGGAACACTGGCCTGTTCAGGAAGCTGCAAGCCGGGACCTTTTTCCCAGACCAGAAGATCACCATAGAGGAAGTCGAAATGCCTATTGTGATCCTTGGAGACCCCGCTTACCCTTTAATGCTGTGGCTCATGAAACCCTACACAGGGAGCCTTGACAGCAGCAAGGAGTGGTTCAATAACAGCCGATCCTTGGTTTGCTGCCGGAGCACTGCGCTTTTGTGCCGGCGCTCCTCATTCTGCTGGTGGATCCTCCTTTCACTGTCCCGCCACTCCTGCACTTTTTGATTTTCATTACTTGAATGCTGCATTACTTCATGCAACATGTCTTCCTTGCTTCTGCGTGGCCTCTTTCTGATTCTTTGGAGTCTTTCGGCTGGTGATAACACGGATGGCTGAGATCTCAAGTTTGCATCTGTAAAGGCAAAATGCAACACTTAACAGAGGCAGCATTGTTCACACCAGACAGAGCAATGATTCCCCCATACTTAAGGGCAAGCACAGTCTACACAATCGCATAATTTGTCCGTCCCAAAGTGAATGCACATAACCCATGGGAACCTCAAAATGGTGAGTAAGCACAGGGTCAAGCATGACTGATTGTTTCACGGCTGTATTGTCCTCTGGGTTTCTGTGCTTTGGGGAGAGCCAACAGCAGCAGGGGGCCCTTATACTGAACACTGTCCCCACATTTTCCACAGGAGTTCGTCCTGGAAGATCTCGATGCTGCGTGACCTGGGAAGCAAGGGAGGGTCTTCTACTGCAATGCGGCTTCCACCCTGGCCCATATGCAGCTTGCCTGAGTGCAGCAATGGTCCCCCTGCCTCTCATGGCACAGTGGCACGGATAAGTTAGTCTTACTGGGACAAGGATCGCAGTGGCTCTCCCAAGAAACCTGAGCAAGCACATTGCTCAAGTTCTGGATGAGACCTTTGAAGAGATCAATGAAGACGATTACCATGACATGAGAGAGCACATCAACGCCCTATTCCTCATCTAGGCCTGCATGCAGCCCTAACCCTCCTTACCCCAAGAACCTGCATCGAATAACTTCCTTCCCAAAATAAAAGCCGCTTACCGGGAACCTCCTCTGGTGTTTCTCCTTCCCCAAGCACTGGTCGCCAAGAGTGGCTACCTTCCTTTTGGCTTGAGAACAGCTCCTGGCTGCATGCATCTAGGGATTCCGGGGTGTCTTCCTCCACCTCAGCACCCTCACTCCGGCTTTGCTCCTCCTCCTCCTCCTGCCTTGTTGCACTGGGCTCTGAAGTGTCCATGGTGGTACTCGGAGTGGAGGTGCGGTCACCCCCAAGTATCGCATCCAGCTCTTTGTAGAAAAGGCAGGTCACGGGGGCAGCACCGGAGGGGTGGTTTGCCTCGCAGGCTTTGCGGGAGGCATTCTGCAGCTCCTTCACTTTAACCCTACACTGCAGTGCATCCCAGTCATGGTCCCTTTCCATCATGTCCCTTCATATCTGCCCGAAGGTATCATAATTCTTATGGCTGGAGAACAGCTGGGACTGGACAGCTTCCCCCGCCAAACACTGATGAGGTCCAGTACCTTGCCATTGCTCCATACTGGGGATCGCCTGGAGCGTGGAGGCATGGTCACCTGGAAAGATTCTATGAGAGCACTCCACGCCTGGCTGAGCAAACAACAAGGGGATTTTCAAAATTCCCAGAGAATTTAAAGGGCGGGTCAAACGGTTGGTCACCTGAGGGCAGGACAGTAGAGTTCAAAGTGATGACCAGAGTGGCTAGAACAGGCATTGTGGGACAGTTCTGGAGGCCAATCAGAGTGAACTAACAGACCAGGGTGTCTACACAGTGGTGCTGTGGCGCTCCAGCGGGGGCACACAAAACATTATTCCACTCGCTGAGGTGGAGTACCAGGAGCGCTCTACGTGCCTTGCCAGTGTGGATGGGTAGTGAGCTAGTGCACCCCGGACTCCTTTAATGTGCTCTAACTTGCAAGTGTAGCCACGCCCTCAGAGTATCATAGCTAAATGGATCAGATAAGGACTTAACCCAGGTTGGGAGAGACCATTCATGGTGAAGTGGCAGTTAACACCTCTGTTGTAGGACAAAGAATGGTTAGTGGATTACAGATTGTTGTAATGAGCCATAAATCCAGTGTCTTTATAAAATCCATGATTTTTGGCAGAGTTATGAATTTAAGTTCCCCTGGCTCATCTTTTGAAGGTGACGTGCAGGTTTTCTTTGAGGATGAGGACTGAGAGGTCAGATGTGTTCTTTAAGGGACCACTGTTAGTTCCGTTCTGGAGCAAAATTTAGGTTTAATAAAAACTAAGACCTACAGAAATTATTCAAATTGTTTGTATTTTTAAAAACAAAGAAATAGAAACAATTTTTGTGATACTGCATGAGAAACTGAAAGAAAAATAGACTGGAAGATGTCTATATCAGTAAAATATACATTTTCATTGTCCAAATTCAGAGAAATACAGATTATAAACAGTGAAAAGTACATTTTATTTTTAAAGTTCTCCCAGTCTGAATTATGTAGGATGTTATTCATTAGAAAGGTAGACAATTTATCTTTTTTTAAAAAAAAGTTTTATTATTAACAAAATTGTGTTCCTTTTATACTTCCAGGCAGGATATACACCGATACCACTATAAACATGAGAAAACAAATGGATGCGCATTGGCTCATTTTAATTACTATTATTTAAGATTATACAAGCATCAGATTTTTTTTTTTTTTTTTTTTACACAACAGATAAAAAGACAAGATATCTGTTACAAGTTACAAGCTGCAAAAGCTCCTAAATGAAGATGAACAGAGTCTTCTACATTTAGGCTAGGATTGTCAAATGAGCCTAAGGAGTTCGGCGCTAACCACATTCATAGACCTTATTTCACTTCCAGACAAGTATGATGAGAACATCTTTGCTGAAAGGTTCTGTGAAATATTTATCCACATATGAATAAACAATGTTTTCTGATTATTTGGGAGAAAATATGTGTTTTCTTGAATTAAAGTGGCCCTGTCTGAATTGCTACAGTTAAAAGAGTGAAAACGTAGCCAATTCTTAAGGGTTTTATCACTTGGCCATAAAAAACAATCACTTGAGGCTAATGCTTACCAACACAGAGTTCCTTAACGCTGAAGTGAAAAATGTATCACAAAAAAAGTGAATTAAATTAGGTAGGCTGCTTAAAGAAAAGGGAAAGAAAATACAGTAACCCTTTTTAATTTCACATAATTTTGAAATGCCCCTTAGTATGTTTGTGGGTTTTTGTTTTTTTTCAAACCAATAAAACATCAGAAGGCTCTAAGATCTAAACATGGATTAGTCAGTTCTGAATAACTCACCCCTCGCCACACACACAATAAATAGGCGTGCATAATTTTTGGCCTTGATTCCACCATATATGAAACTATAAGAATACAGGTTTCAGAGTAGCAGCCGTGTTAGTCTGTATCTGCAAAAAAAAAAAAAAAAAAAAAAAAAGGAGTACTTAGGTGCCACAAGTACTCCTTTTCTTTTTATAAGAATACACTGTATCAATGCTTTTATCTCCTGTAAACTCAGTATAATCTTGCCTTTATAATCACTCTGTGCAGTGGCACACTGTGTGCCTTATGTAGATTTCTTTTATTTGAAAAAAGCAACTGTACAAATATTAACTAAAAAACCCTTGAAAAACATGTACATCTAAAACGTGATTGCTTCTTATGTACACCAATTTTTGTTTCTGTCAAAGTACTTTTAAAATGCATAGCTTAGCTTATAAGAACCAGTGAAGGGCAAACCTGGCCAAAAGACTCAAAGAACTACTAGGGCCAGAGGAGATGGAGATACAGATGGGTCCAGATAATACATTAATTTATAAAGTCTCCCCCAACAATGAGTTTATGACACTCCCAGCAATAATATGATTAATACACAATAGCTACTTATCTTAGGGCCTAACATCATGCCTAACAGTATGGTATCTGATTGCTGACATACTAAGGGCAATAAAAACTGTACCTGGCCTAGACCTCAGGTCAGATCTTGTTTTGTTTTACTGTGACCCTCCTACCCCGGTCCTCAGTGCCCCCTCATTATTCCTTCTTCCATAAATAAACTACTCTTCTCCTTCTCAGCACTTTTTATTCAAATCCCTTCTAAAGAATTACGAATTCTAGCCCATGTCAATCTAGCACCTACTCTATCCCAATATTATATAAAAAGAAGGAACAGGGAGGAGAGGGGGTGAAACTAAAATAAGGTTGAAAATAACTGATTTATCACCATCCTTCTTGATTTTTCTATGTTTGTCTCTGAGGCCAAGATCCTGCCAGGATCTCCATATGGAAGAATTCTTCACCCATATGGAGTTCGTAACAGAATTGGGAACTTATGCTGTATGGTCTTTGCACCAGGGACTTTTTGTGTGCCTATGACACTGGCAAACCAGGTATCATCCCATCTCAAGGCCCCTAGGCCTCAGTTGAACACTGACAAATCCATAGGTGGAAACCAGTGTGGCTGACCTGTGTGTTAGCATTGTTAAAATAGGTGTTAAGTTAACAAGAATGTGTTTAGTATTTAGACTTTATGAATGCTTGTAGGATGCTGCAAGTATTAATCTTACTTATATCATCTGTACCCCATGTTCTAAGGTTATATTGAATGTCTGCATTGTAAGCCTTTGTACTGTGCAAAAATCAGGAGAGAAGCATTGCCTAACGTGAAATACTATTTTATCACAGGTGGTGGTTTTTCTGCCCAACAAAATACAGCCCATAGACACTAGACAAACCATTGTGGAACATCAGAGAACAAAAGACTTTGTAGATTGCTCCCTCAACACCCTTGAGGAGCTGGTGTGCATGGGGACTCATCCCATCAGCTTGAACACTGGGGGAAGGAATAAAAACCCCCAACAGGAAGAAACTGGATCTGTGCTGCTTGGACATTGGGACGGCAAAATTTCTAAGCATAACCAAGGGATCCCCAGCTGCTCAGCCTGGGTTAGCCCTAGAGGACATACAGAGCTTGCCCATTACAGCAGCCTCTATTATCTTTTGGAACCTAAGACTAACTCATTTGCATGTGTATGTGTACCTGCTTTAACCTTGTAAATAACTCATTTATTTTTCTTAGTTAATAAATCTTTAGTTAATTTATTACAGGATTGGTTATAAGTGTCTTTGGTGTAGAATTTAAGGTGCCATTGACTTGGGCTAAGTGACTGGTTCTTTGGGACAAGGAGGGAATATTGTTGTGATTTTTGGTGTAAAGCTTACCTGGGTGGCAGGATCGATTGGAGTATCCAAAGGGATTGTCTGTGATGCCATGTTAAGGCTATTAGAATGACTGAGGAGTTCACACTTGATACATGGTTGGTGAAATCTAAGAATAGAACTCACAACCGATTTGGGGTGTGTGCTCTGCTTCTTAGCAGTCTGCTCTGAGGTTGGTACTCATGCTCCTGTGCCACTCCAGAAAGCTCGACAGCGTTATATACAAAGCGGACCACATTGCCAGTGCTTAACAAACGATAAACATCATAATAGAAACCTTAGACCAGTAAAATCACTAAAGAACATCCAAAACAAAACACACAAATGGGGAGAAGAAACAAGAGACTGTGACAGAGCATTTAAGGTCTGTCATTAACTCATATTTTATGTTGTTGTTTTTTAAAAGGGTCACAACTACGTCTCCGTCTACCCTTGAAATGATACGGTAGCACAGCTGCACCCCTTGCAGCACTTCGATGCACACTATCTATGCTGATAGGAAGGGTCCTTTCATCGGCATAGGTAATCCACCTCCCCAAGAGGTGGTAGTTAAGCTAACGGAGAATTTTTCCGTTGACCTAGTGCTATCTACATGGAGACTTAGGTCAGTTTAACAATGCTACTCAGGGGTGTGGATTTTTTCACAACTTGACAGAAGTAGTTAAACTGACCTAATTTTCTAGTGGAGACCAGGCCTAAGCTAACTCTGTGCCCAGAGACACAGGCCAGGTCTACACTATATCGGTATAACTACATTGCTCAGGGATGTAAAAATTCAGGGATGTAAAAATCCACACCCAAGCAATGTAGTTTTACCTAGCTAACCCCCATTATATCACCGACATCCTCTAGGAGAGGTGGATTAACTATGATGATGGGAGTAGCTTTCCCGTCCGTGTAGTAGCATGGTACCATCTTCACTAAAGAGACTGTGGTATATGCAGTAGGAGGGTATAGGGTAGCTACTAAAGAAGAACAGTAGTAGAGATAGAAAGTTGATCACTGTACTTAATCAAAAGTAATGGAACTCCCCAGGGATTTTGACATATTAGCTTTGGATACAGGATGTCTGAAAGGAAACTTCCAGAGGTAACTAGGAGACAACAGTCATGCAGTCTTCCCCAAAGAGAGACTTCTGTGTAAAATACTAATGACACATCACCTTGATAGGATAATGAGCTCTCATACCTGTACGAATGAGCAGTCAAGAAGGGCATATTTCAATATACAAGCTGAACCAGTCAGAACGACTTGAAAAGTGGGTCCTGGACATTGCAAGCAGGAGCTGCTAGTAACCCCACAGCAAGGGATGCTAGCAGAGTGGTCAGAGAGAGGACTGATTCCACGAGGCAAAGTGTTCACTTTTCTTGTTTTTCTTTCTCTAACGAAACTGAAAATGCATTATCTACTTAGCTTATGAGAAGTGTAAATCCAGATATGTTAAGCAAATCATTTCTTTTATTTAAATTCCACTTTATACTTGTTCTTAATAAATCTTGTTTTTGTTAAAATTGAAAATTAGTGTGGCTAATTTCATTCTGACATCCATAAAAAGAAGAGAACTCTATAATTTATAAAGAGAAGTGCAGAAGTATAAAGAGTTTTGGGGTCCTATTTCTCCTTCTCAGTTAAGGCTTGTGGACTAAGATGTCCTATTCCATTGTGTTGCCTTCAGACTAAAGTGGACAAACACCAAGGGTTGAGGGAAGAGCCCAAGAATCTAGCAGGGGGAAAAGCTGGCAGGGATGTGGGACCAACAGCAGTGGTACACAATACCTTTGAAATAAGTTATGTTAAAGTTCAGAAATTAGTCAAACATGTTCTGTCTGCAAAATTGGTTAAGAACTCTGGCAAGAAATAGCTCTCAAGGCTCTAGTACCTGTTGCTTATGATTAAGCTGAAATTGGAGGCAGTATGATCCCGAGGATAGAATTGAGAACTTGGCAGTCTCTGCTGCCAAGTTTCTGCATGACCTTGAGCAAGTCACTGCCACTGTTCCCGCTAAGCTGTGTGTATGTGCACGTGCACACAGATCCTAAACACTGCATGCACAGAAGTTTGCACAGAAGCACAACAATTTGCACAGAAGAAATTTTTTGCGCACACGGCCTGTTAAAAATTAGAGGGAACATTGGTCACTGCCTGTAAAATGGGGATAGTAATACTTAACCACCTTTGCAAAGTGCTTGGAAGTCTATGACAAAAGTTCTACAGAAATAGTATCATCAAATATTTTCTGAAACACACAGCACACAAGATGTCCTACAAACGTTCATTTTGCACACAGGTTTTGAGACATCTTGTTTTATCTGGACATAGTTGCCTAAAACTTAAATACCCATTCTAAGGGTTTAATTGTCATAATTAAAAAACTCACATCTAAATAAACCATTGTAGTGAATCATACTCATTGACATGCTATTCTTCAGGCCTCCTTTGAAGTAATTAGCACATATCTCATCAATGCAACATGTTCAGGGAAAAAAAGCATTGACCAACAGGATCTGACACAATCTATCATGTTAAAGTTCCATGCACCCAAGGTTTTTACAAATAACAGCTTTCATTCTATCTTTAATTCAGACTAACTGTGCCTTCAAATTGCAGGGGTCAGGATCACGTATCATCCTAAGTACTGTGCACAAATATCTATTGTTAATAAGTGACTGACTTAATGCAAGTTTTCCTGCCTGTGTCAGTTTGTATCTTGATTTTCTTTAATTATATTCATCAACATGGACATAATGCATGAAACAATTCATCAATAAAATTTTCTTGTTAATAATCTTCCATAGCAATCAAATGGCTCAGACTATAAAAATACATTCTAACTTTCTAATACTTTAGGGAATATATCTGTTCACTGAATGCTTTTCATGAAATGCATTGCTGCTAATACTACAGGATTGTAGATATCTGTTCCAGCACAAGATCCGGTTCCTATCTTAAAAAAGAATGTCAAAGTTACCAAATTGTCAGCAGTAGATTTCAAGCTTTTTATCCACAAACTAGATAAGTCACAGGCAGCAGCAATTCAAGCTTCCTCATGCTACCCCACCTATTTACATCACCCCTGCCCTACAGGGACTATCTCTCAGACCAACAGGGTAGCTCATTCTCCATGCCTGTTCAACCCTGTGGCCTCACTGCGGAGCATGCCATCAAGGGTGTCAAATTGTGATGAAGACACCTCTGCAGTACAGAATGAACCGAGACCAACAACTAATTCCATATAGGCCACTGAACAGTTATCAGGTGATAACTGTAGGTTACAATCAACATGAGCCAGAAGTGAACCAGTGACCTAGACATGAAAGGTTCCACATCTAATTTCCATTTTCAGTATCATCCAATCCCCTGGAATTTACTCTTGCTATAGAGACAGACTATCCCACACAGGCTGTAGTCTCTGTCCTGCAACAATACCAATCCTAATCTTAAAATATGTTGAAGCATGTAACTTGTAACATCAGCTGTTGCATGACTCGCGTAGAATAGGTGCAATTTCAAGATCTGATTTTATATTTTTACTTGTAGATAAGATATTACTGGTATGAATGATGTATTTCTTACTTAAAATAATGTGGAATACTTAGCAGTAAGATCTAGGGCTGTCAACTTTCTGATTGCAGAAAACTGAACACTCTTGCCCTGCCCCCTGTGCCTACCCCTTCTCTGATGCCCCAACCCCAGCTCACTCTATCCCCACTCCCTCTGTTGTTCGCTCTCCTCCACCCTTACTCATTTGCTCATTTTCATTCAGGCTGGGGCAGGGTGTTGGGGTGCAGGAGGGGGCTCCAGGCTAGGGAGTGGGGCCGAGGGGTTCAGAGTGTGGGAGGAGGCTCCTTGCTGGAGCAGGGGTTTGGGGTGCGGGAGCGGGTATTGCTCTGGGTTGGGGTGCGAGCTCCAGGGTGGGACCAGAAATGAGGGGTTCAGGGTTGGGACAGGAGGTTGGGGTGCGAGTGTGTGTGTGCGCGTGTGTGTGCGTGCGTGCGTGCGTGTGCGTGCGCACGCGCGAGGTGTGGGTGCTTGGAGGGAGTTTGGGTGATGGGGGGGCTCAGATCTGGGGCAGGGGATTGGGGTTCGGGAGGAGAGTCTGTGTGCAGGCTCTGGGTGGTGCTTACCTCAGGCGACTCTTGGAAGCGGCCGACATGTCCTCTGGCTCCTAAGTGAAGAAACCGCCAGGGGACTCCACATGCTGCCCCCATCCACAGGCCTGCAGCTCCCAGCCAATGGTAGCTGCAGAGCCAGCGCTTGGGGTGGTACCTGCACTGCGGGCAGAGGCAGCACACAGAGCCCCCCGGCCTCCCTGAGGAGCCAGAGGGACATGCTGGGCACTTTGGGGAGCTGCACGGAGCTGGCCACTGCGTCCAACCAGAGTTTTAGCAGCCCGGTCATTTGTGCTGAGTGGAGCCACCAGGGTCCCTTTTCGACTGGGCGTTCCAGTCAAAAACCGGATGCCTGGCAACCCTAGTAATATCTTATATACCAGTAAAAAAGATCAGATGCAACATTTTAACTGCATTGACTGTGCCTGGATACATAAATTCAGTCTCAGATGCAAAGGGCTATTGCTACTGTCTGAGCATTAAAGGTTGTCTCTTAGGAAGAAGAATCAGCTTCACCACCTCACAGATAAAACAAAAGAGGTAGAAAAGCAAAGACAAGATTAAGTTGAAACCAACGTCAACATTACAAATAGCAATAAATGTATCATCAACATTTAGGGCCCTTTCCTACATTTGAGCACTAAAAACTCACAATAATATTAATGCAAGTTTTCAGCACACAATTAATGCAGCAGTGAGCCCGTAATATGCAGTACTGCAGGTGTCTTTGTGTTTAAAGGTAGCCGCTATATTTTTCCTCAAGGATTTTGAAACCATTTTCAAGTTAACACACACCATCAATACAGTGTTTAAATCAAAACAAGTCTCATTTTATTAGTCTTTGCGGCAAAAGGTTACTAAAATAAGGGGCAATACCAGCACCTTGTAATTATTTACACCTACTCCACACTAACAATTCTCAGAACTTTTTGTCATTGCCCTTACCAAAACCAGAGCATGTTTCTTATTTACTTATCATTCCTACTTAAATATTTAATAAGTTACAGTTAAAGAGCCAACAATTTTTTCAAGGCTGAAAAAAACAACTGAAAAATCAAACCTTTAACAGTCTTCATTACCTAAATCTTGCCAGAATAATTCACTTGCTATGAGATAAATTTAGTAAAAGAACAAAACAGTCTTTCTGCATAATTCATAAACCATTTTAATCCTGCACATGAACATTAGATACTTCACAGAAATACTTTTTAAGAATACCTAAGAAAATTCACTGCAAGTTAGGGATTTACTATAACAAAATAAAACAAAATCCAGCCAATGTCTTAC
This sequence comes from Eretmochelys imbricata, assembly GCF_965152235.1. Taxonomy (NCBI): domain Eukaryota; kingdom Metazoa; phylum Chordata; order Testudines; family Cheloniidae; genus Eretmochelys; species Eretmochelys imbricata. The sequence continues at coordinate 27,663,067 of NC_135581.1, forward strand.
GTAATTGATGTGATATCAAATTATAAAGTAAACAGAAACCATATAATAATATTTTAAAAAAATTTGTAAAGGTAATAGATTCTATGTAGACCAATAATTATATCTATAGAGAAAGGTTATCCCTGATTTGCCTGCCAGTAGCTGAGAGTTAAGCAATACTGGTAGAATTCCAGCCCTATTGAAGTCAATAGCAAAACTCCCATTGACTTCAATGGGAAAGGATTTCACACCAGATTTAAGGCTGTACTTTTGTTTCTGACTACAGCTCACTTCATCGGATGCATTCAGTGTATTTTCCAATGAATGCATCCGATGAAGTGAGCAGCTCACAAAAGCTTATGCTCAAATAAATCTGTTAGTCTCTAAGGTGCCACAAGTACTCCTTTTCTATTTTAGTTAATTTTTGTTTTCTCCTTTGTCCAGTGTGTGGCTCCATGCCCTAATGACTGCACACTAAATTTACTGCACAATATTTAAATTCTGCTATGAAGACAAAATTATTAATTTCCTCATGATCTTTTCTATAATCTCATCCTATAGTATTGGAGTGCTCCATGGTGAGAGGATGATATCTCCGTTTTACAGATTGTCTGCTCATTCACAGCAAGAGTCAGGTCAAAACAATCCACTGATTTTGGGTGTCCAATCTGAGATGACTATGATCTGATTTTTCAGATTACTTAGCATTATACAGCTTTTCATATTTTCAGGCACAGAGCCTTCTGAATTCAGCTGAAGCTGTGAGTGCTTCTACAGGTCAGATCCCAGGGTCTCAAATTGGGCACCAAGAAAATAGAAGAACCACACTGTGACATTTTCAATACAGTCTTTAATTATGAGCTGCTAGTTAATATTTGGTTTCAGAGTAGCAGACATGTTATTCTGTATTCACAAAAAGAAAAGGAGTACTTGGGGCATCTTAGAGACTAACCAATTTATTTGAGCATAAGCTTTCGTGAGCTACAGTTCACTTCATCAGATGCATACTGTGGACTCTCTAAGATTTTATAAAAATATGCTAATAAGTGTGAATATAATGTAACTGGGATACACTTCAAGCAAAAGGTCTCTTGTAAGGTATCATTACAAAGCTTATAATCTACTCAATGTGTTCATCGTATTTGTATGAATGTATCAAACTAGAAATATAAAATATAACTGAGGGCCTACTGTAATTATGCAAAGTGTGGGCCATTAATGGTGGTTTGGAATCTCAATGGCTTCCATTAACCAGGACAATTGACTGTAGATGGCTCTGTCAACGTTCTTGTCAACTGCTGGAAATGGCCCACCTTGATTATCACTACAAAAGGTCCCCTCCCTCCCCCGCTCTCCTGCTGGTAATAGTTCACCTTACCTGATCACTCTCCTTACAGTGTGTAAGGTAACACCCATTGTTTCATGTTCTCTGTGTATATAAATCTCTCCACTGTATTTTCCACAGAATGCATCCGATGAAGTGAGCTGTAGCTCACGAAAGTTTATGCTCAAATAAATTGGTTAGTCTCTAAGGTGTCACAAGTCCTCCTTTTCTTTTTGCGGATCCAGACTAACATGGCTGCTACTCTGAAACCTGGATTTGTGCTGGAAATGGCCCAACTTGATTATCATACACATTGTAAGGAGAGTGATCACTTTAGATAAGCTATTACCAGCAGGAGAGTGGGATGGGAGCAGGTATTGTTTCATGGTCTCTGTGTATATAATGTCTTCTGCAGTTTCCCCAATATGCATCTGATGAAGTGAGCTGTAGCTCACGAAAGCTTATGCTCAAATAAATTGGTTAGTCTCTAAGGTGCCACAAGTACTCCTTTTCTTTTTTACTTGTAAGTCTTCCTGTATACCTGTGTGCTGGCAAGTGGGTAATGAAATCTTACAGTGACATGTGATCATGTCACCTGAACTGGAATCCATCTTTAACCTGGTGTTTTTCCATTGAGAAGGAGCGGTTTTATTACTGTACTAGACTTACACTTGCGTGTTTTATTTTATTTTGCTTGGTAATTCACTTTGTTCTGTCTGTTACTACTTGGAACCACTTAAATCCAACTTTCTGTATGTAATAAAATCACTATTTACTTATTAATTATGAGTTTACCCTATATAAGCTTTATACAGGGTAAAACGGATTTATTTGGTGTTTGGACCCCATTGGGAGTTGGGCATCTGAGTGTCAAAGACAGGAACACTTCTTAAGTTGCTTTCAATTAAGTCTGCAGCTTTGGGGTACGTGGTTCAGACCCTGGGTCTGTGCTGGAACAGACTGGCGTGTCTGGCTCAACAAGACAGGGTGCTGGAGTCCCAAGCTGGCAGGGAAAGCAGGGGCAGTAGTAGTCTTGGCACATCAGGTGGCAGCCCCAAGGGGGTTTCTGTGATCCAACCCGTCACACACACAATTAGCAAACTCCTCAGAAAAGTATGGTTTAAGTGACTTGTCTAGCATCTTACAACAACTCTGTGCTGAGACAGCCATAGAATCCAGTTCTCCATGATAACATTAAAGTGCTTTACCCATGGGACCATTCTTTTTCTGCCTTCAATCCACTACCTAATTCACTACACACCTTTCAACTTCTATAACAAATTAAGCATGGGTTTTACAGACAGTCTCTCTTACTACACAACCCTGTTTGATCCCCAGAACAGGGAATGAGTGTAATTTCCTAGATTAAAAAAAAAAAACAAAAAAAACTGAAAAGAAATCCCAACATTCCACTACGTGGGATCATACTGACACCTATGTGGTTCATCTGCAGGGCTGAAACCTTTAGACCCATCACACAGACCTCCGCCACTTGAGGTAATGAAGTAGCTCACAGCAACAGTAGATTGTCATCATGTATGTGGACCAGCTAAAAAGGAATGAGAGAGACACTTTGCCAGTGAGTTTCACAGATGTTTGCTGACAGCAGAGGAATGGTGAGACTCAGAAAACTTGGGTTCCATTCCAGGCTCTGGAGGGGAGTGTGTCTAGTAAGTACATGCTTTTACCCATTCCCCCCAAGCCTGAAGCCTTCTGCCTCATCCCATCCAACCTCTCTCCCTCCCAGTCTTATCTTTGCCTCAGTACTGCCTCCTTATCACAGTTCCATTCTCTTTCCTGACCCAGTCCCAGTCTCCACTCAGGCTTCTCATCCCAGACTCCTTGCCCAGACTGTTCCAGTGTTCCCCTGCAAGCTCATTGCTGTGAGCCCAATCTCTTCCCCAACTCCCAATCTCTCCCCACCCCCAGGCTCAGTCTACTTGCCCAGCCAGACCTAGTCACACTTTCTCTCCCACCACTCTCCAGTACCAATCTCGCCAGACACATTGTCTGAATCTACTTATCTTTCTCCTTCCACCATTCAGCTTTTGTCCCCTCTGCATTCAAATCAGGCAGTTTCTTCCACACTGCCTGGATGCCAGCAGGGGGAGGAGGGGCATTCAGAATACAGAAGGGACAGGCTCCTGCTCTCAGTTCCACTGCTTTGCCCCGCCCCAACAACTGGGTGCAGTCATTGCAAGAAAAGTCTGGTTTCACTCCTGTAGGCTGGGCTGGAGATATCAGATAATCACTTTGTGAATATGGCAGCTACACAATCCTGTCACACATAGGAGCTGTGAGGGGATGGAGGATGCTCAGCTGCTCTGTAGGGATTCCACATAGAAAGTTTGGTCGGTACTAGGAGTACCTGACTTAAAATTTCAGCTCAAATAGTTAAAGTTTGTTAAAATTATAAGCACCTGAAAAGAGGGTCTTATAATGGGAAGGGTCAGGCAACCTTAACTGGCAATGCTACTAGCCCCACCTCTTTCTTTATATAATACATATTCTCTATTGTTGTGCCTTCAAAATATATGCAATTAAAAAGAACTATTCAATTCAGGATGGTATAAATTCACTCCTGTCCAGTAAGCCAGCACAATGCCTTTTGGTGCATAGGCCTTATGCTGGCCCTCTGGTCATTTCACCCAATGACTTGATCCAGCAAAGGCTGAGCACCTTCAAGTAGAGTAGCTGAAGGCACTCTGCCCCTTGCAGGACTCTGTGTTTCCATTTTCATATAGCTGCTGTCAGCGGGTACTAATGGCTCCTTTTTAAAAAATGGCAGTTCAGCAAGTCAGTTCTTTTTCTTTTTGATCATGTTGGTCGAGTACTTTGCTTTTGCTTCAGAATAGTTTACTAAAATACCCCCCCAAAACCTCAAACAAACCAGTCATTAAACATTGGTTGGTTAATTGTCTCTCAAGCAATTCTATTACTTTTTTTATGTTCCTGCAGATGAAACAACAGTAGCACTTTATAAGTATCAATTATCTTTTCTGAAATTTACAGAATACAGCATTGCAGGACTGGAGACACTCCCATTTATTTCAGTAGGAATGATTTCAAAGTATGTTATGCAATCTGCAATGCACATTGTACAAGCTTTTTGATTATATTGCCTCACAAACTAGATGTTTTGCTGGGAAACATAAAAGTGTTTATCACTAAATATTTGAGATGTTTACTTAGATAATTTAAACATAATTAGACAGAAGCTCATATGTTAAAGAAGCTGCATACAGTACTTTATTCTAAAAAGAGCTTCTGAAAAAAATTCTTTTACAGTCAAGTATATTTTATGAGGATGTATAATCAGTCTTAATGTAGCTGGGAACAAAGGTGAAGCACTCTTAAATAGTATCAAAGAAATAGATACCTAAACACTCAATGGACATGAGCCAGGACTGAAATAGCTAATCTGCCTAGGTACTTGTGAGTTGCTGGATAATCTAACCCTACCTAATGACAAAGATGACACTTCAGTAACCAATGTCATTACCTAGAAAACATCAGTGAAGTGCAACCAACATTTTAAAAAGGGTTCCCCACTCCAATTTTCCCCTTTCCATACGATAAACCTATTTATGGAGGAGTTGGGGGTGACATTAGATAAGTCTAGGACTGGGAAATAGTATTTATTTAAATTAGAAAATAAATGTTTCTCATTACCATAACCAAGAAGAGTAGCAACATCACCTGATAAACAAACATGCTAAGTGCACTTGCTGGAAATGTTCATGTCTGACTCTATATACCATGTTCATCAACATGATATCACAGCACTATACAGAGTTCCATGAGTCCACGACGGAGTGTAATCATTATTGATATCTGATGCTCTCTACTCTTCCCCCAGATAGGATGAGAGGTTGGGTGTGTATATATTTGTTAATTATTAATTTCATTTTTGATGTAGGAAACCCACAGAGAGGAGAAGGGTCTTGCATTTTTGTTTTTAAACTGGTTAGATTTGTTTTTCTCTCACTTCAGATGGGTTCTATATGAAGGATTTAACTGGGAAAAAAAACAAAGACAATACCCTGGTTCTATGACTTTTTTCTTGCATTCCTTTTATAGCACATTTTCTAACTTGCTTTTTGCCCTCCCAAACCTCGCTCACCCTACATCCATGATTATAGCAGTGCTGCTGAATCAGTAATAGGAACTCATTTGGTACAATGGCATATAGACTGAGGGAGGCTCTTAGGAGCCCTTGACTACAAGGCAATAAAGAAGGCTCTTGGTGACCTCTAAATAAAATTACAGCACCAAACTAGAGGAAGGTTTGGGAGATTTTCCTGTCACTGATGATTTTAGCCCCTCTGGATATAGCTAGATTATCATTGCCAGAAATGACTTCTTCCTGAGGCTCTTAAAAATACATCTGAAGCCAGTGTACCCCTAACTGTCAGCTATTAAAAAAAATCCTGAGAAAAATTTCCCTCCCCTACCATTTCAAATTATACAAGTTAGACATCATATTAGGCTGTCAATACACTCAGTATATTATATATATATATATATATATATATATATATTTTTAAAGCAACAAAGAATCATCATCCGGGATATTTTACAATAATTGGTGTAGCCCAAGAAAGCATGAGGAATCACACTGAAGGAGTGGGGCTCCCCTGCATCCCACCAAAAGTATTTCAGCTATGAACGAAAGGTGCTAAGTCTCTCAGGGGTAATTTTGGACCAGTAATCCAAACTTCCCAACCCAGGCCATAGGGATCATAAAGGGTGAGTTTCAATAAATGAGATTTCCAAGAAATGATGAGTAACACTTTGAAGCAGACTGCAAAATCATTCACCATAAGAGCGAGGTACTTTAAAACTGCCTTAAAATGAATCCAGAATGAGCAAGGCTTTAAGAGGCTGACAGTTTAACCCAAGTCTAGCCCCAAAACTATGGGATTTTTATCCCTTAATCTTCAGATTAATTATTAAAATCCATTCCATTCTGGTTACAGAACTCCACATATTTGTATTTATAAAATAAAAAAAATAGAGCATGTATTTAAAGAACTATCCTCATCATATAATTTAAGTAACATATGGTCTCGTAAGGATGCAGGGGCATACTTTACATGCACTGTTTTTGCAACAAAAATATTAGATTTCAACTAATAATGATGGTAATAAAAGGATCATAATTGAGGCAGCACCTTATCAAATTAATGTAACAGAACCAGAGCAAAATTGGTCATTCCCGTTTTAGATGTTTGTTGTTGCTCTAGGTCACACTTGTAAATCTTTTACCCACAAAATGATTTAGATAAAACATTTTTGTGAGCCTCATATATAATCTAACATCACATTAAAATACATTGCACTGCATCATATCTGCATTTAGCAAAACTGCTTATAAAATATGTCCTGGAATATTCTATTCAAACTTCTATACACTACTAGCAAATTGTACAAGCATCCCGTGAGAGTACAATATATTTCAAAACCTTTTAAAAATATGATGTGATACAGTTTAACACAATGGAAGATAATTTCACAAAGCAATGAAATGTAGACTAATAAAAGGCACTATACTTTCTGTATGTTAGGATAGAGGCACTACAAGCTTTGCATGCCACCATGTTTCTCAACCATGTCTTGGAGGAACCAGGGTTGAAAATAGCTTGTAGATTAATCACTGTGGTTCATTTAGATTGGGCTAGTCTGCTGGAGACTATCAACAAAATTGCCACTGTATGCAATTTCTACTCTTCCCCCTCCACCTTAGTTCTCTCTCATGCAGGACACTGTCCCTTGGGTTCTCCCCAACTTTATCCCCCACTCACAGTTCCTACATTTACCCAGCTCAGCTTCCGCTGCCCTCCCCTCCCCGTAGCTACCTTTTCCTGTACCACTGCGCCCCTCCCCCGACTCCAAGGATACTGCCCTGGCTTAGTTCAATGGGAGGACAGCCAGGCTGGCACGGACTCCTAGGAGGCGAGCGGATGACACTCCTGGGATTCCTTGTTACCTCTCAACTATGCTGCTCTCAACCCCACTCAATACTGGATAATGGGAGAGGATGGGTAGGAGCTGTCCCTACTGCCTGCCCATGGGCTGCTGTTCCTATGCTATTTACAGGCTGCACAAGTGGGGGAGAAAAGATTCACTCTACAAGACACACCATGTGGAACAGGCTGCTTCTGCCACTGGCAGCTGGAACTTCAATCCTGCACCTGCACTTCAGTCTCCCAAAGTCACCCTCCCATGACTGCAGCCAGAATGGCAACATCAGCATTATGGCTCACACAGAAATCTGTAGCGGTCTGGAACTCCAAGTGAGGCCACGTTTAATGCCACAAAACTGTGTGACTTGCAAAAACATTGCAAGAGTTGGCAACCCTGCTATTGTATCATTTAGAATGGAACTCCTTATGTTGTCCTCCTAAGAACACATGCAGTGTATTTTATAACAACATTGTTTGTATGCAAATTATTCCCCAAAGGAGGCTGGGTGACACTATCACACTACCAAATCGAAGAAACTAGCTGAAACCCTATCTTAGGTCAAAAGTAAAACCTGGCTTGGTGAACTGCATTTCAGAGCTGCATGATGAGAGCTTGGAGTGCTCTTAACCAAACTAGAAATGCATCAAGACGATATCCTTCCTTAGTTTTACTCACACTAACTTAATATAAAACACATTTTTTAAAAAAAATCTTCAGTTTGGATATCTGTTTAAGGGCTACCAACAGGCCACTTGCATTTTCAATGCCTTTTGTGATAGATGAGTAACATGTACAACCCCTTTTTCTCTTTGTGGGCAAAATTCTCTCGTGTGCAAAGGGCCAGCTCAACCAAGGCTTCAGTAGGATTTAAGTGATGCATAGGTCTTTGGCTGGCTCACCGTACAATTCTCTTGGAATTTAATGTGTATTTTAAATTTCAGAATGATTTTAAAATTAGTCTTTAGAAAACACCCAGAAATGAGACTCAAATATTAGCATCTTACTTTTGCGTGATTTAGCTCTGTTAAACTTTATATTACATTTGAACAAATTCATGTTTGGAAGGTTATCTTCATAGCTATAAGGATTAGATTCCCACCTGCCCTAAAATGAAAGCTTACATTCTGGAAAAACAAATGAGTTTACTATATAAGGTCATAAAATCTACCAATATGAAGGTATTCACAGTCTGACCCCAGCCAATGCATTTTCCATTTTGGGAATAAGTAAATAGAAATGTTTATCTAGTTTTACTGCATTGATCACCTACCAGATCTTAGAATCTATCTTCAAATATTCAAATAATTATAACCTATTAAAAGTTAAAAACTGTTGAAAAACTGGGAATTGGCTTCTAAAATATAATATATATAGATCTGAGTGATATAACAATATTTGGAAAAGATCACATCTCAAATATATAATGAATTTTCAGGAGTTACTATTCATGAAAATACATGATATAACAAGGAGGATGTAGTCTACAATTTTATTTTTAGATTGTGTGTGCTTGAAGTTAATTTATCATAGTTTTTTGTGTGGAGTTTACAATCAGGTAAGTTATCTTTCCTCTCAATAATCTAAACTATAAATTCATAAGCAACACTTCAATTAGTTTATGATATTAAGGACATACGTTTTACTAATCCAATGGATTCCTATTGAAGTTTTCCTTTAGTAGAAATAAAATAACCTTTTAAACTATTTTTTTTCATAAAATATCTGAGTAAAAAATTGTTTCAGAAGCAAATGCCCTACCCTACACAGTATATACAAACATAATGCTGTTTTAGCTACAGAGTGTTTGACTAAAGCACTTTCACAAAATGAATGAAAAATGCATCAGCTATTAATATATTCCTTCAGAGTTCCAGTGTAGTCTGAAGTTGTTTTGGCCACATCAACACTTTGATGTTATTTCTGTGCCAAATTTAAAAATGTTGATTGTTGCATCTTTAACTGGAGGAGACAAAACTCTGGTTTTGATAAAAATCTTAACTGAGATATCTTCAGCTTTTCTGGCAGAGGTCTGGGGACAAAGTTAACATTTCCACGTCACTTTCCAAAAAGATTAGGCAATGTCCTTTAGGTCCTGGCCAGCATTTACTTGTTCAGAGTGAAATTCACCATTGCGCCAAAGGCCAGTACAAGGTCTATGCAACACTGAGGCTTTATTTTGAAGATTTACATGATAGGTCTTGTGCTGGTTTTGTGAACAGGGATGACTTCCATCCTCATACAGGTTCATCTATGTATGTCAATGGTCACACAAAGTATTTTCCTATAATGTTAAGCACCCAACCAGTACCCCGCTCAGTTTTTAAAAAGCACTCGTTGGAACACCTACAGTGTATAAAAACAAAACATACTCTCATTAAGTAATTTGTGTGTTTTGTGTGGTATTCAGTTTCACAAGTGGTTAATTTCTTTTTGTAGCTAGCCATCTTAAAACCACTCCACACATTTGAATTGCACTCCAATATAATTTGAACTCCTGCCCCTGGACTTCTAACCTGATCCTTAGAATAAGAGGAAATTCATTCTAAATTTTAGAAGAATTTTCTCATGCACAGAATGATTCAACTGTCCAGCAGTGCCTACTCGTATTTATGATAATTTTCTATTCTATAATTGTTAGATAGAACATGACAAGCACAGTTGCCATGCTTCCTCAACACTCAAAAGAGCTTCACAATATTTTCTTAGATACTGGCAGTGGGGAAATGAAATACTGAAGACAATCAATGCTTTTCTGGTGGGTGAAGGAGGCTGGATACATATGCCTCAAATATATCTGTTACCACTATGTAAACATAATATTCTCTGTTCTATTCCCAATATAGCAAGATACATGATATAGAACAAAGACATTCAGTATATTAAGTTTTACTGCATGAACTCAAATAATCAACTCTCAGATTATTTTAGTACCATCTACTATGATTATATACTAACATATGCAATATACATATTAAAAAACCCCACTCTCCACAGTAGCTTTAAAGAATGAAATGGCAAACATTTGTTAGACTTTTTCCACTCATGCTGCAGTGTAGACAGTAGCAGTTGGGACTAAAGAGAGATGAGGTCAGTAATAGACAGGCAAATGTGATTAAACAATCCTATTATAATAGCAACTATGACCTTTGCATTCCATTTGAAATCTAGCCATCATGTTAGCAAAACAGTATAGTACAGGATGGATACTATTTTGTTAATATAATATATAAATTCTTAACAGGAATCTCATACTTACAATTAAATTACAAATGTGACAACCGTTATATTTTACGTGCATGCAGTGCAATATTTCATAATGCGCTTTTAGCAATTTTATCCCCTGACAAAGAGAAGGGGATGAAGACAGAAAAAAACTACAGTAGTAGCAGCAGCAGCAACAATTTAAGTTGAACAACATGCCAGGGCTTGCTACTTGAGAGTAATTTGGACATTAGTCCTGAATGGTCATCTGTCATTCGTATATTTTTCATTTTTTGGTGGTGAAAAACTAAATATCGGTATGGTTTGAAATATTTAGCTGGACCATGAAACTGAAGTAATCCACGCTAAATTTTCTACTAATGTTTTTAATCAGTGAAGCTACTGAGATATTGATTCAAAATAACAACACTGGAAGAAATCACAAGACCACTATAGTTAAGGTTGTTTAGGCAGCAGTAATTTCACATAGTAGAGGCCCACACCCACATGTCACCTAACAGTCCAGTGTGTAACAGTGGTCCTAGAGTGTGTAGAGGTCCTATTAACAATGGCAAGTGAATCCCTGTCCTTCACCAAATTACTAATTCTACTAAAGGAAAAGGAGTACTTGTGGCACCTTAGAGACTAACCAATTTATTTGAGCATAAGCTACTAAGTTCAGCAAACCAGTTAAGCACATGTTTATCTTTAAGGACATGTGTAAGTCTCAATGAAGCACATGCTTATTTAATTTTCTGAATCTGGATCTTTAAGACCACCTCCAGGCTCAGCTAGAATGCTTTGGCTATATAACCTAGCCTATACTCTTCCCATACGCGTGGGTCACAACATAATACATCTTGACAAAGCATTAACATGATTTCTTTTTAAAACTCTACTTATGATTTAAGTAAAGCATTATATCCAGTAATTAGCAATGCAATACAACTTGTTAACTATATTTTAAATGACATTTAAAAAAACTGGAATAGGGAAATACTTGGCTTTACATGGAAAACACTATAAGCTACCTAATTCTACTATACATCTATCACTATAGAAAAATAAAAAACTAATATTCTGACTCCTGAAAAAAGAGAGAAAAACTTTATCTATTTCATACTAAATCAGGTGCAAAAGTGGCACCTACTGAACCACCACGATCTTCTGAATTTATTAGAGTAATTTTAAAGGTAAATGGTTCCTGAAAAATAAAACTTTGCTTTCACTCATTTAATCAAAATATTTCTAAAGTGATGAATGAAGACAACTGGATAACTGGGAAAAGATTAACTCACAAAAGTCCATGTAAATAACATGCACCTTTATATTGAGGGAAGCTCCTGAATTTGAGATCAGCTTTTCAATGAACATGTTCAATTGAATAAAATACCTAAGGATGGATCTGCTTAGTAACCATTCTGCCATGATTGACAGACGTTTTCCAGTAGCTGGGGGGCATTTCTGTTCTGCTCCATTTTGTCTGCTAAGCACATACTTTCAAAGCTAAACCTCTCTTGGATCCAGATCTAATTTGAGGCCTGGAGAATAAGAGGGGCTTCAAATAGAGTTGCCACTGCCAACTGTCCTACATTTTGAAAGGCAGTCCGTTTGTGAGGTCTTGTCCCAGCATGGATGCCTCTTCCTCTCATCTCCTAAAACTGAACATCCCACCAGACCTTATCAACCTGTCCCATATCCTTTGCATCAGAAATATATTCCAATACATATTACACCATAAAAGAATTATGATCTAAAATATAAGCAGTCTCACTTTAAAAATAACAAGTATGTGAATTATGAAATGAAACTTTCCCTTTATTATCCTTCCTCTGTTATGCCTCAGAGCATTGCAGCACACTTGACATGTAAGGTCATCCATTCTTTGGAAACCCAACAGTAATATGTTAAGGATGGAATTTCAGGATGGAAATCAGAACTTCTTTTCTTGTGCGTGTTAAATTTTCATTCTCAATATTTGAGTGAAACATTTCCAACTTCAGCATTAACCTTACTGTAGTAAATTATGTGGCTCTTCTCTGAGGAGTCACATAAACAAATAGTGCAGTATATATACATACACACATATAGTTTCAACTATGGATTATTCTTTGATTTTGTATTCCTCCCTCTGAATCACTAAATAATAAGGAAAATTCTTAATGAAAATTTATTTTAATCAGTGGAGAAGAAAACACAAGAGCATATCCAATATTTCAACTTCTTGATCTTCTACACGTAAATGCCCTCAGTTTATAGCTAGATGGCTCAGGGAATGAGGTACAGCGATAAGGATGATTCATTCCAGATCCTGTATGTCATCTGTTCAAATCCAGCCTTGGCAAAAAGACCTGCACAGATAGTTTAAAGACATCTGGCTTCATATGCTGTCTCTCCACACATCATTACTCCTGAGGCATGTAGTCAGATACTTTGGGAGATTACCTGCAGAAGATTAGGATGCTGAAACTTTTTTGAGAGAGAGCTAGGTGAAATGAGCACAATGCACGTCCCTTCACATTCCATGGATAGCTGTCCACATCACAAAACCACATCTAAAACACTCATTCCTGAATACTCAATTTCATCAATCTGAGCAAAAAGGCAAAGGACTGAATGGGTTAGACCGAGCTACCCATCTCGTCCTGCAATGTGGTTTCTTCACAAAAGGATGAATGACAAAGCAGTGAGAGAAAATTTTGCACTGCAGTTACCTACGCTGTAACTGTTGTCTGATTTAACTGAGGACTCCAGTCTCTATGGCCCTTTATTCTTGGCCAGTCTAGACTCTAGGATCACAATTTCCAGCACCCTTCAACCTTCTGGGTCTCCCAAACTTCAGTTTGCAAATCCTGTCATGAAAGGGATGTGGACAGTCTGACCTAATGGTCAGATCAGGGGTGGGTCAGAGGACAAAACCAAGAGTCAAGATGCAGGAAAGCAGACAGGGTCAAGTTACCAGGAGATCAGCAGGAGGCAGTAGGAGTAGGTATTGTAGGAGAAGCAGTCCTAAGCAGCATGAATCAGGATGCATGGACAACTTCTTATTCCTGTTCTTGGTTTAAACAGAAGCTATGAGCCAGGCAGGAACCCCAGCATTCTACCAATTAGCTTCCAGGACTGGGGTCCTCTGTTAGAGTTCAACTCCTATTCTGACACAGTTAGTGGGTCACTGGGTGGCACGTTGGCACTTACTAGCTCCTAAGAGTCCTATGGACCGGTGTTCAAAACTCTGACAGTGCCTGTCAATCTATTCCTTTCAAAAGCACTACATTTACTCACAGTAATAACAAAGACATTTGAATAAGCCAAAATACTGCTTTTGGAAATTCTCCTCCCTTCCCAACCAGGCACTATGTCAAAACTTTAGCAATGTTTGGGTTTCTCATATCAATAGAAGATGTTGACCCAAGAATCTAAATGATTAATTACTATTCTTTCTAAATAGTTAATCCAGAAGGAACTGACATTTAATTGAGTTGCATGATTCTAAAACAATGAGAAAGAGACTTCACAAAGACAGTGGTAGCCATTAAACACATCAAAAGTTTTATTAGTCTGGTACCTGAATTACCAAGTAATTTCCTATTTTAAGTACTGACAAAACTTCACAAATACCACTGTTGGATATTGTTGACAAAAGTTGGATATTTAATGGTAACTACACCCACCCACAAGAAAGATAAACTTTTGCAGTTATTAACCTTAGGAAAAAATACCTACATTTGTTAATAAACTACAAGATTTTTTAAAATATTTAATTTTACATTTCATTTTTTTAAATAAGGAGCTTCATATTCTAATACCAATAATCCACTATAGATGGCTGAAGACAGAAGACTAAAAGCCTGTGTGATAGAAATAGCCTATTAATGCACATCTTACTGTGGCTTATTGCTAAAAAGGGTACCATATTTTAGTGTTTTATCCTCAAAGCAAGGGCATCCCAAATCTGTTCTTCCTTCATAAACTGCACAATAAAGCTCAGTTGGAATCAGTTCGGTTCTAATACTCAAGTAAATTAATACTTCTACAATGATAAATAAATATCTAATAACATGCTCTTGGTGTGATTTAACTGCGGCATCTGTATAAAAATGAAAATTATAGGAGTACATTAAATCATTTTAAGTATGTGTATGAACTTTAGAAGGGTGTCATCATCAGATTATTCATATTCTAGTCATACACAAGTACTATATCTTTTTAGGTTTTGCATGACAAAATAGAAGCCCTATACAAATGAAATGACATGCCAGGGTGCTGTTCTGTAGTATTTATTAGGTTATGTACTCTGAGTATTTCTCTCAATTTTAACTATGTATTTGTCATTTTAGCTATATACTGTGTATAATGTTATGTTAAGCGAAAATAAAATTGAACACTTTGGACTCAACTAGATGCAAAAATACCATGAGAAAACTTTTCATTGTGGGATAATCAACCTAAACAAAAAATAAACTCCAGGTCAAGACTTCCCCCACTCCAGGTCTGAGTTTGGTCTACACACAAATTTGCACCAGTTTATCTAAAGGCATTTCTTTTATTTAGTTAAACTAGCACATTTGTGCAGACACTACTATTTTGGTTTGGTTTTATTCTGTACTTTTACCAGATTAAACTAAACCAAAATAAAACACTCAAACTGAATTAAGAGTGACCGCACAAACTTGTACTGGTTTCACTCCACTGGTTTTAAAACTCAGCTTTTGTTAAACAATTTGTTATATATACAAATAGGTCTATAGAGAAAGCCCTTGGTCCTTCCTAGGAGTCTCACAGGATTGCTGATACCCAGCCCCAGATTCCTCTAATCTGAGAGGCCACTTCAATCTCACTTTTATCTAATGTTATTTAATGAGCTGCATGTGCAATAGTGAGCCAGCATGACTCAATTAGCATCTTCCAGCAAAATTCCAAAACTTTCTAATAGGATGGGTCAATAAAACAAAACCAGCCACACTGTTACAACACTATACCACTGTTCCATATGTGTAAATGTGTGCATACAACCATATATGAACACACATACACATTAATGGCTTAGATACATACACAAACTGTCAGAATTTGGTCCTGATTGTGCGAGGTGCACCAGAGAAAGTGTAAGAGATGGTCTGTGCTATTGAAAACTGCGTCACATAGAATAGCTTCGGCACAAAGTTTAAATATTATCTTCAGCAGTGCTGGTTTAAATTCTACCAACATTCTCACAAAGAATCATGTTTTAGTAAGTCCCGCTCCACAGCAATAAGAAGGATTTTCAAATTCTTGTTAGTATGAATTTAACTCCGTAGTACATAATTTAATTCCTAGGAAACTATAAAAAGTATAACTTGCACTTACTGTACTACCTTTTAAAATAAAATGCCCACAGCCTCTACTTGAAACACCACCTACATACACACTGACAATCAGTCTGACATTCAATCTGTTTCCAACCTACAGTCACAGAAATAGAGCGCTGCACACTTCATTCCAAAAAAAGAAACCCGAAACACTTTCTCATTTTAAAAACCTTTTAACTGTTTGACTACGCAAAAGTTTTGCCTCTGCTGAGTTCGTGCCCGTACCCTAATTCATGAACAAGTATAATTAAAATGGAATGGTGTGGGATACTAAAAAGTATTAAAGTGGGATTTTGAAAGGCATGTAAGATAGTTGGGTGCCCAGCTCCCACGGAAAGTCAAGGTGCCTAACTCATTAGGCATTTTTTGAAAATCCCACCCTTAAATTCCACAGGTTTAGGGAGAGCACTTTCTCCACAAGTGGTGGGATTGCAAGTGAGCTAGGCAGGCCATCACTAAAAACTGTATGGGACCCTGACACGGTCACATTTTTTTATGCTACAGACATTATACTCAATCATCTTTTTTTTCATGTTGTCTCTTTTTATCATACACATTAGAAACCATGTAATCAGCACGTCAGAGTTTAGCTACACCAAACGGGCCAAAAAAGTCAATGTATATACTGGTTCAAAAGTTCTATCATGCTATATGAAATAGCAGTTACTTTCAGGAACTCATCTGTAACAGAGGATCTGATTTTAGGCACTGGACAAGCTGCACTTGATGCAGCCCAAGTAGGACAGGAAGGACTGGCCAGGGCAGGAGAGGGAAAAGAGATCAGATGTATAGGTTTATGCCATATTTATACATTTCAGATTCTAGGGCTGCTGGAGGCCACTTCAGTCTCCAACAGACGGTAGAGCAGCTTCCAGGGCTGCTTTAATTTTACACATGACTGCAACAGTCCCCAAGAGATTGTCTGACAGCCCAGAATATCTGGGGCTCAGTTACTTTGGTCACACTCGTATCCTCCCCTAACCAATACAGTCTATCCCCCAGCCATGCTCTCCATGCCCAATGCTGTAGGAATGGGGGACTGTGTAGGGCTCATCTGCTGGCCCTAAACCTTCGGGGAATACTCTTTCTCCCACAGATATTTCTTAGTGGGGAGATCTGACTGATTTCCAACCTCTTTACACTACTTGAATGGCATAAATCAGGGCCATTTTATGCAAGCCCCCTGCCCAACCATCCAGAGTGTGAACAAATGCAGTCCCACATTTGTGAAAGTTGTATTTTCTTTTCCAGGGATTACTGTTACATAACCCCACACCAGAGACTTGTGGTCACATTAGTAGCATTTGGAAAATGCAGTATACGAGAACTTGTAATGTATAAAGGACAAAAGTTCAACAAAAAACGTACTCCAAGGGTAGTGTCACACACCAGGGTATAAGCAATACAACCTAGTGATCAGAACAGGAGTGGCTGGAGCAGAATCAGAGGGCTGTCCCATAGGAATGGGCAGGAGGCAAGTCAGTGTTCAGGAGTTCAAAGGAAAGTATGGACTAGGACTGGAGTGGGATTGGAGCAAGGGTCCATGCAGGAAACAGGCGTGGGGCAGATGCAGGTGCAGAGTGCCTTGATCAGCTACTGTGATGCTGTTGCTACAAGACTTAAATGGTGATTGGTTGGCCCTTCTATCCAATCATGGAGCCACTTAGTGAGGGTTTATGGGCCCAGGCAAGCTCATTAAGGGTCAGCTGATCTCCTGAAAGGTAGATTATTAGAAATAAGCGCTTATCTCAAAAGATGGAGATTTATATTCCTAATTCCTTTTTTAAACCCGAACTGGAGTGATGGGCAATATATTGAGCAGAGAATTTAGACATTAAAAAGCTAAATCAGGGTTTGAAGTCAACTTGAAATGCCTTAGTCCTAAAAAAGCATGCACAAAGATGTGTTAACTAGTTTTAAACAAAAGTTTAAAAACTTCTGAAAAATATGTGATATTAAAACATTTCAGTGATCTGGTGTGAACCAAATGTTTTAATTAAATAGCTCTAATTAGATGTTAGAATAAATATTTTGCTCCGTGAAGTGCAAATCCCAAAATACCAGAGGGAATTCTCATGCTCAGTGCACAGTTCAAGAGGTTGAAAGAAACAACAACCTCTAAATCAGGCCCAGTCCATTATTCAAACTAAGTATCACTACAGATACTACAGTTCCAACAGAGGTGCCAGGTTTCTGCTAATGAGTGTGATGAAAACAGTATTACAATTTATATTAGAAGTGTGAATCTATTTGTAAGTGTTTTGAATAATCAGCCAACTAGTGTTTTTCTCAGTTTCCAAAACACTGAGGATAATTGAAGCTCTTTGCTATTGCTACTTAATCACTATAAATTCAGATAGATCTACCTCCATTAGATACTAGAGCTTGCTTCTACTTAACCTCCTACAACTGGACTCACCTCATTAATGCATGTTTATCTGATTTGGAATGATTAGAAAAACAAAACAAACCAAAACAACCAAAACCTTCACAAAACCTTGCTGGGAAAATTATTAAAATAAAAAAGCGAGGGGAGAAGAGTCAAGATAGGTTTGTCTGTAGCAAGAATCTCTAACAATAGCAGTATGGGAATACCGGTTTCATTGAAAGGTGAAGGAAAGGCTGTCTCCATGCTCAACATCCAAAACAAGGCTAGATATGGGGTGTTTTACAGAAGCCACCTGTCTAAACAGTTAACAAAAATGCCTGGTGAAGGGAATGCCACAGAGTTAGGAATGGCACAAAGGGTTTTAAGCACTGCATAGAAGAGGATTCAAAATTTCCAGTGGCTCTATCTGAAAGCAATGGATCACAGGGAAATTATATGAAAACTGCCAGACCTTCTCCTATATAAATGAATTGTATGCTCCTATGTGTATTCAATCAATGGGCCATTTCATGTCTTGCAAAAATTTAGGTAAACTAGTTGCAATAAATGGCTTTCTTCTGCTGCTCAACTGTACAGTTTTTCATGCCAATGGTTCATCTTAATGGAAATCTGCCTTCTTCAGGTTACCTGCAATGTAGGAAAGCATGGCCAGTCTATTCTTTGACAGGTTACTTGTGAAATAAGCTGACCTGCTGAAAGTCAAGGTCCCTATTATTCTAGGTCCCTATTATTCCCAAAGGTTTTTTTGTATGCATAAAAGTCTGATCTAGGATTCTCAGGTCATAAGAGAAAAAACTGCCTTCTAAAGTGTCAAAATTCCTATTATTGATACTACAGTGTATGTATATTTAAAGTGTAATCTTGAGAGCAAGCAGTTGATAGCACTGGCTAAACCCACACAAAGTATAAGCACATACTGTGAAAGATTCCTTACACAGCTCTGCCAATGCACCTTTATTCGTGACCTTCAACACCCTGAAATTCTAGTTTTGGGCTTCTCCTGGGAAAAGACTGCAAATTGTGAAGAATTATGCCAAATTGTATAGTTGTTTTATAATGCAGAGGAATGTCCACTAGGGACAGTACAGACCAACACTACTGAGAATCTTATAATTTCTTGCAAACACTATGGCTTTAAATAGATGCAAAACTTCTCAAGCATTTAGGTATAGAGCAGAGGTTCTCAAAGTGTGGTCCATGGACCACCAATGGTTCGTAAGCTCCATTCCTGTGGTCCGTGGATAGTTCCTGCGAAGGTGCGCGCCTGGGCAGCTGCACAGAAGAGAATGAAGGGACACCCACCTAATTAGTGGAGCCGTGCAGGTGTGGCTCCACTGATTAGGTTCCTGGACCCTGGAGAAGATGCACATGTAAGGTGAGGTGGTGGCCTTGGGGAGAATAAGGGGTAGGAGGTGGGAGAGGGCAGTGGGGGGAATTTGGGATGTGTAGTGCTGCAGTGGCCAGAGACAGCCCTCCATCCCAGCCTCAGCTCTGTGGCTGCTGAGGCCAGGGAGAGACCCCCCTCCATCCTTCCCAGCCCCCGTTTGGGAGTTGCTGCGGTGCAGGAGAGAGCGAGAGACCCCCCTCCTTCCCAGTGACAGCTCAGGGGCTGCCACGGTGGGGGAGAGAGGGCACATCCAGCACTTTAGAAAGGTAAGACTACTGATATTAAAATATGAGTTTTGTGCTTTTATTTGTAGAACAAAAAAACGTTAATTATTATTAAGTTTTTTTATACAGTGCTTTTATCCAAAGCACTTTACAATAGTTAGCAAACAGTGCAAACAACATCTGGAAAGATCATTAAGTGGTCTGCCGAGACCCTCAGCAATTTTCAAGTGGTCCGCAGAAAAAAAAGTTTGAGAACCACCATTGTAGAGAAATCAAGTGAGAAGAAATTAGATTATCTATAGTAAAAATAGGAATGAGGAATTAACAAAAAAGTAAACTTTAATGGGATAAATAAATCTGAGGGGCTGTATATTTAGTATAACAATGTCAACCTCAAATATTTCAGTGTGAACACATTTACAGTTTCAAATTCCAAATGACAAGAAATGATTTCTGAGCTCAGACAACTCACTTGTGATCCTGCAAAAAAGAGATTGTAAGATCTATCCATGTAGATCACACAGTAGGATAGGGACCTTTAACTGATCTGATCTCTCTGCTCAACACTACTATAACCCATTTCACATACCCATAATTTATTAAAAACTTAAAATCACAGATAACTGACAACTGTGAAAATATAATTAGGGATAATTAATCTTATTTCCTGTTTTCAGTAGAGATGACTGAACCTGCAAAAAGTTATTAAGCCTTTAAATAATACTTCAGAAAGCAGTAACCTCACAACACCCAGCCCAACCCTGTAACCACAACTTTGTTCTCTCACATAATTCTCCATGCTATGACACCACTACCTTTTTTAGTGTCTTAATTTTGTATTGAATGCAAGAAAGACACTGTACTGTAACCGAAGTAGAAAAAAATACTTCAACTCCCAGTTGGGCAATAACTTTTGAAGTTTATTCAAGATCTCCTACCTACTGTTCTTCATTTCAGAATCCAGCACTCTCATACACAAGAAGAATATTCGCTCTGTCAGTGGGGCACCATATTTCCCCAGTCTTATCAAAAATCTTTACTTCCTGCCTTAAATAGGCCATATGCAACCATGTCTGACATCTGAATCACGAGAAATCTTTTCTGAGCCTTTTTTAATCTCTGGAAAGTAGTAGTTTAATTTTTTTTCTTCACCTCAAACTGTCTCTCTCCTTTTGATCAATGTAGCTTTTATTAGTTTTCCCTGAATTAATTAGCACTTTTAGTCCATACTTACTACCATTATATCTCTAATTTCAAGAGAAGATATTGTGTTTATTCACAAAATCGCTTAATATTTTCTATAATCTTTTTACCTGAAAAAGTATAAATCAGAAAAAAAAATCAGGAAATATATATATTTTTAAAAATCTCCCTCACTCATATCCACTTGAATTTGAAAACATACTTTACGTACATCTCTACCCAACACCAGAAACGTAACAATACCAATTATGCTTATGGTACACAGCATTTTTAAAGTGTGCAATTATCCCTTTTCAAGCATCGTTGGGGACATTGATTATGCATGCTATAATCTACTTACTTACAGACACTTTTCTATTAGTTTAAGCTGAACATTTAAGTCTAGTAGGAAAAGTTTGACTAATGCTAACATGGATAGAAATGATTTTTTTTAAATAAAAAAAATAGTGAAAACTGTGTGTGCATATATAAATAATCGACACCCACACACAACACCACTGTGCTAGTGATTATTGCGAGGAAATCAGTTTAAACTTTACAAAATGAAGTATGACAAGTCTGACTTTTTCTCCCCTGCTCTGAAGAATCCCACTGGAAAGTGACAGAGTGTGACTGAGAATGTGTGTGAATGTGGCTGCGTCTGTGAGCTCTTACACAGAAGAAACTAGACAGTGAAAATAGACCATTTCTAGTTTCATTAATAAAGCTGAGTGAAATATAGAAAAAATAAAAACATGATAAGAGGTGAAAAGTAAATGATTTTTTGATAATTCTTGCCATTTAATTACTAAAGACATTAACAACAACAGGTAAGGAAAATTATTTTTAAATATATGATTTTACCCTGACAAAGTCCTGTTAATAGTTTATATGTGGCTAAGAGCTCAATATAAGAAGGTAATTAAAAAGATCCCTTAGTAAATGCTCTTCTGGTTTTACTTGACTATATATTTCCTCTCCCTAATAGAGGCAAACACACATCCACAGAGTCACAGATCCCAGCAAGCACACCCTACCAGCCACCCACTAAGACTGGGGGATCCAAGCCTCTGCTGCTCCGGATTCTTGGGGTGTTTCAAGCTTCCCTGGGCCTCAGCAGGCTGCAGCACTGTTTCCTCCCTCAGCCTCCCTGACGCATTTCATAGGCATGGACTTTCAATTACTACCCCTCCTGGAAATGGAGCTTCTGAACCCACCTGTCCCAGGCAACGGGAACCAGAGCTGACCCCCAAGATATGAGTTGCTTAACCAAACCCTGTCCCAAACTCCACCCCAGAGGTATTAAGCCTCTGACTACAGTTTAACTCTCTCAAGGCCACATAGCAGTTGTAAAGCACATAAGACATTCACACACTTTGCACAGTCTCACATATCATCCATGTAAAACACCGTAGAGCACAGATCATCCAAAACAACGAATGCTACATGCATGTCACTTTCTCTGTCTCGCACTTCCCTTAAGAGACCTTAAGAACCATCCGTGTCCAGGAAGGCAGACAGGCTTCACTCAAGCTGTCACATGGTGACAAGCTCTCTCCCCTCACAGACTGGAGGAAAAGCTACCCAAGCCAAACACTTTTTTGCCCTTTTAAAACCTTCAGTCCTGTGTCAGCTGGCACCCTTGCCAGCTTCCCAACATGAGCAGGAGCCCCTGCCAGGTGACTATGTTGCCAACATGACTTCCCCCTACGAAACCAGTCCTTCTGGGCAGGGATCAGTCTTTTGTCTAGAGTGAACAGATTTCCAACAATTGCGTACATAGAGTCTATATTACTATTCTTTTGCCACCAGCCTTTGGAATCTCAACCCAGCACGAAGATAAACAGACCACAGAGAAGATAGCACAAGGCTTCACATTCAAAATGGTTTTCAGCCTGATACAAGGTTCATAATCTCACACGGAATTAATAAATTATATAGACATATTCCCAAATCATTTCTCTCTCTCTCTCTCTTTCTCTCTCTCTCACACACACACACACACACACACACACACACGAAAATGCTTGGGACCTTTCCAATCTATGAAAAGGAGTGAGTGGGAGAAAGGAGGAAGTGTTCTGTGTACTCCCCAAAATGCTACCACCACTTCAGGTTTTTCCCCTCTTCAGATGACAAGAACAGGACCCAGATGCCAAGCTGTGGAAGTTATTTTCCAGTGATGGCATCTGGCTCTTTGGCACAATCCACTGACATTTGTGTTGGCTTCTTTGTAATTGCCTCTGGGTTTGTCAATGGGTTAGGCTGCTGATAGGATGCTGTCTGCCTCTGGATGCCACATTTCTTTCAACTCACCTGTTATTGTGTTTAATTTCTCTTTGAATGAAATCCTTTTCCATTCTTTCATGGAATCTCTGCACTGAATCCAACAGACCTAATGTAATAATTTAGTGTAGAATTCTTATGACGATATACAATATATAGGGACAGGCCGTTTCTGTGTGTACATTCCACTTAAGGAGGTAAATCGCCCCAATCCTAATGAAAATAAATAATTTGTTCAGGTACCATATCCCCTTTCTTCTCTTCTTGACATCTTTTGTAATTGTAAACATAGCTTTGAAAGTGTGTTTAGAATGAATGCAATTTAATAAGCCTGACAGTGATGGCCAGTAGTTTCACTATTTCACTGTTTACAATTACTCCTGTAGTATTCAAAAAGATACCGACCATGGGTGTTCTATGAAATATCCATCTGACACTTTCATGTCAGTACATAGTCAATTAAAAAATATTTTTAAGAACATCACAAAAGGTAACTCCAACTGGCTATCTCACAACAATGTGGTTTCCAGTCTAAAAAATCAGTTTACATGACAGTAATTATGAAAACAGATGGGCAAGGAGCCAAAAAGTGGCATCATACAGACAATGGGCTGAATGCATCTGGGAGCTGTGGAGCAGAAAGGAACTATGCCAGATTGTGTGGCAGCTGAGAATCCTATTGGCGACCATTTGCTGTGCAATCTTAGAAACATCTGAAAAATTATGCATTCCCCACTGACTTCAAGCTAAAATGGTAAAGGAAAAACTGTTAGCCTCTGTCTGAACTTGAACATATAATATGCTGACAAGTGTTTTATTTATTCTTTTGAGTACTCAGGATTTTCTTTAACGTATTTCCCTTTTCCATTTCAACCGTCCATAAAGAGTTGTTTCACATTTTAGATCAATACTGTCAGATGTTCCACTACTGGTAGTCAAAATGTGCCAACAATAGAGCCATGCAAATACTGCAGACAGTATTATACAATAGATTCAAATTATTCCTAAAAATAAATAATAATAATAATATGTACATCTTATTTTTTCCTTTCAGTAAATTTAAAAATGTCGCAAGACAGCTGTTAAGTGGTAGTTTATTAACATAAACACAAATAGAAATCTAGACAAGATTAGGTGAGTTATAATTTCTAAAATGATAAAAACCTCACAAAACAGAACAAACCAAATATCCCTTAGCTGTATCCCCCCTAAAACAAACTCTTTTACATGAAGTAGTTCAAACATAAAACTTATATTCAAACTGTAGTGGAACTATAGTGTTCCATTCACTAATCAACCACTGTAGATTTTAACAAATGCATTTTTCTAATTAATATTGAAATTGGCCATCATTAAGGAGAATGCTAACAGCCTGGCTGAGTAGATTAAGATCAATATTCATATGAATCATGCTGCTCCAGTGATTAATAGCCTTCAATTGTTAAAACTAGTACAGTGATAATAAAGCATTATGTTTAGTCCAAGCTGATATATAATGTTATTCAGATATGAACTTTTTAATTATGAACAAGTCTTAATAAATAAATCCTTTGGAAGTAAAAGGGATGGCATTTCCTTCTGTGTCCCTCAACAGGATATTTGTAATACCATACGGGAGGGCAGCCTTGCAATTAATCTTAGAAGGTTCATTCATTTTCCAAACATCGTTGCCTATTGACTCCTGCAGAAAAGTACTCACTCACTCGCTTGCTTACATTAATTATACATATGAGAGAAAGCCAAGGAAGTCTGCAAGACACCAGAGACTTCATTAGTTTCCCCTGTAAATTCCAAATTTGTTTCATGTAAACAAAATGAAGCACATTATTGACACTGGCAGGTTCCTATCCAAACAGTCTCCCTCCATGCATGCAAGTTGGCTTGATGTCGCATGTCACCTTCACTTTAGCTATAATAATTGTTAACAGACACTACATGTCTTTCAAGGGATCTCAGATATTTTAGCTTCTGCCTTGCAAGACTTTATAGTCTCCAGAGAGCGAGAAAGTGCTATCTAACATTGTAAACTCCTGTCATAAGGTTTTATCTTACAGAGCTATATCCAGTCCTTACCCAATACAAAGTTGTTGTTTTTTTAATGGATCTAAGAGGTTAATTGTTGGAACGAAGATAGAAGGGAAACAATGACCAGAACTCACGTGTAAGGATCTCCAAACAGAAAAGAAAACAGCACCCCATTCCCCCCCAATAAAAAAGAGGGGAGGAAGGGGCACATATGCAAGTTCTGGAATAATTTTGCTGAGGATGGAGAAAATCATGTGAAATTATCTTAATATTTTCTTTCAGTATTTAGAATTTTGGACGAGTTTGAATTTGGACTGATGATTAATTTATTCCTTCTATTTCTATATTCAATATGCCTAAAAAGTGACCTGTTGGTGAATTTAAAAAAAAAGTTATATTTCTTAATCACTGTTTCAACTCTTTAGAACAAAAACACCAGCAAAACATACAGAAACACATGTAAAATGTACAAAAAGAGTAAATTGGTTAGCACATCTGCCCGTGACAATTTTCTTAGTTCCCAACTCCTGTGAAGTCCAATACCCCTTTATAGGCTGCATTATGGTACAACAGAATAATCAAATTCCTTGTGCCTTAATAAATGAGTATGTTGCATGAAGCCCTGAGACATTTAGCCTAAATTCAATCCAATGTCTTTCCTATATGCGACTATCTGCACTCAACTCTCGGGTTGTAGACAGTATGCCATGTCACTCCATTAATTATAAGATCATTTTGAAGGGTACGACAATTAAGAAATAAGAAATGTATGGGAAGAAAATAAGTTTGGATGGGAAAATCCTTCCTTCAATACTGTTACAGAGCAACATATAAACAAATGTTCTACTTTCAATTAAAGGATTTGTTTGTGAGCATGCTATTATTTTGCAGATTGAAAAAAGTTTAGCTGATTAAAGCATCAATGCTGTGACTTATATGTTTTAAAGTAAAGTCCATCAATATAAAAAAGGTATTAAAATGTGAAAGTGACAGTAAATTTGAATTCAGATAGCATCTTAATAGCAATTGATAGCTTTGTGTGGTTGGGAAGGGGGAGGATCATCACTTGTTGATTTTACTCAGTTAAAATAAATAAGAAAAGAAATCATTAACAATAGCAGTGTTTATCTTGGGTCGACAAGGTAAATGTGGCCAATACAATAAACTGTCCAGTGGCAGAAAAGCAGAAAAATCATCTGTATAGCCATGACTGACTTCTTGGTTAAGTCCAACAAGAAGGGAAGCTTATAGTTAATCAGTAGCACTTCACTCAAAAGAAGGTACAGAGAAGTGCAAGGACATTGAATACTTCCGCAAGCTACAAAACCAAAAGGCAAAAAACCCTGAGTGCTGGGAGCAGAAAATGCTCAGCATCACACAGAGATGTTCAGCATTCTGCAGGATTGGACCCTTACCAAACAGCATCACCAAGTGTAACTGATGTTGTATTGGGGCTCAGCAAATAATCAATAATAATATAAGCAGACTAGTCGCTTAGAACTTTTGTGTTTGTCTGGATACCAGTAGAAGATTTTTGTACATGGAAAGATACCAGAACATTGTCAAAACATTCATGCCACTAAAAAAATAGACGGCTTTGCAACATCACCTGAAAGGCGAGCACTTCCCAAGCTAGAATGCAATTCTTCTAATGCCCCAGCTCTCTAGCAGGGTGACCCACTCAAGTGAACTCGTCACAACTGCAGATAGAAGAACTCATTTTGCTGTCTCTTCAACTCTTCCGACACCTGCTCTATTTTTAGGCATGATGCTTCAGCATGCCTAACACCTTCAACTCGTATAAATTCAAAGAAAGTAGAGGGAACTTACTACCTTGAGGATAAAGCATTTTTGTCAGGTGATGTTCTGAAATTAGCAAGAATCCTGAACCTCCTGGCCTTCAGTGAAATAGGTTATTTGCCACTTACAGAACCTCGCCTTCACACTGGAATGGAGCACACCAGGGAAGATATGCCAAGACAGCACTCTCATCGCTGAGACCCAAAATGACAAGTCCACTTGCTTCCATTTATTGGAGAGTATGTGGTGGTGACGTACCTGCCACTGGAGAACCTGAGAATTCAGCACGGCTGCTTGGACTTACTTTGTAGGGGCTGTTTTTTTAAATTTACTTATTTAGTCATTTGAGGAACTTTTTAAACAAGAACATAATATTTTTTTCCCCTCAAATGATTTATCTTTGGACCCACCAACCTTGAAAATGTCCCTTAACACTGAAAATAGTAAGTGCCTAAATGGAAGATGTCCTGCATTGTGCAGATGCTGTGGTCACCACGAAAGATTAAATATGTATGAGCTGGTGACAGATACCTGCTCTACAAAGTACAACAGGCTTGTAATTACCAATTTAAGAGGAGCAAAGCTGGTGTGAGTTTTTATTTGATTCTGTCTCTCAAGGGAATAGTTTCTAACAGAGGATTCTGTTAAGAAATAGTGAAGTATTTCATAGTATTTCAAGTATTGCATTACATAACTCCACAAACAAATGCAACCCCTTCTTACATTAAAGAAGAGGTGCAACTGTAACACTGACAGACCCCAGTGGTCAGCGGGCAGGATGGAACCTGGGGCCTCTGGAGCTTAGTGTATGAGCCTCTACTGCATGAGCTAAAAGCCAGTTGGGTTTTATCTAAGGCTATAGAGCAGACTCATTAATATTTATATATCTATATATCTATATATATCTCCATCCCTCTCCCCCTCCCCCCCCCTCTGATCTGGGTGCCACTAGATGGGACAGAACACCACACCCAGAAGGTGTGTGAGTTACACAACTCTTCTACTTAGTGGTCATTGGGAGAATCCCACTCTATACAAATATATAGATGAGAATAAATGGTATATTCAATAAAAATCCTCAAGCCCAGAGTAAGGGGTTATGCACTGTTGAGCTGCCCCCAACAGCAGTCTCAGAGTCAATCTCCCTCCTAGTTCCCCAACTGTCCCAGGGAGAGAGTCAGCTGTGCCAGGTCAGTAAACCCAGGAGTCAACTGTGCAGTGTGTTCGTTCCTTGATGCGCTGGTGCAGCTTAGCAAGTGGGTTGGGGGCTGGGAGAGTATGGAACCAATGCAGCTCCTAGTCGGGGTTGAGGGGGAAGGGAAGACAATTGTACTAGGCCTATAGATCAGGGCCCCCCAAAAACATCTGTAGGGTCTAGCGCCCCAGCAAACATGATGTATTGGGGCCTCAAATTTCTCTTGAAAGGCCTGCTCCCAATCTCCACCCCCTCTTGGTCACCAGCATGAGACAGCAATATAGCTGCTCTGCAGAACCTGCTTACTTCTCCAATGCTGCTTCAAAATACACTATGGTACTACGTAAGTGCTTTTATACCCATTTTTCCGAAGGGCACTGTGCAGTTAGTGATTAGACCAAAATTATATACTTCAGTACATGTAGTCAAAGATATTAAACCAAAAATTCATGAAGAAAGTTTAAACATAAAACTCTTATAAGAGACATCTCAATCTGCATCTTTGCCTTGACATTTTAGTGCTTTCAGACTGAAGAATGATGATCTAGCTATCCCGGGTGCCTGCAGATCTGCTGCAGTGGCACTTCAAGTGGTAATAAGTAATTTTAAATAAAAACATTACTCACTTTTTAAGTGCATTAATATCAGTAAGTATCAACACTGTGCAGCAATACATATTCCCTATCAGTTCCCATTGAATTTAGAGTCATGCAAGGTCCAATTTGTCCCCTAATAAGGATGATGGCTACAGGAGGCGGATGTGGAAGAGACAGAAAGGGGAAAGGAAGCAGACTGGCGTGAGAAGCAATGTTAATGACAAAGATGCCTTTTAATATAATTTACATTATCTTGAGAAAATAAGTAAAATGACATACTAAAGAATGTGAAAATCCCTGTTCCAAAGCAAATCACTATGAAAATAAGCTGAATCAGACTGAATGATAATATTATCAAGATTTCAGAGTTCTGCATCACAGGAAAGTGATGTTAGAGCAACAAGGGAATTTACAGGTCTTTTTTCTAGCAAGGAATATAAGGTTCATCATCAAAAATAGAGCACAAGTTTGCTCTTGCTTACACTGATTTTACTTTCAGTGATTTCATTGGCATTAATCTTGATTTACACGGCTGCAAATGACACTAGAATCAGTCTATAGTACTCATGTATTCAATATTCACAGTGTATTAAATTTATTAGGCTAATTTGTCAAGTTTCCAACAATCCCATCTTCCTCCACTTTCATACCCCTAATTTCAGTGGCAATAAAGCTTGCAACAGAAATCTATTCACAGTGCAGACAATATTAAATTTTAAAGTAAAGGAAAAAATCTAGATAGGATCATTGTTTTTTTTTATTTTTTTGAATAAATGGTATATATTAACAATGGCAAAACTTTTTAACACAGACATTCATAAAGGGAACAATAGTTCTTCAACCGAAACTGTTGGCTTAGCTATAACTTTTCATAACGTTGCAGCCAGGACTGTACTGCTTTTTCCACTTTGACTTTGTATTAATTTTCATTTGATTAACATAGTTATACAGATTTTATTGATTCTTAGTTTTATTAATTAATATAACTTTGTGTGATAAAATTCAATACTCACTTCAACACGAACAAGTTATCAAAAACCCCTCAATGTTATTTAATTAAAAATGAACATTATGGTGCTACTTAAAGCCATCGTTCTGTTTTTACAAGGAGATGTGTTTGAAAAGCCATCAAAGAAAGTGTTTATTGTTACTTTGTCCTAAGAAGCAGGCAATAATGTCAATGGGTTGTACAATATTTTCAGTATTTCACCTCATTTAAGAATGTGAAAAATTTAAATGCATATCTCAAATAATTTTTTCTTAACTGATATTTTTCAACTTTCTATAACTGTGGATTCAATTTACAAAAGGAGTGCCAAACCACAATAAACAAACAAGCCGTTGACAATTGCAAGTTAAAAAAACAGCACATCATAAATTATCTTGAAGATGCAATAATTTCACATAAATTACTATAATTTCCTTTATTTTATAATGTAAAGTACTGTTAATCACTTAAAATAACCAATATATCATACATGCAATGTATATATTTTAAAGCAAATATTGTGTGTTATATTTCAAAACATCCATTTAGTAGATATTCCACTCATACTTAAATAAATGTAGCCGTGCCTTCATGCAAATAGTTGGATAAAAGACAATGTTTACATTTCTATTCATTTTATAAGTTTGAATTTGTTTGTTCACCTGACCTCTGAAATAAAGTCTTTAAAATGATTAATCTAACAATACTCTATCGTACTATGATCAGAAAGTTATTCAGGATAACCTTAATTGAATAATGTCTATCAACAAGCAAATATTGTAGTGAATCACATTTCACTTAATAATACCTGTAAATGTGACTCCAGGAAAGCTGCAATTTCTCACAAACAACTAGCAATGCAAAGAGACATTTTCAAAATCGAGGGCAAATGCTATGGATGACTTTCCCCTGCTTTCACCAGGCACTGCCATTAGAGTGCTTTAGCTTCCATTAAGTTGTCACTTCCCTGTGCTGCCAACTTTTCAAGGGGGACAATTCGTTCTGACAGAACCATGGGCTGTCATATATACTCAGTTCAGTAGAAACAAACAGGAAAACCCTCAAAGCTGACGGATTTATTAGTGATTGGAGCTGGCACATATACTACCTATACATCCAAAGCTAGGGTGAACAGGTTAGACCTTATTAATTACCTATTAACTACAGGATATTTATTTCCATTGCAGAAGTTTCATTTTTAGGGCATGCAAATGTACAGTAAAAGGAGAGATTTTATTTTTGAACTTTGTGTACGTTTATCCTTCAATGACTAGAGTAATTTTGCAATGGAGAAATAGATATGTCGTACTTTTCAAGTACCTTTCATAACATTATTTTGTAGAGAATGATCTACTATCTCCAGGAAGCAGGTTGCATGGCCCCATTCTAAGCTTAAATTGCACATGTGGTAGGTATCAGTACTACTTTGAACTTCACACCTTTCATCAGAGGATCTTCAAATAATTTACACACTTCAATGAATTAAGCCTCACAACACCTCTGTGAATTTACTATTATTCTCTCCGTTTTACAGATGCAGAAAGTGAAACCAGAAAGAGGCCAAGTGAGTATCTAAGGTCACACCACAAGACAGTGGCAGTCAGGTACAGGATCATGATTAATTTGATCCAATATGAGACACTGACACATTTTTTCCTACCTCCCTATACTGATTCCTTGTCGCTCGCTCCCTCTACTCTTTAAAGTTCTATAGCTGTGCTGGCCCTCCCTCCAGCAGCACAGTGCTTCTGTGAGAGGGGCTGGGTTTCCTTGTGGTGCCATCTAGTGGTTAGGTCACTGGGTACAAGCTCTGCCCAGTCTCCAGCATCCCTAGACAGCCATCTCTCCAACGCTGGGGGGGTCCACCTTTTGGTAAGTAGCAACTTAGTCCTTCAGCTGGGTCACCAATTGAGTTCACCCCCCCTGTCAGGGTAACAGAGGCCAACAAAATATATATATTCCAACATTCCAACAAGTAGGATTGCCAACTTTCTAATCCCATAAAACTGAACATCCTTGCCCTGCCCCTTCCCCGAGGCCCTGCCCCCCGCTCACTACATTCCCCCTCCCTCGGTGGCTCGCTCTCCCCCACCCTCACTCACTTTCACTGGGCAGGGGGTTGGGGTGTGGGAGGAGGTGAGGGCTCTAACTGGGGGTGTGGGCTCTGGGGTGGGGCCAGAAATGAGGGGTTCAGGGTGCAGCAGGGGGCTGCGGGTTGAGGCAGGAGGTTGGAGTGCAGGAGGGGTGAGGGCTCCCTCTAGGGATACAGGAGGGGGCTCCGGGTTTCGGGGGGTGCAGGGCTGGCACAGGGTGTTTGGACACGGGTTTACCTCCAGCAGTTCCAGCGGGGGGGGGGGGGGGGGGGCTAAGGCAGGCTTCCTGGCTGTCCTGGCACTGCGGACTGCACTGCGCCCTGGAAGCAGCCAGCAGCAGGTCCACTCCTAGTGAATCAAGAACAGTAGAACTGTACTTGACATATTATGACTGAGGGACTCACCCAGAGGTGAAAGTATGCAGGTACTGTCCGGTACGGCATTCCGGCAAGAGCCATTATGCTACCGGACCGGCTTCCCCAGGCGGCAATTTAAGGGGCCTGGGGCTCCAGCGGTGATTTAAAGGGCCCAGGGCTCCAAGCTGTGACTACCACAGCTGGAGCCCCGGGCCTTTTAAAGCTCAATTTAAAGGGCCCAGGGCTCTAAAGGCCCCTCCTCTTCTGGTTGAGGCCCCGCCCCTTGCTCAGGACTCTGGCACACCGGTAAGTCCTTTAAGTTACTTTCACCCCTGGACTCACCCTCAACTAAGCAGCACTTGCTAGGCAAGGGACATGGGTTCCAAAGCCCAGTTAATTGCGAGAGGTTGTGGACAGGTATTTGTCCCTGGTGGTGTGGACCCCATCTGAGGGTCCTAAACACCACCTTGACCCTTCCTCGCTCCACTGTGCAATAACACAGCTAATTTAGACTCAAGTAAAAGTCTTCTTACATGCTGCAGAACTGAAATCACTGATACCTAGGTCTAAGCATTAGACATACTCTGAGCTAGTGGTTCTGATGCAAGAAGACTATCCAGGTGCTGGTGGAGAGGCGTGGCCAGTGGGACGGCTGGGTGGCTAGCGGAGAGGCGTGGCCAGATGGGTGGCTGGCAGAGAGGTGAGGAGTAAAACCCCACAGAGAGGCATGGCAATCAGCCATCGAGGGCCCAAGCAACGGAGAGTGTAAGGTGCCTCCATATCTTTCCCCCCTTCCACCCAGGCTGCAAGGTACACTCTCCAGATGAACTTCTGAAGTCTGGTGCTGCACTGACCAGGGACAGCAAATCTGAGTTGGGTGACTTTTGGGTTGCTGAACTTAAGACCATGAGGGGAAAAGGACACTGCCCACCTTACTTGAGGGGCAGTCTTTTGCTCATGGTTTGTGTTATGAATCCTGTTTGTGGTGTTTCCCCAGCAAAATGCCGCATTATTTCCCTCCTTTGTTAAAAGGTTTTTGCTACACTCAGACTCTTTGCTTGGCAGGGGGATGGTAGTAATTGTCCCAGGTCACTGCGTGCGGGCTCAAGCCGGTTTTGCATTGCGTTATTGAAAAAGAACCCCTAGATACTGAACCCAGTGTGTTGCTGCCAACTCTGATGGGCAGAAGGGTTACATATTTTTACTAGGTATATACTAGGGTTTTGTCCAGTGCCATTTTTAACATCTCAGGTGACGGGACTTGCAACACTTCTCTTGGGAGAGTATTTTACAACCTAATATACCAGCCAGGCAGTTATTTATGACAGTCAGTATAAATTATGGTTTATCCAGTTTTTATCAGTTTTATACTTTTGTGGTACCCTAATTAATTTCTCTATCTTCTGGGTATTTAATATTTTCCACTGCACATTTTAGTGCATTGCACGATAACGATGGACTGAAGAACATGATTCAAGTCAAGCATGTGCTTAAGATTTTGCTGATCTTGGTCTTTCTGTTATGTAGGATGTTATGTGATATACTTTATCATGATCTACCCTAATATTTCCCAATTTGGACAAATGTAGAATTATGAGAAATGTTGAGAGTTAAAACCAAACAAATTCAGAAGGGGTTTGTTTGCTTTAAATCATCATCTGGTACCGGTGAACATGCAGTCGTGGGTTTCTTTTTTACTACTCTATGATCCTGATCCAAAGCTCATGGAAATCAATCCCATTGATTTCCATGGGGCTTTGGTTTGGGGCTTTGGTTTGGGCCTTATGTACTTCAATGTGTAATTAAAACTTACTTTTTCAAAACACAATATATTAAAAATGTGTTTGTTTTTAATTTTTTTTTTTATAATTTAATGCCTTAAAACAGTCATAATTTTACCAAACTGATTTTTAAAGCCAATGCTTTTTAAAGAAAATATATATTTAAAATTAATTTGATGGATTAAATGCACTATATGTCTGAGGGCAGGTAGGGAGATTTCATGAAAACAAAGAACATACAATTTGTTTAATCTGTTTTCTTCACTGTAATTTTAAATAGTCAGGCTCCTGAGGAGGGCTCAAACATCACAAGGCCAAACTCTGCCTTGACTTATCTGACATCAGTTGGGCTGTAAATTTGCCCTTTTTTTTTTATCCCCAAACAAGTATTCATTATGGGTGAACACGGACAACAGGAGTATTTTGCTTAAAAGCTGAAGTATGACACAAGCAAATCTGTCAGCTATGAAAAATTCACTGGGGTATTCTTTGTGAAGCCATTACCACTAAATGTAAACCTGTTTCTTCTTTGCAGTAAATGTCTATTACATTTGTTTGTAACTGTAAGTTCAATTCTTTAACATACCTAACAGCTACTTTGAAAGGTAAATATATATATGAATGAGCACTATTCAAATCCTGACAGTCTTTCCCCCCTACCACCAAACTTTTAACTAAGCTCATCAATTACTCTTAACAGTCTAAATAGTTGGCAGTGTTTACCCAACATCCTTTCTGAGTTATTCGGCTCCATCTCGCAGCTCATTAAAAGCATCTCTATTTATTTGCTGTGTGTTACAGTCCTTAACTTTGGCACAACATGCAAAAAGGAAGCCAATTTTACTTTTCCCTGTGGTGTTAATTGGTAGAGCATGCTGCCTGCCTCTTCATTAATTATGTCAATGTGTATGAAACTTCCATTTTCATGGTGGTGAATTAACAAAGCTTCAGAATGAGGCTGACAAAAAGCCAGCACACTACTGTTTATAAAAAGTGGATAATGAAGGGCACCAGTGGTCAGAACATAGTGTTTATTCCAAAGCGCAGCTTCCTCCCTCTCTCCCTCCCATTCAGATACCATCTCCAGTTTTAAGCAAACATTTTCTGAAGTAAACAAGATTAACTATGCTGTTGAAAATAAATAAATCCTCATATAATATACAGATAATGGATCTGGAAACACTAACAAATAAAGGACCTCTGGGTCAGCTGAAATGGGGCTGTCCTCAGATCATTTTCACACAATATACTGAGCTCATCACCACAAGTGTAAAGAAATCACTTATTGCTGATAGCTCACTCAACACTGCCTTTTTGTCTTCAAACTATGCTGGCCAGAAAAAAAACAAACAACAAACAAACCCCAAAACACATTTCCTGCCTAAGTGAAATTCTTCTGGAAATCTTTGGCCTAATTCTTCTCTATTTACTAATTTAAAGGTTGGTAAAAAAGAGTGATACCTAGCTTTTTTCCCCCACTCTTCCATATGTAGTAATTACCAAATAGTTTGTTGTAGCTTTGCGTAAAGTCAGAACAATGCGTAAAGCAAAATTGTGAGGCTTTTCTTTGTTTTTCATTGTGAACATTAGAAACTTTTTAAAAATATGCACACTTCTAAGCATTTCATATCTTGTTCAAAGATTCAGAATGATGTATTCAGGGTATGCAGTTGTACAAGCCCTCCATATTCAGATAAGGAACAGTATATACCATCACTAAGGAAGGCATAAGCAATGTTTACGAAGACCTTTATGACACTTTGAGTTGAAGGAATTTTTGTAAATTTCACTTTTGGAATAGAAAACGGCTGAGTTCACAATTTAAAAATAATACATGGCAGATTTAAGACAAACTTACCTTTCACACACTGGATGAAACGACTTCACTAATAGCATTAAAATCTAAACATAAGCCTCCTTAACTGTTGTATATCATGCATATAACTACACAAACACAGCATGTATGGAACAGTGTTCTTCTGAGAGGGTCAGAATGTCCCTTGGAAAATCTGTCTATTTATTGGTTTCAGAGTAACAGCCGTGTTAGTCTGTATTCGCAGAAAGAAAAGGAGTACTTGTGGCACCTTAGAGACTAACGAATTTATTTGAGCATGAGCTTTCGTGAGCTACAGCTCACTTCATCAGATGCATACCGTGGAAACTGCAGCAGACTCTATATATTGTTCAAGTGTGGGCACTGAATTCAAAACACAGTGTGCAGGACTATAACTAGAGTAGAAAGGACCAGAGAGAGGGCAGCAATTAAAAAAACCCCCAAACTGTGGGGGGTATCTGGGGGATCTTCCTCCAGGAAATTCTGAAATGCTATGTACAATTTTGCTACATTTTAAAACATTTCCACAAACAAACAAGAAAACCATCACCACCTAACTGGCATTTATTTGGAATTCTAGACTAGAATAATTTTCCAGCTGCAATTTGTGCCACAGACACCAAAATCCAAAGTTACAGAGCCAGAGAGTTGACGCATATCACCCCTCAGACACATGCAAACTTCAATAAAATTATTCATATCACCAATATCTATATTTTAAAAAACCCAGAAAACCAAGGCAAATAATTGCCTACCGACAATAGATTATTGAGCTTTCCTAGCCATCTATAGCCCAGACCCTTTTCTCTTTACTGTTGTGATTAGTAGGAATGGTCTTGGGACTTCAGAGGTCTGTCTGCAAAGAATGACTTTGTGGCACTGAACAGAGTCAGCGTTATAAAAAGTATTGCATACAATAAGCCTACAAAAAACATGATAGCATGCAACAAGTTAGAATACACACACACACACACACACACACACACAATTGGAAGGAGAGGGAGAACAAGGGTAAGAGGACAGTTTTTAGGTTAACTAATGTATAACTTGATGGTTTGGAATCACGTGAAAGGTGAGCGTGTGTGTACATGCGTGTGCATTTAAAAACCAACAACACACTTTTGCAATGAGGTTGACAAAAATTCACCACACTATCCTTTAAAAGAAGTGGATAATGAAGGCTACCACACACAATCACCTCTCTCAAAACTTATATCTAAACAAAAACGCTAACCAAACCTAAACAACTGAGGGGGCTTTGGAGTCTTGCAGAAGCTGCACTTTAAGAAATTGTTGTAGCAACCAGGCAAGGAACTAACAAACTTCAACAGGACTTTATTTTTAAAGTGGAAACCTCTTTACCAAGCTGCTGCTGCACCCTCGGTAGCATTCACTCCGCCTCCTCAACTCCCTCCCCCCCTTCCTGTTTCCTGTCCTTTCAGACTCCCAACAGCCAGTGCTCCCAGTTCTAATAATTACAAGCAGCATCTAAACAACACATTCCCTTCCTCTCTTAAGAAACTCTCCCAACTAAAACAAACATTGTTTCATATTTTTTCCTGTGGTTAGAACAAGACACTATACTGTTGGCAGAAATATTACACTGAAAACACTGTAGATACTACATAACAGTCTCTAGTCCAGACAAGTAGTCATCTGGGTCTGACAGGCCGTTTCTCAAGCCCCGGTTCCAGTGCAATGTCTTGTTGTGTTAATAGTACAGTGAAATCATTCAATGCAGACTGGGCGTTGGCATCATCTCCTCTTGGTGCATAGGCAGGTGCAAGGTAAGAAGCATTCCATACCCACCCATCAGAAAGTCGATAGGTGTAAGGTCCCTTCTTCTCTATGATTTTAAGAGGAGCTGTGAATTTATGGTCCCCTTTACGTAAAATTCCAGGTTTTCGTATTCTAACGAAGGAACAACACTCAAATTTTGGTTCCTTAGCACCCCACCGCTTGTCTGTGAAAGCCTTATAACTTTGCTTGGTTCTGTTCAACTGTTTTTCTCACATCATCCTCGGTTGGGGCCTCAGGTCGTGCCTTTAACAATCCAGCAATGTTCAGTTTAGTATTCATCTGTTTCCCATGCAGTAACTCTGCGGGCGATCTTTGCGTTGTGGCATGTCGTGTAGCCCGGTATGCTTGCAAGAAATCAGCAGTGAAGTTTATCCACAATCACCCTTCCAGTTTAGCCATTTGTAAACTCTCTTTCAAACTTCTGTTAAACCGTTCGATTTCCCCATTGGATTGAGGGTAATATAGGGATGACCTTCTGTGTAAAATTTTCCTCTCTGCTAGAAAAGTTTCAAACTCCAGGGAAGTAAATTAACTATCATTATCTGAAACCAGTTCTTTGGGGTTACCTTCCGTGCTAAAAACTGAAGAGAGGAACTTAATTACTGTAGCAGAAGAGATTTGCGATGTAAATGCTACTTCAGGCCATTTACTGAAATAGTCTATTAAAGTGATGGCATAACAGCAGTCACTTGGAGCAGTATCAAAGGGTCCTACAATGTCAATCCCCACTTTTTCCCATGCAGATTCAGGAAGAGTAACAGGCTGTAATGGAAGGGTACATGTCACTGCTGTCTTATCATGCATTTGGCAAGTGACACAGGATTTTAGGATTGCTTCAGGTTGAGAGTCCATCCCTGGCCACCAATACAGATCCTGTAGTCATTGTTTGGTTCTGACAATTCCTTGATGAGTATCGTGTGCCAAGTGTAGGAGTTTTGACCCCGTAGCACACAGCCATCAAGCAAAGAAAGTTCATCCCGAACTCTAAAATAAGGCATCATAACTGGGTCAAGGTTTTTAGGGTTACTGGGCCATGTCTTTGTCAGAATTTCCCGTAGTTTTTGTTGAATTGGACACGCTGAACAAGCAGCTTGAAAGTGCTCTCTTGTAACTGCAGTAAGAGTAAGAGTACTGGTAATAAGCACAACTACTAATCCTCATCCTCCGATGGACCATCTGGTGAAGGCAAAGGCAGGCAAGAAAGGCAATCAGCTACCACATTTGGGTTTCCAGGCTTATATTCCAGTTCATAATTGAAATACAATAATCTTGCAGACCATCTAGCAATACGGTATCCTGCTCTTCCCAGTCCTTTCGTGGTGAGCAACGTTGTCAAAGGGCTGTGGTCTGTGCACAACTTGAATGTGCAGCCCCACAGGTAAGTTCTCCATTTTTCAGTAGCCCAGACACAAGCAAGTGATTCTTTTTCGACTGTAGAATATTTCCTCTCAGCATTACTTAATGTCCTTGAAGCAAATGCAACAGTCCTCTCTGTGTTGTCCTCATGAAGTTGTATGATGACAGCCCCAAGTCCATAATCAGTAGTTACAATTGTGGGCAATGCAGGAGTGAATAGTGCAAGTACTGGACTATGTACAATCAAGTCTTTCACCACTTCAAAACTAGCTTGTGCATCCGTTGTCCACACTAAGGTTGAATTTCTCCATAGTAATTCTCGTAATGGTTCAATGACAGAAGCATAATTGGGAATGAATTTTGCATACCAGGAGGTAAGACCCAAGAAGGAATGTAAGGTTTGCAAATCTGTTGGAGGAAGAGCATATGAAATTGCCAGGATATGATCTGGATCAGGTTTTAGTCCAGCCTGTGAAATTGTATGCCCCAGAAAGGAGAGTTCAGTTTGTCTAAATTTGCATTTGGACCTATTGAGCTTGAGGCCTGCTTTGCTGATGCAGTTTAGTACAGACTGCAGGTTATTGTCGTGCTCCTCAGAAGTATTTGCAAACATGATAATATCATCCAGATAGCACTGAACTCCATGTTGATTCTTCAGAATCAATTAACATCATTTTTGGAAGGCACTTGGGGCAAATGCGAGACCGTATGGAACATGTTTAAAATGAAATAGTCCCTCATGTGTAATAAATGCTGTGAGGTCTCAGCTATCTTCAGGCAACATAACCTGGTAGTATGCAGCCTGCAAATCAAGAGTAGAAAACATCTTTGCTCCACGGAATTCTGCAAATACTTCTTCTATGTGAGGAAGAGGATGGCTGTCAATCACAATAGCTTTATTTGGCTCCCTTAAGTCCACACAAAGGCGAATGCCTCCACCCTTCTTCTGTGTAACTACTATAGGTGAAACCCACTCCGAGGAGTCAGTCAATCTCTTCAATAATGTCCTCTTGAACAAGTTTTCTAAGTTCCTCTGAAACAGCTTCCCTGACTGAAAGCGCTGTAACTTCTGTCGTACAGGCATCACATTATTCCGCATTTTAACTTTATGCAGAAACCTATAAGCACAGCTGAGTTTCTCCTCAACCTGGTGTTGGGTTCCAGCTGAAACTGGTGTGTGTACCGCAAGAGTGCTTTGCTGAGGAAGATCAATTTGTCCATTCACTACCCTGAGATTTAAAGCAGCCAATAAATCTCTGCCAAGGGTAGGAGTGCCTTTGTGGACAATGTAGAACTCTGCAGTTATACAGCAATCACCAAAAGTAACTATTGCTGGCAGGCAGCCATGTACTGAAATATGGTTTTTCAAATAGCACACCAAGTGAAGCTTGGGTTCAGTAAGAGGCACATCTTTAAAGTAATGCAGATAGATGGAATCAGGTAGTCTAGATGCTGCTGAGCCAGTGTCCAACATTAGCTGCATAGGGTGTGATTTGCCTAACGGTATGGTGAAACCGTTACAGTGAACTTTATTTGTTCTGGAATATGTGCAGTAGTGATTTTGTCCACGCTCAGCACAGTAACAACTGGTATTGTAACTGCATGCACCTGTTGATTGAATTGGCTGCTGTGACATACTTTTGCAAAAAGATTGGGCATTTTGCTATGATTGCACTGAGCTATTTTTGCTGGACATCCTGCGTAGCTTGCAAAGTATTGTGGGGATCCACAGCGAAAGCAAAGCATGCTTTTACTGTATTTTGAATTTGCTGATTTGATGGTTTTCCATTAGTTTTCCTCTTGGAATCATTTGTCTGCAGCTATAGTGAACTTTTCTGCAAAGGAGTCACAGCCTGGACTGTGCCTCCTGTATCCATGCTCATTATTTTGGCTTCAGCTGTAGCTGACTCAATCTGAGGAGCAATGGTTATTGCTTTTTCTAGTGTAAGTTGTGATTCTAGAAGTAAGCGTTCTCTTACACATAGCATGGTTGTTTTCTCAATGAGCTGGTCTCTAATCATCTCATCTGCCATATTCCCAAAGTCAGAAGTTACAATCAGGCTCCTCAAGGAAGCAATATACTGCATTATAGCCCCCCCCCCCCCGTTTTCTGCTCACGCTGGCGAAATCTGTAGCGATTAGCTACTACATTTACTTTTGGCACAAAAAAGTTCTTTAATGTGGTGAGTGCAGACTCATATTTATCATCTGCAAGGGGAAGAGTGTAAAATATACGCTGCCCTTCCGCTCCAAGCACGCTTTCTTACTTCAGAAATCTCTGTGGCAGTGATTGCAAGTAGATAAGTCTCAAACATATGGATCCAGGCAGTAAAAGCAATTGGAGGCTCACCTGGGCTTTGCAGTGAGGGTGCAGGTGGGTTCAGAGGCAGAAGATCCCATCCTCATCACCAAAATGTTGTAGCAACCCCGCAAGGTACTAACAAACTTCAACAGGACTTTATTTTTAAGGTGGAAACCTCTTTACCAAGCTGCTGATGCACCCTCGGTAGCTCTCACTCTGCCTCCTCAATTTCCCCCCTCCTCCCCCTGCTTCCTGTTTCCTGTCCTTTCAGACTCCCAACAGCCAGTGCTCCCAGTTCTAATAATTAGAAGCAGCATCTAAACACCACAGAAATACTACAGGAAACAGGAACAAGAGGAGATATGACTAGCTATAAATGAAAGAACTAAATGTGAAAGCAAAGGGCTATAAATAACATGGCCAGGAAGCCTAGAAACAAAAGGATTGCCATCTAACATGATTACACTATGGCCTGATCTTGTAGCATAGAAGGAGTCTACTTATGTTTTAGTTTTGTCCCTTAAATGTGCCAAAGCCCTGTAAATGGGTAGTGTAGATGACTTGAAGAGATAGGAAAGGAAACAAACCAAGACACAGACAATGGCATTAAGCTTTCTATGAAATAACACAAATTCACCACTTACATGTCCTGTGCTTTTCATCTTCCTTCTCTGCACTTTCTTTCCTTCCATTGCACGTTCTCCCTCTGCCTCTTACAAGTTCTTTCCACATCCAACTTTTCTATACCATTTAATAATCATTCCGTCTTCACTTCTCTCCTCTTCATTCTTCTCTGCAAATGTTGCCTTCTCTTCATGCTCCCCAATACCCTTCTCACTTTTCTTGTTTCTCTCACATCTTCATTTTTCCCATTCTCTTACCCATTCCCATTACATTTCCTTTTACATTTCATCCCTTAAATCTGGTCCTCACTCTACCACCAGTCATCATCACTGTGTCTTCTTCTCACTCAACTGCCTACTATTTGCCCCTCTTCATTATCCACTCCCCATCCTTTCATGCTCCTTCAAATCCAAAATGAGTCATCCCACTCTTACACTCTATCCTACCTCACCCTATATATTCCACAATCCTCAATTCACACCCACCTTTTCTCTCATTTCAACCCCCTCCCCCGGCATAGGCTATCATTAACTTTTTGTTTTTTCCAGTAGGGGTTCTCTACATGCCTGGATCCTGCCTAATTTCTTTCTACTCCCCCCGCTTACACCTCACTTTCCATCTCTACTTAGCATTTCGATTCCCCTCTCTCCCTCCCATATTGGTCTCATCCTTAGCAGTCTTTTCACTTGCACCCCAGGCCCTCACTCACCCCTTGTTCCACCCTAGCTACCCATTCACTTCCCCAGTTTCTCCCACACGGGAATTGGTTCTGGTTCATGTCCCCCACCGCTCCTAGGTGTGGTTTTCCTTTCACTCCAAAATACCCCCAAGCCTCTCCCAGTCCTTCCTGTCTGGCACCAACACTCCACATTCCTCTCCAGCTACGAGTTTCCAGTTCCCAACCCGAGTCACCTTTTTTTGCTCTCTGCTCCCAGCTCCTTCTTGTACCGCCTACTCTACTCACTACTTCCATTCCCAGCCCCCGGACCTCACTGCTGCCCCGGCAGCTCCTGTGCATGCACACATCCATCCCCACCTCAGAAGGAAATGGACTGGGCACCTCCAATGTAGGGCTCCTGGTGACATTCTTCTCCCTTCCCTGAAGGCACCCTAGGCTTCCCTGCTCTGCCCGCAGACCTTGAGAACGGGGAGGCATGATGCAGCAGGGGTCTTCTGCTGGATGGAAGGAGGGGGGAAAGTGTCACAATGCTACCTGTTGTTCAGAGACAAGAACTGCACTGGGAATTTATGTTCA
Source organism: Eretmochelys imbricata (assembly GCF_965152235.1). Lineage (NCBI taxonomy): Eukaryota > Metazoa > Chordata > Testudines > Cheloniidae > Eretmochelys > Eretmochelys imbricata. Next base: position 27,706,359 of record NC_135581.1, read on the forward strand.
ACTAATTATCCATCATAACATCCAAGTCCTTTCCCAGGATACAGCCCCCCATGCTGTAAGTATGGCTTACGTTCTTTGTCTCTACATGTATGATGCAATCTCATTAAAAAAAAATCAGGCTAGTTTGATAAGATCTATTTTTCCATAAATCCACATTGATAGGTTAATTATATTACCCTGCTTTAAATCCTATAATCAGGAATTCCATTATTTTGCCCAGGATCAATGTCAGGCTGACAGGCCTATAATTAGGTTTGGCAGAATTCAATTTTTTACATATATAATTTCAGTGGATAATATTGATGTTTATTTTTAAGCTTTTTTTCTATTTTCTATGCAATTTCAATTTTCACAGTTGTGGGAAGTTATGGGGGTGGGTTGGCCAAAAATTATGTAATGACAGACGTTGAGATTCAAAAAATGAAAGCATTAACTTTTAACACATACACTGCCAATCTCATGTCAAAATATATAAAGTAAATATCTTTAAATCAAACCCGAATAACTTCTCTTGCAGCATTTTTCTTACTTTGCCTATCTGTAATTTTGATCATCTATGGAACTATTTTTTTCATTGGTTTGTCTATGTACGATGAAATCAACATGTACTAACAATGACCCATAAAATCTAATTCTTCCAAGTCTACCTAATTACCTGGGTTGTCTTGTTTACCCTTTTTAAATAGAGGTACAACAGTAGTTTTCTTCCAGTCTTCTGGAGCTTCCCCAGTGTTACAAGACTTATTGAAAATCAACATTAATGTTCAGTTTACTCCTCAACCAACTTTTAAAAAAACTCTTGGATACAAGTTATCCAGACCTGCTGATTTACAAAATGTCTAGCTTTAGAGGCTGCTGTTTAATGTTCTCTCTAATTTCTGTTGGAATGGAAAGTATTTCATCATACTATGCTATGACTACATCATTTAGCGTCTTCCCAAATACAAAACAGAAATACTTATTGAAATGTTCTGCCTTATCTTTCATTATTCTTGATAATTCTTCCATTTCCATCTAGTAATGGACCCATATCATTGTTAGGATTTCTTTTGTTCCTAATATACTTTGAAAACCCCTCCTGCTTATTGTTCTTAACTCTGCTGGTCATAGCTTTCTCCTTGTGTCCTTTTGCTTCTCTTCTCAATTTTCTTCAATTCCTAGCTTCTGATTAACATTCCTTACTATAAACTTCCCTTTCTTCCATTTGTTTTCACAAATAATTCGAAGCCAAGTCAGTTTTTTTTTTTTAACAAGTGTGGCCTTCTTTATCAATTGTGGCTTTGGGGGCATCTAGTAAAATATTCTTAAACAGTTCCCAATTATCATTCACATTTTTCATATTAAACTCTTTCTCCCAACTGACTCGATTCAAAATTATTTTCAGTTTTGTTTCAGAGTAACAGCCGTGTTAGTCTGTATTAATCAAGTCTCAGTCAGTTGTACACAAACTACTGCTAATTTTTAGGTCTGTGATCAATTCCTCTTTTTCCATCAAGATGAGGTCTAATATAGAATTATCCCATGTTGGAGGCCACACTTTTTGAGTTAATAAATTATCATTCATAATTTTTAGAAATGAGATAATGTTTTAGTACTGGTAACATGAGACCTCCAGCATGTGTCACCCAGAATGAAGTCCTGTATAATAACACAGCTCTTTCCTACACATTAAGAACAGGCACTTAAGGAAATGGTCTATATCACAAAGTGGCTGACCCCCTGAGATTGAAATAGATCCAGCTCCACTTTCCCAAAGCAGGTGCTCCCGGATGAGCCAATTAAGGGGTGGAGCTGTACTTCAGCCAGGAAATGTCAGAGAATGTTCAGTGAGGAGACAGCTAGAAGGGGAACTGCAGAGTGAAGCCTCCTGCAGTGGTCACTGAAGAAAGGAGTTGGGGCTGAGACCATCCAGCTGAAAGTTTTGTTTTCCTTTGGGAGAAAGCAAAGGTGGCAGGCCAGGCCTTGAATCTTCTACAGTGACTCAGAAGATTTGTGGTTGGAACTTCATGTTAGTAAAGAAACCAGATCCAGGAAGGGTTGTGAGTAGATGACCAAGAATGTGTGGAGTTTTGTTTAAGGAGCCCTGGAGAATGGGAAAACAGGGACAAGGCACTGCAGAGGCACCAGTGGTCATGAAGGGGCACTCAGGTAGCAGCCCACTGCATTATAGTCATCCTGTTCTCTAGAGTAAACTGACGGTCATAGTAGATACCAACTTGTGTGCTCTATATTAGAACATTGATCCACTGAGCATTACAAGTGCTGGGAAGTCATATTGCATACTGGCATGTTAAAGTGGGTGGAGCTAAAGTTGTGGTTCATGGGGTATGATATTGGAGGCAATGCTAAAGTATATGCCTGCATCCAAAGAAGAGGATATCCAATGTTAGGTGACAACTTTCCATTGCCTCGCTTTTGTGAGTTTGTGTCAGGTATACTATGTGTGTAGCAACATTAACTGCTTCAGATCATCATTAGAAAATACTACAGTTATGTTGTTAATCCCACTTTTTTTCTGTCTTCCTCCTTTCACTAACCATGTGATGTTTTGATATTGTGCAGGTTTGTGCATTTTGTCTCCCTTCCCCTTGCTTTTATATAAATGGTCATCAGCATTATGTAATCAGCACTTTCTGTGCTGAGCCAGTTTTTCAGGAACTTTGTATCACTTCAGTAAATACCAACTCAGTGCAGGGAGATGGAGTAGTCAGGAAAAGAGTAAAATCTATGGTACTTGCAGTTAGGAGATGTTTTGTTACTGCTAATAACTGGAGTACATTCTCTTCTCTATTACGATATTACACAACTACCATATGAAAAGTAGTAATTGGCTGAAGACAAAGATTGAACCTCACATACCAAACAAAAGTGCTTGTAGAAGTACAAATTATATTAATTATATTGACTACCTGATCTCCTGCCAAACAAGTGGCTTTTACCATTTCTAAGATTACCACTGCAAGTAATACTCGCCCTCCAAAGTGATGCTTCTTTCATTGACACCACAGCATTAGTTAACAATAAGTGGTGTCCAGAAGACATATTTCTGGGTGTACTGTTATGTTTATGGCACATACACAGAGACGTTAGATAAAAAGAAAATACTCTTGCTGGAAGATTGCAACATAACATTACATTACTACTTAGAATTCAGAAGGATAAACACACAAGAACCGCAAAACAAAAAGACAAAGCAGGCTGCTCCCTCAAACAGTATGGCACATCTCAGCCCATATTACTTTAGACTGACTCTAATTGTATATTTCCCTACAGAGCCCCATAGCCTACAAGGAGGACCAGGAAACCCCTATATCTTAAAGTGAGAGCTGGCCATTTTTACACAGTTTTCAATATACTACACTAGAAGTACATCACTCCCATAGGCACTACCAAGTATGTTAAAGAACAAAATGCTTTTCAGTGAAAACAGAGCAGAAACTGAAATTTTGGGCCAGAGTCTTCAGCCATTGGTTGAAGCAGGTGCAGAGGTGAACCACCCCCAAGGAAACTCTTAAGGACAGTACTTCCAGGGCCTCAGGGAAAGTATAGCTACAACATTTTTGAAATGGTACAGTATTTTCTGCAGGACTGTGAGAAAGTGAGGCAGGGCCAGAGCCACAGCCTCACCACTGCCTGTTCCAACTGAATGCCCCAATGATCATTGTGTGTAGTCCTCCCACACCCCTAGTGCATGAACTATGATTGTACTTGATCCTTAATATGGGCACAAAGCGTGGACGGAAGCGCGTATGTGCACTCCTCCCCACATCCTTGTACACTCTGGCACAGCCCAGCACATCCTAGCCCTCAATGTTTCTTTCATTCTATGTAAGGTATGATTCTAGGAGCAATCTAGAACAAGGTGGTTTCAGTTCTCAATGAAGTGCACAGATATTTTCCTTAGTTTCATTTCACAAGGGTTTGTATCTGCTGAGTTGCACACAGTATTCTGGGTTTGAAAGAAGCTAAACATCAAAAGGGGAGGGATAGCTCAGTGGTTTGAGCATTGGCCTGCCAAATTCATGATTGAGAGTTCAATCCTTGAGGGGGGTCATTCAGGGATCTGGGGCAAAAATTGGGGATTGGTTCTGCTTTGAGCAGGGGGTTGGACTAGGTGACCTCCGTAGGCCCCTTCCAACTCTGATATTCTATGATTCCATAGCATCTGAAACTCACTAGAAACTGAGGAGTTTCATTTTGCATGAAGACTAAAACCAGAGTACTTTAACTACAGAGTTAAAGCAGGTTCACATGAACAGTTCCCAGACTTTAGTAAGCCTTTCAGTGAACCAAGGGTGGATGATGAATTTGTAACTAAACAAGTTTGATGAAGATAAACTGTCACAGCTGCAGTGATATTATTCCATATTCCATAATAAAACAATACATAGAAATGCAGTGTCAATCTGTGTTTTTCATATAAAACAAGAGGTTAATAAAATATCCTATGGAAATAAATTTTAAAATGAAATTGATTATATTTTACAGCAAGAAGAATTACTTGAAATAAAATTTTCATCTCTTAAATGCTTGCTGTCATCTCCCAGTATTTGCTATTAAGTCAGACAGTCAAAAAAGTCTTTTATTAACCATTGTCTTAGGGCGTGATTCTGCGAACCTTACTCACGTTGAATACTGACACAATTAGTCTTCTTAGCTTCAATGGGAATCCTGGTATGAATAACTGCTACACAACATGTGTAAGGGTTGAAGAATCTGTCTTTTATTTTGCATATTATAAATATGTTAATGATAACATAATACAGTGTTTGTTTCATGGGCTTAAAGGACTTTTAAAACTGAATAATTCTTATAGCTGGAGTCAGTGTCAATGCCCTATTGCATAGTGCTTCACTGAAGGCATAGTGAGTGCACAGCGACAGATTTTGACTGGAATCAGAATTAGTGCCCAACTGCGGTATCATAAAGCACTGGACTGGAGACAGTAAGTTCGTAGCCTCATACCCAGCAACGAAATGGAGGTTGAAGGAGTACACAGGCACAGCATTACTCATTCAGTCATGCAGAACAATGTCATCCAGGCAAAACATGCCTAAGCAATTCTCTTTCCTGATGAAATATAGAAAAGAGCTGTCCAGGAGGGTTTAAAGGGCGATACATATTCCATTCTACATATGGATATATTTGAAAGAAGAGTGCTACATGGACATCAGCACTATAAACAGAAACAATTACTCAGTGCCTCTGAGTACCTTCTCAGGATTACATATTTCAATTTGGACAAACCATCTCTCTTTCCTCACATCCAGTCTTATTTTCCTTCCAAATGATATGTTTGCTGGCACATATCTGGTACACACCTGGTGCTGTCTATCAAGCCCCAGGTCTCTGTGCCTGGAGCAAGATCCAGTATCTGGGCAAATGCATACTTCCTGAGCTGGTCCTCTTGCATTTACCATCTCCCCTCATAAGCTGTTGTTGTGAGCCTTTATTTTCAACTGGGATGGAAAGCGAATAAATCCTCTGGATCCTGGGAAAGAGCCAGCAGAAAGTGCTGAACTAATAAGAGTCTGTGTCTATGCCCCAGAGACCAAACAGCTCATGCCTATGATACCTACAATGCTTCCAGCTTGGGATTCTGAGCCTGGTTCCAAGAACTAATATATCACTGGCTTCAACAATCATTACTACATTAATATAATTGGTTTAACTAGCAAGACACATCTGACTACAGCTTTTAAAAACTGAAAGGTCCAGATGCAATAAACCCTATAATTACTGCAGTGTTTGAAAAGGAATGTGAAGAGGTTGTTCCAAGTGATTTTTTGACCCCAAATATGCTATCTGTAGCATTAGGTAGGTAGGCAGGCAGGCAAGCAGATAGACACTGCTTTTCATCTTCAAAACACTGTAAAGTCATTAGTACCCATTTTACAGAGGGAGAAACAGTTTTAATGACTTCCCAAGGTCAGAGAGACTCTGGCCAGAAGAACTTTGTCAGACCTGGAATGTGAATTCAGTAGTCTTGTGCTCTGATGACTGAATCAGATCAATCCTTGACTGCATCCACTAAGTGATCCCAGAATATAAATAATAAAAACATGAGAAATTTCTGAGGGACAAAACAAAGTGAATAGGCAACACAATCACAGATGAAATTCAATATTGATAAGTGAAAAGCAATGCATGTCAGAAAGAAAAATATGAACTACTTATGCACCTTACTAAACTCTAAACAAACAATTTCAACTCAAGAAATGGACTCTGCACAGTAGTGGTCCACCCATATCCAAAAGGATATTACAGAAAAAGATGGGGAACTACAGACCAGTTAGTCTGACTTTGCTGCCTGGGAAGCTACCAGAGCAATGTATAACACAGACAATTTGTGAATACTTGAATGAAGGATGAAGGGGTAAATCACTAGCTGCCAGCATGGATTTACAAGAACAAAATCATGCCAAATCAGCTTGATTTCTTTCTTTGACAAGGTAACTAATTTTGTTGATGGGGGGAATGTGGTGGACATAATATACCTGGACTTCAGCAAGGCTTTTGACACAGTCCCACATGACATTCTGATAAGTAAGCTCGAGAAATGCAGGCTCAACAGAACTACCACTAAGTGGATACATAATTGGTTAAACAACCACAGCAAAGAGTAACTAATAAAGGAACAATGTCAGATTGGAGGGAGGTCTCAAGTGGAGACCACTGTTCTGGGTCCAGTGTTGTTTAACATCTGTATTCAAGTCCTGGATGTACATATGACACAAATCTGGGGAGAACTCCAATACTTTGGAGGATAGAGCTAAAATTCAGGGGAATCTTGATAAATTGGAGAACTGGGCTGTAGATGACAAAATGAAATTCAACAAAGACAAGTGTAAGGTTCTACATTTAGGGAAGAAAAGCTAAATGCACAAATACAGAAGGGGGGGGGGGAACTGGGCTGGCAGCAGCACTGCTGGGAAGGCTCTGGGAGTTGTTGTGGATCACAACCTCAACATGAGTAGCAATACAATGCTGTTGCAAAAAAAGGAAATGCCATTTTAGATTGCATTAACAGAGGCATAGCATGCAATTCATGGGAGGTGACAGTACCACTCCACTCAGCACTGGTTAGGCCTCAACTGGAGTAATGTGTCCAATTTTGGTCACCAATGTATAGAAAAGATGTAGAGAAACTGGAAAGGATCCAGAGATGAGTGACAAAGATGATCAAATGCAAGCCATATGAGCAAATGCTGAAGGAACTGGGTATGTTTAGTTTGTAAAAGAAGCGATTAAGGGGGATATGCTAGCTGTCTTCAGATACTTGAAAGGCTCACACAAAAAAGATGGAGAAAAGTTGTTCTTTTCTTGCCACACAGGGCAGAACAAGAGGCAATGGGTTCAAAATACAGCTTTGCAGATTTAGATTGAATCTCAGGAAAAACCTCCTAAACTGTAAGACCCGTAGGACAATGGAACATAGTGTTTCAGGAAGTTGTGGAAGCTTTTTCACTGCAGGTTTTCAAAAGGAGGCTGGATAGCCATCTGTCTTGGATGGTTTAGATCCAAAAAATACTGCATGTTGGCAGGGGGTTAGACTATATGATCCTTGTGGTCCCTTCTAACCCTGTGATTCTATGATGAAGCCCAGAGGCAAACAAGAATGATTGGGGGAATGGAAAAACTAACATGAACAGAGGTTGAAAAGACTGGGTTTGTTTATCTTAAAAAGGAGACAAGGTAAAAGTACACAAAATAATTAATGGTCTAGTGAAGATAGGGAGAAAAGAAACTCTCAGTCTCTCTCATAATACAAAAGTAAGGGGATATTCAATGAAATTAAAAGGCAGCAAATTCAAAACTGATACAAAATACTGTTTCCATGCAAAACTGTGGTATGTGGAACTCATTGCCACAGAATGTCATTGAGGCCCAGAACTTAATAAGATTCAAAGAGACTGGATATTTATATGGATAACAAAAATATCCACATTTAAATCAGTAACCACAAAATCAAATAAAAATGGAGAGGATATAAAATCTCATGCTTGATAGTTTAAACTATTCATCAAACAAGAAAGGGTTAGGAAGAGACTAGCCTGAAGGGACATATTATCCCACGTATCTGTCTTTTGTGGAATTTTTTGCACCTTCCTCTGAAGCATCTGGTGCTGGCCATTCTCAGAGACAGAATACTGGACTAGATGGGCCATGGCTCTGATCCAGTATGGCAGCCTCCATGTTCCTCAGATATTGTGAAAGAACTGAGAAGACTCTGGAATAGTGCATGAATGTGTTACATAAGCCACCCCACAGACACTTGGCTTAAACATCTGGGCTTTTTGATATTCCTCAACTCAGACTTCCAACTGCACCTAGATGTTTGGTGGTGGAGACATGTTGAAAAACTAAATATTTTACTTGAGATCCCTCAGATTTCTGCCTAAACTTCCCTAGAAGATATAGCCAGCCACTGTTAAGTTAGTGACCACGGAAAACTCAGAGCGAGTCTTAAAACTCTTCACTACCTAATCTAAATATGTGGGGCGTATTTTGAACATTCACTTGCAGTTCAACTCCAAGTTGTGGGGCCACTAGATAATTATTTATGCTGAACTAGAGCCAAGTCATGGACCAGGATCCCAACACGCTAGGTGCTGTATGAAAACCAAAGACAGCTCTTTGCCAAAGATTTAACAGTCTACAGAATAAAAATGAAGAGGTTAATATATTGAGAATTAAGCTACAAAGTACGGGGGGAGGGGCGGGTTTTCACATCAGACAAATGGCAGATAGGACTCAGATTCACACCAGGACATCTCTTCTCAAAAGATTACAAAACCAAATTAAGAAAAGTGATGAAGAAACAGAAATATGGGTTGTAATTCATTCTGAGGACACTACAAAGTGAGGAAAATGGCACATCTGTTTGCTCATGATCACTGAGCAAGTAAGTCCTTGTTCCAGTATTACAAACTCATCATCTGACATGAAAAGAAGAAACCATTCACAAGCCAATATACATTAACCACAGCTTGATAAGAACACTGAGTTTTCCCCAGATCTCTAAAATGTATTGGTGGCTCTATAAATCTCATTTTCTATTCTCAATTCTTCCTTTCCCAAAAAGCCTCTACCTATCATTAACTCAAGCAAAGGTGACGTTGAAAGCTGCATTTTAAACTATGTTTCCCGTTACTTAATCACAACTTTTAGGAGCCTTCTTGGGGAAACACTGAGAACACAGTTACAAACGAAAAGGAAAGACTTCAAAAAAAAAAAATTGAGAAATAGTGAAGGACAAACATTACATATGGCCAAAAACCACATGCTTGTTCAAGCTGTGGATATGTGGATGAGTGATCTTAGCTTGGCTGGAGTGATTATAATAAAGCATTGTTTGACGATGCAATATACATGTAAATGGACAGATATGTAAGAGAAAAAGGTAATGAAGGAGCTATAAAACAAAATAAATTGTAAACCTCTTGCTGATCAGGTAGGGAATGTCATTAAGATTGATGGGGTTATCTGAGACTCTGCTATCAGCTATGCTAAAGCATACACACATCTGCATGGTATTTCCATAAAGCCTCTGAAATCACAGGGATGAAGAATGAGAATATGATGAGCTGCAAAGGGCTAAATTGGCTCCGAAAGGCCATCAAACCATGTGAACTGTCAATGAACCAGCACAATAGAAAAAAGAAATGAACTAGTGTTACTGGTCAAGGCGATTTCTCCAAACACTGTAGACTGAATTTCTGTTTCTTCCCGATAAGTGTATTATTTCATTAAGTTTATAAATCTTGACTTGCAAGAAACATTTCTGCTTTTCACCTAATGCATTCTGTTGTATTGAAGTATACTATTGAGTGTTTTCTAAGGTATATTTCCTCTCTGTCAGAAGCCTGAAATTCAGTTATTGAAAAGCTTGCAGGAAATGTAGTGGGCATGTGTTTGTCACTCTTGGCAAATCCTTGTTCTGTGGCTGACATGATTCGGAGACCACCTTTTAAAGCTTATCTAAGAGAAGGATAAGACAGCATTCACAGAGCTTCAACTCAAACACAATATGGTCAGTAACAAAATATGTTAACACATGACTGGCAGAGATGTTTCATTCCCAGCTTTCCAATTATGTTGTTTTTTCTTTTTTCAATAAAATATGAGCTCCTGTAAATATATTTCCTTTCAGCACCTGAACATTCAGGTAGTGCCAGAGTAAAGATGGTTAAGTGTCATTTTAAATATGAATGAATAGCGAAATCACTATTTCAACTTTCTACATGAAAGATTTAAAGCAAACTTACTTATTTGCCATGTGTTCTTTTGAAATTACAAAGTCAAACAATTTCAGCAATTAAATACCCACAGTTTAGCAATACTGCTAGGCACTCATGATTATCAAATCTATTTTAATGAGCAAGTTTCACTGGATAATGGAAGAAATTCTCATCCAAGAAACCCACACCAATAGCACAGGATTGTTAATGCAAAAAGTGAAGGGAGGACAAATGAATATTTACTACAGTCTAATAAATATTTTATTGAGTACAAAAGGCCCACTCACTTAAAACACTCTATTATGATCTTGGAAAAGCTTTGCTTACACAGAAAATGTTCTGATGTCAAGGCAGAGCAACCACCATTTTAAATGTTACCATGGCAACCTGTGGCAACACAGGAAAGTGCAATCCATAGCTCACATCCAGTACTTAGCCTTTTCAAATATTACTTTACATGAAGAGAAACCCTAACTGTCTGACAATATTTCTAAACAGAGCTTCTTGAACTGACACTAATGACTAGGAGACAAATCCTGACAGATGCTGTGCTACTCCCACTGATTTTGATGGGATTTGAAGGTACATACCACATCCGTCAGGATTTGGCCCTATATTCCTTTCGGTGCTTAATGGAAGCACTAATGTTTAGTTCTCTAAGTATGGCGTTAGTTAACCCCAGGACTAGTTGTCAGACTATTGAGAAGGCATCTATGATGCTTACTGTTCCAACAACATTTTAGTTTTGTCTTTCTATAAAACACAGGTCCTGATTCTGTGCTCAAACTAAAAAAAAAAAGGCCTGGTTCTTCTCTCACTAAGATTTATTTTACATTCATACACCTCTTTTAACTTGAATGGAGTTGCTCCTAACTTTACGGTATAAGAAGGAGCACAGTCAGGCACAAGGCTTTTTTAATTAGTAAAAATAAAATATAAATGCATGCCTTATAAAATAGTGGTGGTGGTGGGTTGGCAGGGGTAATAAAATGCTCCTGTTATGGCTAGGAAAGGAATAAGAATAAAATTGTTACATTTAGCTTGCAATCACTGCATTTTTGTGAACATACCAAAAAGCACAAATTTATAGCATCTTCAAAATTTTTACTGGCACAAACGAAATATCAGCTGAGGATCACTTTTGTGTGTGTGTGTGTGTGTGTGTGTGTAAGTGTAAGTAAGGCATAGTAAGTGTTCATGCAATACTTTTGTACCAAGTCTTTTTTAGGGGACTTTTCTAACTAAATCTTTAAGAGGGTTTTTGAAGAAGGACTTTCAGATAGATACTTTTCATCAATATATATTTCTGCAGTGATGGGAAAACATCAAAACAGAGTTTGGAAGTCAGTGAGCATGCTTATTTAAAAATTCTCTTCAAACTATCCCAATTACTGAAATGAACAAAATTTGTATGGAAATCTCACAAAAATAGCCTCTTTCACTGTATTTCAACAGCTCCAGACAGCAAAATTGGGGCATAGAAATGCAAAGGTGTAAGAAGATGTAAAAATGTAAGAAAAACCTGAAATCTGAACTTTGGGGAGAGTGGCTATCTATGGGGGCAAAAGTTGGCAGAAGGTTTATTTTCTGGTTTGTCTATCTCTGATCTTATGGAATGGGGAGGCCTTTTGCTATGCACGTTTACAGATTCTGATTACAACAGTTTGGCATGAAATATACATTGTATTGTATGTGACCTATGACAAACGGGACGCTTTCAAACAGCATGTCCCAATAAACCTTCCGATTTTTTTTAACCCCCAATTCACAGAATACTATGAGCGTAAAAGACATATTTATAAAGCCTTTGTTATATTAAGTAACTAATTTTGCTAAAACACAGCAATGTACACATTACTAACTTAGACAAGCATTTTCATATAGTATGAAGGTTTTATTTGGCCCATTTATGTATTAATTACTCTCAGCATTTTAGAAAACTAAACAGAGTCATGATCATACAGATTTTCTGTAACAGGACCAAATGTTCCCACTTCACCTGCTGCTGCTTCTCCCTTTCCCTCTTTCTTTCTCTTCTTTTTTAAATGTTTTCTTCAGATTGACATTTTGGAGTCCAAGCATCATCCTTACTGCACATAGTTACAGTTACACCTTATTTCTAAAAAAAAGTGCCAAGTAGTATTGAACATTCCACTGCAAATAAAGTCTAAATACCTAAACACAGAATAATTCACACACTCTGCATAATTGTATCTACAATGATATAACTCCTATTATCTTGTGTTGACATTCTAATTTTTACCTGTGCTTTTAAAAATATCTTTGGCTAATTAACTGCATGTTGAACATATATTAGAATCAACTGTTGCCAACAGTGTCTCAGTTCTGTCCCCCTTTTTTCATAGATATTAATCGCCCTTGTTATACCGGATTTCATTAGGTAGTTTCCATGTCACAAACATTCATTTACAACTGTCAGTGTTTCGCATGTGCAAATCTTTAAGTTCTTTATGTAACTGCTGTATAGCGCACCACCTTCCATTTTTAGAGTCCTTTATATTGCACAATTTTTTTTGTCTATTGTCAAGACAGGTCTCCCATTATTTTTAGCAAATTACCATCAGATTCCTTAAATGATAGAATGGGAAAAACCTTAAACACCCAGTGAATCCTGAATTATTAAAGATAAAAGGGTACTTTAGTGTATTTATTATCACATGGAAGGAAATCATCATAGATGTCTGGATTATGCTCTTATCTTTTTAAATGGCCCCTCAACAGTGAGATAAACTTAAAGATGCATGGCTATAAACTTCCAGACATGGTTTCAATTTTCTACTGCTTTGTTTCTGAACTGTCACTTCATAACACAGAATTTTTCTCTGAGCAAAAGAATGGACAAGTTATTTACTCCTTTTTTGTACTGACCACCTGGCAGGGAAGCTAATGCCCAACAAGCAGCCCAGTCTATGTTCTTCCCTCTGTTCTTTGTTGCCTCCCTTTCTAACTCTGCAACAGCTAATGAAAGTTTAATTACCAGCAACCCTACTGGACTGGATCACAGGACAGACCCTGTGAATCCTGGTCTCCTTACCCCCTATTTTTTTTTTCTTTTTGGTGGGTGGAGGGAAGGAGTTTAGCCTATTTTGTCCACCCTGTCTCCCCCGCCCACCACCAAATAAATAATGTCGGAAGATTTTTACTACTGAACAAGTAAATTTAGGAGATTAGTAAAGTTTTTAAAACCACCTAAATGAGTTAGGAGCCTAAAGGTATGTCTACACCATTAAAAAAAAGTATGTTCTTGGTTCAGACTACCTAACTTGCATTAGCTGGTTAAAATAGCAGTGAAGACATGGCAATGTGACTTTTAACTCAGATCAGCAGCTTGCGTGTAACCCAACACTGCCCTAGAAGGCCTGAACTGGAGCTGCTAACCCTCGTTAAAGGCATTGTGTTTTTCACTGCCATTTTAACCCAATTTAGCCTAAGTGAAGAACACTTTTTTTTTTTTTTTTTGCAATGTAGACATACCCTTAATCTCTTTGAAAGTCAATGAGTGTTAGGCTCCTAAGTACCTAAAACACTTATGAAAATAGAACTCAGGCTCCAAACTCCATTAGGTGCTCTTGAAAATTTCATCCATGGAGTCTTTCTTCTCAATTACTGGTAAAAACCTAGCCCAGGTCAATAAAAAGTCCAGAGTAGTTACCATATGACTGCTTTTTGATGGACTAAATGAAATAAGTTTGTGTTTTCATTGAAGCTACTATTTATTATACATCATAAAAATGTGCAATATTTGGCCCTCTTATTGGCAATCGCAGCAGAAGAGTGAAGAACACAATAGATATGGAGACAGAACTATCCTCCGGCCACTAATGGAGACTTTCTAAAGGTCAGGATGCAAGCACATTTGTGGGGCAGTGGAGTCAGGCAGATTGCACGACTGTGGTCTGAGATGTACCACTTCGGGGGATATATGGAGGACCTCTCTTTCCAGTATTGTCAACAAACACAAACACTACATTTTCTTGAAAAATAAATTTCAAAATTCCATCAACAAAAATTAATCAAGATTTTTTTTTCCCTTTTACATCAGCCCTAATTCACAGATTAGCTGTAATGAGATGAAGACGAGAGACCTGTTAGCTAATATAGTTAGGACTTGTGGCTCAAGTGACAGAAATCTGCACTTCAGGGCTGAGAGTTCAGGATTCAAACCCTGCTTGTGATGTCTAATGAGGGGATTGTAACATAATTTAGTTTTACATTTTTCCCTAAAGTAAACAAACATACCACCTTACCCCCACCCCAAAAAACCCCTATGTTAAAAACTTATTTAGGTTGCAAAGTGAAGCACTCAATATGATGCTGGCAGACTAGGTGCCAGGTCATGCTGAAGCTCCACATCGATTCACTTGTGTATTCATATAGATCAAAGTGATTGCTAAATGTATAAGAGTGTATTTGGAATTTAAACCTCATGAAAACTAATAGGATGTTATATGCATTGTTTTCACTGATCTATATCCTGTTATAATGTAATAGCCAACATTTACATCGTAAATAACCCTGTAACTAAATAATCCATAAGATAAGAAAGAAGCTTTGCAAAATGCAAATGAAGAACTTTAACAGAAAAGTGATAATTTCAAAACAAGTGTATGATGATTGGAGGTCAAAGACTCAAAATACATTTCTTGCTCTCCGTCATCAAAGGACAAGCCCATGGGGGTAGTGACCCTGTCAGCTTGTCTTCTGTGAGAAGAAGGTATTAGTTTGGATTCAGGGAAAGATCCTGCATCTCTCTACTGTTTGAATTCTAAGAGAACAGAATAACTGAATGAGAAGTCAGAGATCCCCAGAGTTATTCTGGTTAGCGCTGAGAGATTTTGGGAAACTGGCCGATTACCACATCTCTGCTACCATTCTGAACTATAGACTATGACTCACCTGTACATATATTTTACCTGCTTTAACCTCTCAATAAGTCTAATTTCATTTTCTTAGCTAATAAACCTCCAGTTAGTTTACTATAGAGTTGGCTGCCAGTGTTGTCTTTGGTGTAAGATCTAGAGTAGAAATTGATCTATGCTAAGTGACTCTATTGGGACTGGAAGCAACCAAAGTGTGACGTGATCTTTGGTGTAAGTGACCATTTACCACTCAGTCCAGTTTTTCTGGGTGGTAAGATAGACTGGAGAGTCTGAAGGGACTGTCTGTGACTCCATGGTAAGACTAGTATAGTGATCCTGGAGTTCACATTTGTTACTGGTCTAGTGACATCTAATTATAGAACACACCACCAGTTTGGGGTGTCTACCCTATTTCTGACAATCTGCCCCGAAGTGGCATGGTCGTGAGTCACTCCAAACAGCATGACAAGGGGAATTACATAAAAATAGGAAGCTAAATGGAAATTAAAAGGAATCATAACAGAGATTCAAACTAAATGTATACCCCAAATAAAAAAAAACAAAAAAAGCAAGAGGACAAAAAAATGCCACCATGGATAAACAGCACAGTAAATGAGGCAATTAAGAGGCAAAATTCCATCCCTTAAAAATTGGAAATAAAATCCTAATGTGGAAAATGGAAAGGAGGATACACTCTGGCAAGTCATGTGTAAAAGTATAAGAAGGCAGGTCAAGAAAGAATTTGAAGAACAACTAGCTAAGGACACAAAAACTAATAGCAAAAATGTTTTTAAGTACATCAGATGCAGGAAGCCTGCCAAGTGGGGCACTGGACAACGGAGGTGCTTGAGGATCACTCTAGGAAGGCAAGGCCATTGAGGAGAAGCTAAATGAATTATTTGCATCAGTCTGCAGTGGAGAGGATATGAGAGAGATCCCCACACTTGAGCCATTCTTTTTAGGTGACAAATATGAGGAACTGTCCCAGAAAGATTTCAAGAAAGGAGGTTCTGGAACAAATTGAAAAAACAAACAATTAAGTCACCAGGACCGGAAATTGCAAAACTACTAACTACTTGCAAAACACTAACTACTAACTGTAACCTATTTCTTAAATCATCCACCATACCAGATGATTGGAGGATAGTTAATGGAATGCAGGTATTTTTTTTTAAAGTTTCCAGAGGCGATCCTGGCAATTACATGCCAGTAAGTCTAATTGAATAAAGATTCAATACCATGCAAATTAGTTGAAACTATAATAAAGAACAAAACTATCAAACACATATATAAACAGGATACATTGGGGAAGAAATAATGTAGTGAAATCTTGCCTCGCCAATCTATTAGAATTCTCCGAGGTGGACAAAGCTGATACTGTGAATATACTGTATGTGGACTTTCAGAAAGCCTTTGACAAGATGCCTCACCAAAGGCTCCTAATAAATATAATCAGTCATGGGATCAGAGGGAAAGTCATCTCATGGACCAGTAACTGGTAAAAATATGGGGACAGGGGGAGAAGAGTAGGAGTAAGTAGTCAGTTTTCATAATGGAGAGAGGCAAATGGCAGGGTGTGCCAAAAATTTGTACTGGCACCCGTGGTGGTCAACATATTCAGAAATGATACAGAAAAAGGGGAAGATAGTTGGCAAACTTTGCAGACCATACAAAATTAAGCTAGTTAGTCAAGTCCAAAGCTGACTGCGAAGAATTTCAAAGGGATCTCACTAAACTGGGTGACAAACTGGCAAATGAAATTCAATGCTGTTAAGTGCAAAGTAATGCACATGAGAAAATGTAATCACAACCATATATATAAAATGTTAAGGTCTAAATTAGCAGTTACCATGCAACAAGATCTCTGAAAACGTCCACTCAATGTGCAGCAGAAGTCAAAAAAAGCTAACGGAACACAGAACCATTAGGAAAGAAAAAGCTAATAAGACAGAAAATATCATAATGCCACTATATAAATCCATCGTCTTCCCACCATGAATACCTTGAATAGTGCATGCAGTTCAGATTGCCCCATCTCACACAAGATATATTAGAATCGGAAAAAATACAGAGAAGTGCAACAAAAAATGATTAGAGGTATGGAACAGCTTTCATATGAGGAGAGATTTACAAGAGAGACATCTAAGCAAGGGGGTATGATAGAGGTCTATACAATCATGAGTAGTATGGAGAAAGTGAATAAGGAAGTGTTATTTACCCCTTCACAAGAACTAGGGGTTGCCCAATGTAATTAAAAGGCAGCAAATTTAAAACAAACAGGAGGAAGTACTTATTTACACACCACCACACAATCGACCTGTGGAACTCATTGCCGGGGATGTTGTGAAGGCCAAAAGTATAACTGGTTCAAAAAAGGAATTGGATAACTTCCTGGGGGATAGGTCCATCAATGGTCAGGGACAACCCCATGCTCTGGGTGTCTGTAAACCTCTGACTGCCAGAAGCAGAGACTGGACAACAGGAGTTGCATCACTTGATAAATTGCCCTGTTCTGTTTTTTCCCTCTGAAGCATCTGGCACCAGCCCCCGTTGGAAGACAGGATATTGGGCTAGATGGACCATTGGTCTGGTCCAGGATGGTCATTCTTATGTTCTTACATAAAACAATAAACAAATGTAAACACATGCTAATCACACTAGCACTTACCTATCTGATTTATGCGGCCTTAGTAGGCAAGTAGGCAAGTTCTGCAAGGGTTGGAGCACCCCTGGGACTTAAGTCCTGTCTGTTTGCTGGATCAGAAAGAAGGTGCTATGTCAGTTTAAACCTAGCCTCTTTATATCAAAAGCCCTTTCTTAGTCTGTTGGTGTCTGGAAAACCCCGTTTGAACCAGTATACAGAAACCTTCCAAAGGGGTGATCTCTCTCTGGAGGTGTTTACACCTAAGTCATTCACCTTAATCAGCCCCTGCTGTTTTAGGTTCCTGGAGAACCTGAGACAATCCTTTCCCCTGGAACTGCATACAAATCCTGGCCTACAGAGACACATAAACTTAAGACAATTTGATCCATATTGCATTGGATCGCAATATCCATCACACTACACTGCTTCAGAATCTCATTATGCAGGGTGGCTTCCACCTGATTTCTGTCCCCACTAGCCAATTATACAAAAGAAAGTTGCCACTTGCCTAAGAAAAGAACAGGGTTTGTGGCCAGAGGCCTGCCTATAGTAACTGCCTGGGAAATCCAAGTGCTAGGCGAGGAGACCTCAGAAATGCCCTTTTAAAAGTCAAAGTCACGTGAAGCAACATGTTTTTGTTTTTTTAAAAGAGAAACATCCAGCCAATCTTCAGATAAAGATATACATACATAAAAATATAAGTGCTTGGATTTTGCTTACACTTTGTTAGAGAAAGGACTCTACAAAAGAGGCAATGAACTGTGATTAATAAAAGTTAGACAGACTTTCATAAACTCTGGGCAATAATGAAGCTGTCATTCAAATGTGATTGCTCTTCTTCTTTCCATGATTATCAAAGTCTGAAGTGCAATTATTCCCCATGCCCCCTCCCACAATTGTGACAGTGGAAGCCCTTCCATGTGAATGCCATGCAGTTGGACCTCGATCCTTAGCGGCTTAAGTGTTGGATGTTGAAACAAGGGGAGAAGATCTAGGTGGGAGTAGTAGCTATTCTAAAAGGCATTGTTATCTAGAAAAGCAGCAAATTTTCTATTGAAAAATCCACTGGGATTTAATATTGCACAGTACCACATTAGTTTCCTCTCTATGACTTCTACTCCTATAAGGGGGGGCGGCGGAACAGAGAGAGAGAATATGCTGTCACAGAGAGGCCATCAACAGCAGCATAACTCCTGAGTGAGCCATTCTGTAAAGGGTTCTTTGGTGGAGAAGTGACCTAGGCACAGCAAAGAGAAGATAGCTCTTTGCATCAATATCCTAATATGCATGGATTTCCTTGTGGAGGCTGAGGCATAGAAATGGTAACATAGACTATACACCGTGCCCATGTGCAGTTGCAAATCTTTCCTTCTGCAGCATATGAGGTATAAGAAATTCTGCCTGTTGAACCACGCA
Organism: Eretmochelys imbricata; assembly: GCF_965152235.1. Taxonomy (NCBI): domain Eukaryota; kingdom Metazoa; phylum Chordata; order Testudines; family Cheloniidae; genus Eretmochelys; species Eretmochelys imbricata. The sequence continues at coordinate 27,725,540 of NC_135581.1, forward strand.
GCATTTTCCAAATAAGTTTTCCCCTCCCATGGATTTTTCTGCAGGAGGAGATGATAGAGCCATATGTTACTATGACAGATTTGGTATTTCATAACTGAGACCTATATAGGTTCTATATTAATATTTTCTCAAAACAGAGCAATTTTTAATCAAAAGCAAAAGTTACTTTCATGTTTCCATCCCACAAAAAACATGATTTGAGTATTTCTAATTCAAGCTGCCCTCAAAGCCCCTCTAGATTCAATTATTTTGTTAATACATATCCTTTATTATTTTTAGCTTTCATAAGACAACTAAGCACCACATTTAATAGTGAGTGTGTGCTCTAGTGACGGAAACACAAACTGTAATGATATGCCTAGCTTAAAAGCAAATCTAATCTACTTGCTTATTAAATTTAAATGTGTTTAAGGCTGATATGGTTTGAAAATGATATGTAAAATAACAGTTTCCATGGTTATAAATGTCAAGTCTAAAAATTATATGCAATACAATATACAAAATAAATGCTACTTCATCTTTACATCTCAGTGTGATCAATTCATTAAATGAGGTATTACAGGCTACGAGAACATTTTACAACTCCTGAGACATAATTCGTTACACTGTTTTATAAAGCACCAAGGAAAATCTTTAGAAGTTTTTCATCAATGGACTAAAATTCTTATTAGAAAGGGGATGGCGGCGGGGGCGGGGGGAGGAGGAAGGGGGCAAACAGGGAGGGGAGTAGCCTTCTGATGTACCATGACCAGAATTACTTATCACATCATGGTATTAAAGACTTAGGTGATCTTTTTTTATGACACAGTTTCCATATAATTTGTTTTCCTTCAGAAATAAAAATAGAAAGAACCCAATGTAAATGCATGCCATCTGTTACAGTGAAAATGAACTGAAAAGAAAGATAATAGCATTTCTGATATAGGACCAATATATAAGCTACACATCTTACAGGACACAAATGTGTCTTTTTTCTGGTCAGTCTCTGTGAAGTTGTTGACCCTCCCCTTCACGCTCATTTTATCAATATATAACTTGCACTGACAGCAATTAAACCATTATTGAAAAAGAGGCTGAGAACAACATTTGCTTTCTCGGAGATGCAGCATGCAAGATGCTCCAACCCAGAATAAATTCAACAAGTTATTTAGGTGTGTGACAAAGTTCCTACTCTACCTTGGTAGGTCTTGCGCTTATTGGCGGATTTGCTCGCCTTGGAGCTTCACGGCAGCCTTCAGCTTGGCCATTTTTCTGAATTCACAGTCCAGGTTGACTCCTCCTGTGTCTAACCAGGAGTTGGGAGGATTTGGGGGGAACCCGGGCCTGTGGAATGCAGCTGTCCAGAGTGCCTCCTGAAACAGCTGTGCGACAGCTACAACTCCCTGGGCTATTTCCCCACGGCCTCCTCCCAACACCTTCTTTATCCTCACCATAGGACCTTCCTCCTGGTACCTGATAATGCTTGTACACCTCAGTCCTCCAACAGTCCATACTCTTACTCTCAGCTCCTAGTGCCTTTTGCTCCCAGCTCCTCACATGCACACCACAAACTGAAGTGAGCTCCTTTTTAAAACCCAGGTGCCCTGATTAGCCTGCCTTAATTGATTCCAGCAGCTTCTTGATTGGCTGCATGTGTTCTAATCAGCCTGTCTGTCTTAATTGTCTCCAGAAGGTTCCTGATTGTTCTAAAACCTTCCCTGTTACCTTACCCAGAGAAAAGGGACCTACTTAGTCTGCTCTCCTGCTGCCGCCCTCTGGCCTGGGCTTTCCTTGCTTTTTGCCCCTGCTTTTGGCTTCCCCCCTGACCGGGCCAGACGCTCCCCCGCTTTCTCCTTCCTTTCTTTTGTTTTCTGTTGTTTTTTTTTCCTTTCCCGCCAGCTGGCTGTTAGCCCCCCCCCAGCCCGCCCTCAGATGCTGCTGCCGCTTCAGCTGAACCCCCCCCCCCCGCCCCCGAGAGGAGGGGGAGTGGAAGGACCCAGCCCCCAGACCGAGCCGCTTGCTGTTTGTCTGCGGACCCGTTTTCGGTCAAGAGGATTCTTGTCACTTACTCCAGCATTTCTGGAATGCTGTTGCTGAAAAAAAGAAAACCCGGAATAGACAGAAAAAAAGCCGTCCACCAGAGGAACACTGCCTGGGGAATCTACAAATTGCCATGGAGGGAGCCTAAGACTGAGTAACTTTCGAACTGTGCTCTCATGTGGGGGAGGCCTTGACTGTGTCTTAATTGTGTTTGTAGGGACACGGGGGGATCCATCCGTGTCCTCCCAACCCCCACACTACAACCTTCTTCACTGCCCCCCTCCGCCATCTTTGCTGGCTATCTAACATCTGCCTCTGGACTCAGCTGCTCGCCCTGATTACACCGCGTGGACCAGAAGCACCAGCCAACCAAACAGGACTCTCTGGACAAGCGTACGGTGGTTTATGTGCCCCCCCCCCGAACTGTCCACCCCACAGCTTGTCCCTTTCTATCTGACCCCAACTCCTGTTAGCCACCTGCCACCGTCCTCACTGGGGCATCGGCAATGGAGGGCACTAGGGTGACCTCCACCGCTGCCATGCTCATCACCTCCCCAGACTCTAGGGAAGCCCCTCCAGCCGGCGGGAAAGGCCAGGACAAGAAGAAGGGGAAGGGCCCCGCTAAAACCACTGGGCCCTCCATGGCAGGGGCCACCCCCATTGCTGCGACCCCACCCCGACCACGGCATCCTCCCCCACTGCCTCCTCCACCAGTTCTGCGGATGTCCCTCCCTCAGCCCCCAGGACGTACGCCTGGGCGGCGGCAGCCCCCCCGCCTGCCACCTCGTCATCTCTCCTGCCCACCGCCTCCACCACCATCAATAGCGGCCGGGGCCCCTTTCCCACCATGACAAGGAAGCACGGTGTCCGATGCCTCCTCGTGCCCGCCTCGCCCCACGTCGAGACCTACATGCGGGTGTTAGCAAGGGTAGTGGGGCCCTCGGCCATTGTGGCGGCCTCCAAAATGTACAGGAAGGTCGTCTTCTTCTTAGCATTGGAGGCTGCCACCCAGGAAGCGGTGGAGAGGGGCCTGGCAGTGGGCGAGGTGTTTGTCCCCCTAGAGCCGCTAGAGGACCTGGGCGTCCACCTGGTCCTGACCTCTGTCCCTCCTTTTCTCCCCAATGCTGCCCTGCTACCCGCCCTTTCCACCCTGGGGAAACCTGTTTCTGTTATCAGCCCTCTCCCGTTGGGCTGCAAAGACCCACCCTCCGTCACTTTTTTTCCTTCCTCCAGCAAGTGCAACTTTTATTGCCATCGGCGGCACGCGACGGAGTGGCGCTCGAAGGGTCCTTCCTAGTCCCCACCAGGGGACCCGTTACCGGGTGTAATTTTCCATGGGGGAAGCCCGGTGCTACCTCTGCTGGGTGTCGGGGCATGTCCGGAGGGACTGCCCCTTAGCCCGGCAAGGAGGGGCACCTGGGATCCCTGAGACCTGGCAGGACATCGGCCACATCATTGCGGACGCCCCTGGCTGCCCGGTACCTGAACCCACCCCCCCTCCTCTTTGGACCACTGCTACTCCCGCTCAGGCCCAAGGAGCACCTCCCCTACAACACCCAGACAAGCGGGAGAGCCCCGCCCTTGCTGCTGACAATCTAGCGGGGCCTATGGAGGAGGATGTGGCACAGATACCACCAGGCATGGGAGAGAGCCTGCCCCAGGGAGAATCCTCCCTCCCTTATGATGCCCCACCGTTCCACCCTAAGTCCCTGAGCCATCGCCTTTACCCCTTGACATGACCCCTGCTAACCAGCCCCCAGATATGCCATGGAGGGCTGGGCCCTAGTCCAGGGGAAGCGAGGCAAGCGGAAGGCTCGAGCTCCGCCTCATCTACCCAAGGCGGAGGCCCCCCGGAAGACCAGGAAGGGGGACACTGATGCCGAACCTTCCGCTTTGCCCAAGAGTGCGTCCCATCCACCGGTGTCAGCCGGGAAAGACATGGCAGCACTGGAGGGTAATGTCTCCCCTCCACGGGAAACCCTCCCCTCCGAGACCCTTGAGGAAGCGCCTTCTGTCCTGATGCTATCCGAAGCCCCCGTGAACCCCGAGACAACCGTCATGGCGGGTGCCGGCGGGGAGAATCCCGGGACAGCGGAAAGTGTCCTCTCCTCCATGTTCAAGGAGATCGAGGCCTTAGAGCTGACCCCGGTAACCCAGGGAGAGGACGACCTTTTGCCAGCAAATCTCGATCTGGGCGACCTCTCTCCACCCCTCTTTTCCCCATGCTCTCACCCCTTAACTGATGCTTCCGCTCCCACCTCCGAGGAGCCCCTGGACTCCTCCACCGACCCAGCCACTGATGGCACCCCGCTGACGACCACCCAGCCTGCTCAGGTGACAGCCGGCGCCACGCGGCCGGGGCACGAGTTGCCAGGGGCACCCCCCGTTGGTGCGGAGCAATCAACTTCCCTCCCGGGCGGGGGCCCTACAGAAGATAATCCACCTCCTGATGTGTGGCTGCTAAATCCACCACAGAGCGCGTACCCAGTGTCACTGAGAGCTCCCTCCCCACCCCCTTAACCCTTGAGCCTGATCGGGAGGCGCCACCATCCAGCTGCTTGCCTCCCGAAACCCAGAACCTCGCCTCTGCCCCATCCAATTTACCTCCTGCAATATCATTGCCGCCCCCGGGGCTGTCTCCTTCCCTTTCCCAACTGATGACCCCCAGGGAGCGGCCTTTGTGTTCTCCTGCCCCGACCCATTAGGAGCTGTTATTTTCCCTCCACCGCCCCCTATCGCCCCAGAGCTTGAGGCGGGCCTAGAAGCTCCAGCCATCAGGCACCCCGTCGGGGGTCCACACCCTGCTTGTCCATTTTAGTGGACCACAGGGCTGCACAAGGGCCCCGCTGTGGAACAACCGGGAAACCGTAACCCCACCCCCCCATGAGCCGCGAGGAGAGCTGCGAAAGTTTTTACAGGATGTCCGTGGCTCCCGCAACAAGGTACAGCTTGCTCTCCAGCGATGGGAGGATTTTTTTCAAATCCTCCAGGCCACAAATGCCCTCATGGGGGAAGGTAAAGGGACGGGGAAGCAGGATGCTGCGGCCTACTGGCAGGTCCGCGTCTTCCATGACCAATTACTCACCTACGGGATGGGTCAAGGACTGTTGCGCGGCCCGCTGGGGGATGCGAGCGTCCCTGCCAGTGAGAATCCTCCCCGGCCCCCCCCATGACACCTCTCACCATCGAAACGTTGAACACCCGGGGTTGTAGGATGGCTCTCCGCAGGTCCCAGGTGCTCTCCTTCCTTCGGGAAGGAGGGTACTCTGTGATTTTCCTGGAGGAGACCCATACGGATCCGACAGCCGAAGACAGTTGGCGGCTGGAGTAGGGGGACAGGGTCTACTTTAGCCATTCCACGATTCGGCAGGCTAGAGTGGCGACCCTGTTCTCTCCCAACGTATGGCCCGAGGTGCCAGGGGTCACTGAGGCCATACCGGGTCGCCTGCTGCATCTCCGGGTCCGTATACAGGGGCTCGTGGTTAACCTTGTTAACGTCTATGCCCCGACATCGGGCCCGGAGCGGCTGCAAATCTATCAGCAGGTGTCCGCTTTCCTCGGCACCTTAGATCCTCATGAGTGCCTGGTCCTGGGAGGGGATTTTAATACCACCCTCGAGTAGCGAGACCGCTCGGGGACCGAGCAGAGCCCGGCCGCTGCGGACACCCTCCGGGAGATAGTTGAACATCACTCCCTAGTGGACATCTGGCGTGACCACCACCCGGATGACACTTCCACGTTCACCTTTGTCCGGGTGGAAGCCCATCGGTCGAGCCACTCCCGGTTGGACCGCATTTATTTATCACGCTTCCATCTCCCACGAGCCCACTCCTCCAGCATTCAGCTGGCCCCATTTTCTGACCACCACCTAGCCACTGTGACAGCCTCCCTCTGTGCGGAGAGGCCGGGGCCGGCCTACTGGCATTTTAACAACAGCCTGTTGGAGGATGAGGGCTTCGTGATGTCCTTCAGGGAATCCTGGCTGGCCTGGCGAGGGCAGCGGCGCGCCTTTCCCTTGGCGAGGCAATGGTGGGATCTGGGGAAGGTGCGCGCCAGGCTCTTCTGCCGCAACTACACCCGGGGCACCAGCCGACGGAGAAATGCGGCGATAGAGCAGTTGGAATGGAGGTCTTAGAGCTAGAGAAGCGCCTGGCCACCAGCCCCGAAGACCCGCTCCTCTGCGGAGCATGCCAGGAGAAGCAGGAGAAGCTCCGGGCCCTCGAGGACCATCGGGCCCGGGGCGCCTTTGTTCGATCCCGCATCCGCCTCCTTCAGGAGATGGATCATGGCTCCCGCTTCTTCTATGCCCTGGAGACAACGAGGGGGGCCAAGAAACACATCACCTGCATGCTGGCAGAAGACGGCACCCCCCTCATGGAACCGGTGGAGATGTGCAGGAGGGCCCGAGCCGTCTATGCAAGTCTTTTCTCCCCGGATCTGACTGACACTAGTGCTTGCAGAGTGCTTTGGGAGGAGCTCCCTATGGTCAGCACGAGTGACCAAGACCGGCTAGAGTTGCCTCTCACTCTGGCCGAGTTCTCGGACGCCCTCTGTCATATGCCCACTAATAAGTCTCCGGGCATGGACGGGCTGACCGTGGAGTTCTACCGCGTGTTTTGGGACTCCTTGGCCCAGACCTAGTCACCGTCTGGGCCGAGTCTCTGCAGAGCGGGGTCCTTCCTCTTTTGTGCAGGCGAGCTGTGCTCGCCTTATTGCCAAAGAAGGGGGACCTCCGCGATTTACGAAATTGGCGTCCCATCTCGCTCCTCAGCACGGACTACAAAATCGTAGCGAAAGCAATCTCGCTGTGGCTAGGGTCTGTGCTGGCGGACGTGATCCACCCAGACCAGACCTACACCGTCCCGGACCACAGTATCTTTGATAACCTATTTCTGGTTCTGGAACTTTTGGAAATTGGGCGTAGAGACGGTCTGTCGTTTGCCCTCCTGTCCCTAGATCAGGAGAAGACGTTCGATAGGGTGGACCACGGGTAACTCCTGAGTACTCTGCGGGCGTTTGGCTTCGGACCCCAGTTTGTGGGTTTTCTTCGGGTGCTGTACACTTCCGCAGAGTGTCTGGTTAAGCTCAACTGGACCCTGACCGAACCTGTCAGCTTCGGGCGAGGAGTACGGTCGGGTGCCCCCTCTCGGGCCAGCTGTATGCTCTGGCGATCGAGCCCTTCCTCTGTCTCCTCCGCGGGAGGTTGACAGGGTTGGTGCTGCGGGAGCCGGAGCTGTGGCTGGTCCTGTCGGCGTACGCCGATGACATGCTCCTCGTGATCCAGGACCCCGGCGACTTGGCGTGGGTGGAGGCTTGCCAGGCCATCTATTCGGCAGCCTCCTCCACCCGGGTCAACTGGGTCAAGAGCTCTGGCTTGGCGGTAGGAGACTGGTGGCAGGCAAGCTCCCTCCCACCTGTGCTTCAGACCATCCGGTGGAGCGCGGGTCCGCTGCTCTACCTCGGCGTTTACCTTTCTGCCACGCATCCCTCTCCTCCGGAAAACTGGGAAAATTTAGAGGGCGGTGTGATAGAGCGGCTCCGGAAATGGATGGGACTACTCCGATGTCTCTCCCTCCGAGGGAGAGCACTGGTGCTTAATCAACTAGTCCTGTCCATGCTCTGGTACCGGCTCAACACCGTGGTCCCAGCCCCAGGTTTCCTGACCAACCTCCGGACATCGATTCTGGGGTTCTTTTGGTCAGGAACGCACTGGGCCCCTGTAGGGGTTCTTCATCTACCCCTGAAGGAAGGAGGATAGGGCCTGAAGTGTCTACACACTCAGGTCCGTGTCTTCCGCCTCCAGGCCCTACAGAGGCTCCTCTATGGTGCAGGCAGTTCGGCATGGAGCACGCTGGCATACGCCATCCTGCGCCGCATCCGAGGGCTCCGATATGACCGGCAGCTCTTTTATCTCCATCCGGGAGGTCTTCCGCAAGACCTCTCGGGGCTGCTGGTCTTCTACCAGGACCTCCTCCGGACTTGGAAACTGTTTTTAGCTACCAGGTCCGTGGCAGCCACTGAGGGGGTAGATCGCCTTGCGGAGCCCCTGCTACACAACCCCCAGCTCCATGTGCAGGTGGCGGAGTCCTGCTCTGTGCGCCAGAGCTTGATCCTGGCAGAAGTCAGAGTCAGAGACCTCCTGGACTACGACCGGGGAGACTGGATGGATCTCCTGACGCTCACCCGGCACATGGGGCTCTCCAGACCTCGCACGCCCCGGCGCGTACTTCAGGAGGCGAAGGCCGCTTTGCCGCCCGCTGCTCGAGCTTACCTCGACCGGGTCCTGCTCAAGGGCACATCCCGCCCACCCTCTACCCCAGGCCCGTTGGACCTTTTAATTGGACCCTGCCCCGCAGACCCTATTGACCCCCTCACCCCTTCACTGCGAGCTGGCTGCATGAACTGCAGCCGGTACGCTTCCAAACCGCGCCAAGGAAACATCTGTACACACTCGTGCTCCACACCCTTCACACCCTCACCCTAGTGTCCGGCCCCGATACAAAGGGGCGAGACCTTCTGCCATCTTTGGAGGGTGAGCAGCCCCGGTGGGCCAGCCTATATTCCACCTTTGTTCCGAGGCCCATCGGGGACATCAGTTGGCAGCTCCTTCACGGAGCTGTGAGCACGGGCACATACTTTGCGCAGTTCACCCTCGTCCCAGATACTTGTCCCTTTGGTGGAGTGAGGGAAACCCTGGCACACGTATATTTGGAGTGCGCCAGGCTGCAGCCCCTGTTCCAGCTCCTCACAAATCTCCTATTACGTTTTTGGTTGCATTTTTCCCCTCACCTTTTTATTTATGCACTCCCCATCCGTTGCCTCACAAAGTCGCGGAATCTCCTAGTTAACCTCCTCCTGGCCCTGGCTAAAATGGCCATCTATAAAACCAGAGAGAGGAGATTGGCCGATGGAGTTTCCTGTGACTGTGGGGCCGTTTTCCGATCCTCGGTCTGTTCACGTATCCGGGCGGAGTTCCTCTGGACGGCGTCCACCAACTCCCTCGATGCTTTTGAGGAGCGGTGGGTGCTGTCCAAGGTTCTGTGCTCGGTGTCCCCGTCCGGGTCCCTTTGTTTGACCCTTTGATTGGGGGAGAGAGTAAGGGACCCCAGCCCCAGCCATTGCTGCTGCGGACACCACCACCTTAGAGGTGTCCTTTCACACGTGGATGCATGTGCCTCCCTCCCCCGGATTGTCCACCCCACAGCCTGCCCCTCTTGTTGGGTGCTTTCAGAGGAGGGAATTGTTGGTGACACTCGGGCGTGGCGCCAGGTAACTCGAGAGGGTGGAAGACCACGAGAGTCGAGGAAGCCCCCCCGCTCTGGGCCCAGGCAAGCTTGAACACTTCCCTCCCCTGAAGCTAATGAGAAAACAATTGTGATTGGTTGCTGTGTTACACATTGCATATGCTGCTGGTTTTACTTTGTAAGTATGTTATGCAAATAAAAAAAACATCTTTTGCTTCAAAAAATTATTCTCTATAGCCATCTAGCCCGACCCTGGCACAGGTGGTATAATGACTGCACCGCACATTAAACGGAGTTGAGGGGTGCTGTCTAGCTTGCTGGGGGAAGATGTGTACCTCTTTTAAGGGGTACAGAGAGACAGTGATTTTTGCAGTAGCCGCAGAGCACGTCAGGACAGACATTTCCCCCAGGAGACTGGAACAGAGGGGAGGGTATATAAGTACATGTTGGGGAGGAGAAACCCTCTTTTACCTGGACCAAGGGGAGCAGCACCCACTCTCCCACCCATGCAAGTGCTGAAATACCAAGTTTGGTCAGGATCTTCTGTGAGCACTGCATTAGTCACTCCATTCTCGGTGGTGGCACTTTCTGCACAGCTAGTGCAAGAGGGGGCACTTAGTTGGGGGCAAACATGGAACAGGAGTAAGCCTATGATGTTGCAACTCACAATATTGATGTGGGGCAGATGTCCAGTGCAGATACTCTGTAGGGAAGGGATACAGTGATCAGATAAATGGCTTGCTAAAGGATTTAAAGGAGCTCTTTGTTAAAGGAGTGGAAATGGGGGAAGTTCAGGGCTCCTATGACTGACACAGCAGGGAGTCAACCCACCCCCTTTATACCCCTCCTTAACCCCCATTCTGTGGGAGAGATGGTAAGGTCCCAGCAGCGAGCGGGCTAGGGATCAGCATGGGAAAGGGGGAGGGCTGATGGAAGCCCCCCAGGTATATATTGAAATGGTCAGAGAATTACCTGCACTGTACACTTTTATCTGCCGGGTACTCCCAGACAGTTAACAATAAAGTTGCTGCCCAATGAAACAAACATCCAGCGTCTCCTGTCCTCCTTCTGGCATAGCCAGACACCAAAACTACCTTTACTGGAAATCTGTGGAAGTCTATTCTCTCTCTCGGCTCTCTGCATCTCTCATCAGGTCAGTTTCTGAATGAACTGCAACTACTAAATAAATTAACTACAGTGCTATAGCTACTATTTCATCAATCTTATGCTTTCTAAATAACTCTCGCTTAAAAAAAATCATCATTTAACCTTTGCAGTTTACAGTTAAAATCCAGTTTCTAATAGTACTTCCAAACTATCCTCAAAATGAACATGCAGGCTCAGGAGCTTTTAATAATAACACTCAGACAACATCAAATCATCTAAGTGAACATTCTCACAGCAGCTAAAATGGAAATTAATAGTTATCTTTTCCACTAATCCTTTGTAAAATAAAGTGATGAAACAAAAGCAATATCCATGGTTACACAGACGAATAAGTTGATTTTAAAATCCGATTATTACCGTCTAAGAGGTTTGCTCATCTGATGTACCACTATATTTCCTATCAGACGAACATTTTAGAGGAAGTTTAAGATTAAACATTTGAAGTCTGAACATTGACCCTATAATGACTTACAATTTTGACACCATGTAATTCACAAACACACACACTTGCCCACATGTTCTCAAGGTGCAATAAAAAGTGGAAGTATTTTTGCAGGCTATGAATTTCTGCTCCCACAAAGACTATCCATATTACCAAGGGAATTATTAGGAAGCTGTATCATTCCAGGCACTCAGAGCTAGATAACCCTAATCTAGTCTTATCACTTGCAGACAAAAGCACAGGATCCAATAGGCTTCCATGTAATCCATCTCTGTCAACCACATTAAGGAAATTACCTGTCAGAAATATCATGGCCAAGATTCTGTGATTAAACACAAACTTAGAAAATGCTCAAGGGTATAGTGAAAATGCTACAAAAACTGCTTTCAATTTAGTTTTCTTTACGTTCATTTTGTGGTCATAAGCATTTGAAAAATATAAAGATAATGTAATTTATCAACCAAGTACTGAGTAGCCAAAGGAAACAAAACAAATTTAAAAATTGTCATAATTTTATTAAGTTGCCCTTTGTTATTATGAGATTTACATTAAAAATCTTACAAAGGATATCTGAGAAACAGAAAAAACTTAAATGGGAGTTACTTGTTCTTTTCCCTCAGGAGGAGGAAAGTGCTAACGGTGTAAATGTATAAAAAGTCTTTAATCTTTGTAGTTTGTTATTGTAGTATTAAAATCTGAGTGTCCCTCTTATAGCAGTTCATACTTGTGTTCTCAAACACTTACGTTCACAAACACTAACTTTATACACCCAAATGTCTAGTGGTTAGTGCATGGGCCTTGGAAGACAAATTCAATTCCCCACTCCACCAAAGGCTTCCGTGGGTCTTGGGGCAAACCACTTAGGGTCTCTGTGCCTCAGTTCCCCATCTGTAAAATGGGGTTAATAGCACTTTCCTAACTCAAAGTTGTTTTGAGGATGAATTAAATAAAAATTTTAAAGCATTCAGGTACTTGGGCAATGGTCATATAAAAGTGCCTAAGATAAGTAAAGTGTTTATCCTCTTCACAATAAGGAAAATAATCAATCAAGACGAAATTTCGCAATAGCAAATCTATGAGGTTTAGAAAGAAGCATTCCTCTCTATCCTGCAGCTCAATGATAAAAATAGGGGAGCTCTCTGACTCAAAAGCTGGAAGGGCCCAACGAGAGACCCTATGATAGGCTATTCATTCTGCAAATGTTTGAAATCAAGATCAAAAGGGCCCTTGATACCTGAAAGATTCAACAAATACTAAGGAAAATCATTTTAAAAAAAGGATTTTGAGAATACCAACTAGTATTTCCTAACAGCTTTTTAGTAGAAAGCCCCTATAAATATATGTATGTGTGAAAAACTGATGACAAAATAGAAGCTATAGAAAAAAGAATAAAGCAACATTTCTCTTGTCTTGTGAGTCAACCATAACTTAAGCATAATTTAAAAATCTCAGCTCTTGATCTAGCAGAGGGTTTTGCACCCTGAACACCCATTAATGAAAGTCGAAAGTTCTCAGTAGTTCCCAACACACTGAACTATCAGGTCCTTATAGTTTTTTGGGTGGCACATATTGCCTAAAAGTATTGATCTCTGAACCTCTCCTTTTAATGCGTTCTGCCATTAAGTTACTGTTGCTAAAAAATCGTACTGCAGACAGATGGCTCCCAATTTCAGCAGCTATTGCAAAGGAAACTTCAACAAGCTATGAAGGAATTTTCCTTTCCATAGCATCAACATGGGAACAAAGCAGAGAGAGTTTCATGGTGATGTTATGATTCTGCTGAAATTATGGTTTATTTTTGCAGAATTCACGACAAAAAAATCTACCTGTGGTTAGTTTTGACACCATTGTCCAATCTCAGTTGGACGGCTGGTGACTCCGGACAGCACAACTGACTGGGCCATTAAAAGTCTGGCTGACGACGCAGTTGGGCTAAGGCAGGCTCTCTGCCTGCCATAGCTCCGCATGGCTCCCAGAAGCAGCGGCATGTCCCCACTCCGGCTCCTATGCATAGGGATAACCAGGGGGCTCTGTGTGCTGCCCCTGCCCCAAGCACCAGCTCTGAAGCTCCCATTGGCTGGTAACTGTGGCCAATGGGAGCTGCGGGGGCAGAACCTGCAGACAGGGCAGCGTGCAGAGCCGCCTGGCCGTGCCTCCGTGTAGGAGTCAGAGGCGGGACATGCCGCTGCTTCCGGGAGCTGCCTGAGATAAGCGCCTGGAGCCTGGGCCTCTTCTGCACCCTAACCCCCTGCCCCAATCTCTCTCCTGCCTTCCAAATCCCAGTCCAACCCCAAAGCCTTCACCCCCATCCAGAGCCCTCACCCTCTTCTGCATCAAAACCCACCGTCTCAGCCCAGAGCCCCCTCCCACACCCTGATCTTCTCATTTTCTGTACTGAACCCGCACCCCAGCCCAGAGCCCATACCTCCCTCCCACCCTCCAACCCCCTGCTTCAGCCTGGAGCCCCCTCCCATACTCTGAACCCCTCGCCTCGACCCCCCAGCCTGGAGCACCCTGCTACACCACAAACCCCTCAACCATGACCCCACCCCAGAGCCCGCATGGCTAGCCGAGCCCTCACCCCCTCCCACACCCCAACCCACTGCCTCAGCTTGGAGCTCCCTCCTGCACCCTGATCTCCTCATTTCTGGCCCTCACTGAGCAAATGAGGGTGGGGAGAGCAAGCACAGAGGAAGGGAGGGTGGAGTGAGCGGTGGTTGGGTCCTCAGAGAAGGGGTGAGGCCTCAGAAGAGGGGTGGGGCAAGGGTGTTCAGTTTTGTGCAACTAGAAAGTTGGCAGCCTTATATTAGAAAGCATCTATAATAGCTGGTTAAAGACCCATTCATTTCAAAGGAACTCTCTAAGGACTTTATAAACGGGTCTGGACCACTGGGACTTGGGCACTTAACTGCCCTTTGTAAATTTGAAAATCTCTCCCTATATCTGTAATAGTTGCTATAATATTTTAATTATTTCCATTCAGCTCATGTCAGATCCAGCTCTCTATCCATCTACCACTAGAAACTATTATAAGGTCTATTTGACTTTTTACATAAATCAAGCATAATAATCCAAGTAAATATAATGCTTGGACCCTTACTAAAGAGAACCACAGAAGAAATAAATTGAGAGAGACACAGAGAGTGTGTGTGTGTTGTCAGTCATCCTAGTACTGAAAGATTGTTCGCTAATCTCAAAAGAGTTAAGATAACAGTGTCACTATCTCTTTTATCAGACTGTAAAGAACTACCCAGTAAAAATCAACTAAGGAATCCACTGGGTGAATCAATACAAGCACAGATACATGGTTTAGACTCCTGACAAACATGCCTTCAACATACCGCCACTTTACTTCGTCATGTCACTAGGGAAATGGGACTCCACTGAAGAGAGACATACTTCTATAGGCCTCTGTGTACAGACAATGTAACATTTCTGCAAATGGGCAGTAGGACAGGAGAGAACCCAGATCAGCAACCACTGTATAATTGATCCTCTCCGACTCATACAGCTGCAGGTCTTCAGAGTTCCTGAAAACAATGATTTCTACAGGGTTGCTTACTATAGTGCCAAGCATTGAAATGTTCAGTTTTACACTTATAGGTGATCTACCAGTTCAGTATTTAAAAATGGAACCAAGAGACTTGCATTCCTTAAATAAAATAAATAAATAAAAAGCATGATTAAACTAAAACTAAAATCTTTTTGATGGATTCCACAGATTGATTTAAGGGCTGGTAGAGTCTTGCATGAATTTAGATACAGTGTAAATCAATTCAAGGGGGAAATTTTGGTGACAAATATGTTTCAAAGAGTGATATATAATATAGGTTGATTAGTTTTCCAAGGTAAAACCTGGGAAATGCTGTTCTGAAAAGCTATATACAATAAACAACTGTACACAATTTTATCTGTTAAAATAAAGAGCACAAATACACAAGGGACTAATTTACACTTTGAAACCAGCAAGGAAATTAAAAGAAATAAAAAGGTTTTAATTGTGAAATATTTTCCTTGATGTGGCAACACCAGTATGAACAAATGAGTGTGTGCTTCTTATCTGTCAATCAAGTGGATGGGAGCCAAATCTCATGCAAGACCTTCAGACCCAGCCCCTTGCCCTGCTGTGCAGGCACAGCTTCCTTAGCAGGGAATTATCAGAGCTAGAGAAAAAAAAAAAAAAACTATTGTTTGACTGCAGAATGCTGATAATCTAAACCTTTTGCCTGATCACAACCACCCCTTGGAACATCTTGGCTGGATGTCCATACTGATACATAAACAATTAGCAAGGTAAGAGAAATATGCTTTTCTGAGGTTTGGCTGCCATAAATATGGATGTGTCAATACCCAGAGAGGGAGAAGGCTGGAAATGTAGGAGAGGGCTGAAGTAAACAGAGGAAGCACCAGATGATTTCCCAGCAGAGCTCCATCAAGGCATCTCAGTTCTCCACCCAGTATACTCACTGTGGCATTATGCCCCATATTCTTCATAATATTATGATATGAATATGACAGAACTTCAATGTATTTTATGCAAGATAGGTCATGTGAGATAGCATTAAAAGGTTATGATTTACTGAATATGACTATCCTACTTGTATGCATGTATCATTCTGGTATCTGAAGTTAGGAATATTGTCTATGCATCCATTACAAATGTGTTTACACCTGGGGAATGCCCACTAGGCAGAATGCAATCAGTCTAGATGGCTGGCTGGGAAGGGCCATTAGGGAGAACAATAGGTCTTAGAAGATGCTAATCTCCCAAAGGGGAGGCTTCCTGAGGACGCTACAAACAGCCTCTGACTCATGGCTGCTGTGGCCCTACAGAGGCATGTGACCAAGTCACCTGGTACTGGACTCCATCATAGAATACCAGTGTTTTGCTACCGAAAGGTGTAGGAACTAAAGTGGGAGACAAAAGGTTCCACCCATATGCAAAAGCTATTTAAGGCAGGGGAGTGATATCATTGTGGTTCTTCTTCACTGACCTCCCCGCCCAAAAGAGACGCATGGAAACACCTGGGGAAGAAGGGCTGAACCTAGGCTAGAGGTATTTCTAGTCTGTGAAAAGCCTGTGGTTTTAAGCTGCAAGCAAGTGCAGCTTGCCCTCAAGAATCTTTGCAAACTGCCTAAACCAACAGTTAGGGTGAGAATTTGCTACTCATAACAGATTTCTTTGATATATTAAGCTTAGATTGCATTTCTGTTTTATTTGCTAGGTAATCTGCTTTGATCTGTTTGCTATCCCCTACAATCACTTAAAATCTACCTTTTGTAGTTAATAAACTTGTTTTTGTTTTGTCTAAAGCCAGTGTGTGGAAATCTTAACTGCGGGCAGAAAGCTTTCGTATATCTTCCTCCACATTGAGGAAGGGGACGAATTTCATGAGTTTATGCTGTACAGATCCCTGTGCAGCGCAAGACAGTATAATTTTGGGTTTACCCTGCAGAGGGGGTGTGCGCCTGTGAAGCTGGTTAGTGACCTAGCTGTATAGCCTTCCCATGCAAGGGCTAATCAAAAAGCCTGACTGCATGTTATTACAGCTGGCTGCTGGTGAAAGTGTGAGACCAGGAGTGTGTCTGCAGCTTGTCACAGCATTACAGATTGAGTGGGAGCCCAGGCTGATGGTTGGGGGGCTCACTGGTATCCCCGTTCCAGGTGGCACCCTGGGGGGGGGATCCATCACACTCATACAGAGTGAACTTAAAAAATTTCCTCTGATCTTGTGGGAAAGGACATATATTGTGCCTTATTCCCATTGCCAACTCCTTCAAAGAGCACAAATAGGGACATGGACATGTGGACTGGTTTGGTTCAAGAAAGATCAGCCTGAAGCATTTGAACATCTGGGTAACCAGACAATCAAAGCATTAGGTTTGCTGCAGAAGTTGAGGGGAGAAACCACCTTGGGCAGAAATCTGGGGCACATTAAACTACTTTCTCTTTGTGGAACATGAGACACAGGGGTTCACAAGCCAGGACTGAAAGTTCCTTTGCTTTGGGGTGACGTAATGGCCACTGCAAAGACCACTTCCTATGACAGAAGAAAAAAATGGATTGTTGAGTTCAAATGGGTCTAAGAGGACTTTTAGAACTAGATTTAGTACCAAGAGGAAGTAGAGAAATTACAAGGCTGTAAATAAGGGATTGGTTTAAGAAGACTGGACCCTAATCAAGTGAGCAGACTTTTTTTAAACCTATCCTGCAAGAACTCCATAATATGGTGTGTGTCCTACTCAATATACAGTGATATCTGCACCAAGAGAAAAAGACTGGCTACAACCCTACTATAAACTGTGGAACTATCCTTCTTGAGAATGGTAAGGAGGACTGATTGTGGGGTTCCTAGTTTTAGAAGGAGAGCTTTCTAGAGCCAAACCCTTATTTTGAGGTGGATTGGGTCAGAGCAGATAATGGGGTTTGGGAACTAAGGAATTGCAAGTTGGACCTATGGAAGCCAGGACTGATTAATTTGGTTGATTATCTCCAGAGGAAGGAACCATTGCATGGGGTAGAGATGCTTTCGGTTCAATCAGTCCATTTGGATGTCCAGTCAGCCAGACACACATAAGATCTTGAGTGATCCCAGGTTTTTTTCCACCCAAAGAAAGATGCAATTGAGTTTCCTGAGAAGAAGAATGCTATGGATCACGCCCTGATGATTCATGTAGGTCACCGGTGGCCATATTTTCTGACCTGACCAAGATTTGGCTTTGGAGGGGGTGTGAAGATGGGGCTCGATTTCTAGATATTCAGAGCCCACTGACGGAACTGAGCTCCAAGATGTTGATGCGGAGCTTTTGCTCCCATGGGTATCATGTTTCTTGGGTTGACTATGATAAACTGTCATCTCTCCATTTCCAGAGGCTGGCATCCATGATCATGTGCAGACACTGGAGGTAAGAGAGGAGCCACATTTCTTTTATGAGACCTGTTCAAGAACCAACTGAGATTTCACTAGTTGAGGGGAAAACAAGTTGTCCTACTCCACTGAGGAGAGGTAGGATAACAGATATTGCTGGAGAGATTGAGAATGAAATCTGGCTCACAGGAGCACCTCCTGAAATTACAACAGGACTCTGATGAAAGGCCTGTGTCTGTTCTCCATAAGACCATTCATCAAGGCAAGATGAGAAGAACAGACCTGTGACCAACAGTTGTAGAAGACAGCCATTTGCGGTCCATTATCCCAGCATTTTGCGGGAGGGTATGTCTTTTTCATTCTCTGTTCCAGGTCATACAGCAGCTCCACTGAGACCTGCAAGCAAAATCAGCCCTATCTGAGATGCAATAGCTGTAGCTGCTTCCAGAAAAGCAGGAAAACAATTGGAAACACCTGCCCACAAGTTAAAAAAAAAAAAAAAAAAGGAACAAGTAGGTGCATAAATTCGGCATCCATATTGTCTCCCACATGCTTGAGTGTCAGATGAGAATGAAGCTAATACAACCCCACAACTAGCAGATGTATCATGAAGTACAAATTTACTTTAAGCTGAATTGAAGTAAATAGTAATAAGCCTTAAAAATACAGGAAACTGAAAACAAAGAAGAAATAATGATGTTTGACAATTTTTTATATAAATAAGATAGCAACAACATAAATGAGGCTGATTTATTTAGGATACCATTGTAGTCACACAACATTTACAGCTCCAAACACATGAACCAAAACTGAAAACACAGACACAAAAAATTGAACCTTGTCCATTAATTATGTATCAAGTGAAAAAAAAAAGTCATAAAAAATAAAAGCAGACCTATGCTCCATGTGGCAGTTTTATTAGTTAGTTTATCACCCACCATATGCGCTGACAAAGAAAATGATAATAGGCTACCACTGCTAACTATAAAAGTATGCTATGAATTATCATTTATAGTCTTGTTAACCAAATTACTAAACTCAACATAACTGGGTGATGATTGTAAGAAATGAGGCTGAGAGTTTAATAAATATCTTTTACAGAATGGGAGTATTATAGAGCCCCCTGATACCTCAAAACTAGTGCCATCTAGAGCCAGTGCTGCAGCCTGAGTTCTAGAAGTATCTATTCATCAAGATGGGGCTTCTAGGAATGAGCTTGACAAAAATTGTAGTCTAGTAGGCCATTCCTGTTAGGCAAGATTATTTTTCAGAAGTCCACTCCAAATATCCGAAAACACGTTAAGTTGCATAATCCTCTACCACTATTAGAAAACCAACTCTATTAAGCAACCCTGGGTTTTTTGTGTCTGAATGATTATGCACATTCAAAGATTCTGCTTACCAACAGACTCCTTATATGTTTGACTTTACATGAAATCTGTCTCAAATGATGAATGTCTCAAGACTGATAAAAGTCAATTGCTTAATGGAGTTGGTTTTCTAATAAAGGACTGAACTGATATGCTTGGGGTCACATTAAGATGATCTTTTGAGAGAAGAGGTTGACAATGAGACTACTTTGCTTTAGCAGGTTGCATTGTAACTTTAGCCTGCTTAGTGAGCCTCATCTGCCACTTTCTGTCCACCACTTGCTTCAAGCTCTTCTAGATGGAGAAGTTTTCTACTGGGTGTCCAATCCTGCAATCCTGTCCAAGCACAAGATCCCACTATATATGTTTACCTTCCTACATTTTTTCTTCAGTGGAATAAACCACATACACCCTAAACTAAAAATGTAAAACCAAAACTGGACACAGATAAAACAAAAACAACAATTGGGAGTACATAGTACTTAACGCTTTTGAAACACTTTATAATTTTTTATTAAACCCTGTCCTAATTGAACCTACTTCAGCTGTAAGCTCTTTGAGGAAGAGATTGTCTTTTTGTTCGGTGTTTATACAGCCTCTAGAAAAATGGGGTGCTGATCCATCACTGGGGTGTGGAGGTGCTACCATAAGAAAAATACCCACCCCCCCCGGTGCAGTAAATAGTATCTCCGTTTTAAATATGGGCCGGGGGGAGGAAATGAGACATACAGGTTAAATGACTTGCCCAAAGACATGCATTGTGACAGTGGCAGAGCGTAAGTCAGAACTCAATGAGTTCCTGACTCCCAGCTTTGGGTGTGTGCCTTTAAACCAGCTACCTCTCTGTAACTTCAAGGCCACTTTATTACACTTCAGCAAGACAAAACACAAAAGAAAAGAACAGAACATTTTCTTTATCTAGTCTACTGTAGAGATATTAAAATTGAAGTCCCTGCATTCTTTTAGACTGTTTGGAAGAGATGGTCCTGGTGGGAGTTAAGTTCTGTCATGGCACTTTTCAGAGATTAAAGGATAACACTGATCAACAAGAGAATGCTTCCTGGCAAGAATTCTCTCTCTTAACTCGCTGATGTCCAGGACTATATATGAACCATTTCTGGGTACCTCATTGTTGAATATTCGTATATACAGTCACTACTAACAATAGCTATGTAATGCACTTCTAATCTATTGTATATAGGTTCTTACACCATACTTATCACCCTATTGCCTGAGCATTGTCTAGTAGTGCGTTAAGCAACGTGACTAACATCCGTCATATGTTTGTTCTCTAATCCCTTCCTCATCCTCTATACAAACTGAGAGTGCAACACAAGCAAAGTTGGGAAGGCAGCACAGAGAAACCTTAGGGAAATACACTACCAGCAGAATCCTTCTGTAAAGGTTATACTGTGTAATACACAAAAAAACTGTGAAACTAGAACTGTTAAATAACCATACTGGATCTGCCAAACAAGATGCATTTTCCCATTCCATCAAGAGCCTATCACTCTTTGGAAATTAACAGCAGCAGCTCAAAGATATTCTACATAAAACATTTCAAAACATATTTGATATAATCAGATAATTCTTTTTTCCAAAGAACAGAGTTACAATGTACTACACTTTACATGATTCACTGAACAAGCTTGCATTCAGAGTTTATGGAATTGCTAAGCACCACTTTCTTAGTCAATTCTGCCACCTAGCTCATACTGGAAAATCTAGTCCTACTGCATAGGACTCCAGAAATCAGCTTTTATCTAATTTAGGATTCAAATTCACAAATAACCCACCCAGAATGCATCAAACACTTAATTAAACACCATATATTAAAAAGAAAATGTATTCACACCATATGTATTAAAAGAAAGTTGCTGTGCATAGAAAAACCTGTCACTTTTAAATGAACTTTAATTCTTATTGATTCAACATACAGCAAATCATTTTGCTTCATTTAATCCCTTAACCATAGTTAATGTTTTAAAATATTCCAAGGGATTTTAATTTTCCAAGCAGGAAGAAAAAATATCTTGCCCAATCTAAATCTAAAACACATTCTCCAATGGAAAGTAATAAACACATAAATAAACACATTCTCCTATGGAAAGTAATACTTAAATTCACTGATGTTCTCTTAACAAAACCAAACCAAACCAAAATAAAATAAAAATAAAGCCATATTATGCTTTGAGTGACCCAGAGTAATGCTTACGAAAGTTGTGATGGGATCTAGTAGTACTGAAATGTGAACTAGATGGTATTGGTGGTGTCTTTAATGGTGGTGTTGGTGGTGTTAGTTTTCGGGGACAAGGATTGTGTCTTAAAGGTGTGATACACAGAATTGCTAAGACACATTTTTGTTACCTGGCCCCAGCTACATGACATGCACTTAGGTCACAAAAGGTTGTATACCTGTCACAGCAATGGATGCTGGTACACTTTTTGTGCACTGGCTAGCACACCAGAGCCCTAACTAGCAATTAATAATAAATAATTTGCTGGACAATATTCATTCTGCCCTAGTTTAGAGTTTGGTTTACAAGTTAGGTGTCAGATTTTAGGTTCCCAGTCATGCCATGTTAAGCATATTGTAGTCTCCATGTAATTAAAAAATAATAACATTTTGCGTCTTAATAGCACCTTCAATCTGAGGCCCTCAAAGCATTTAAAAAAAAATGATTCCTGTTTTACAGATGCTCTCCCTCTGTCTATTATTCCTCTCATTTATCCACTCTCTTCATCCTTTCCTCTCCACACCACCCAGACATAGGCCTCCTTTTGTCCCCTCAGTCCCTGGTACAGTTTAGTACTCACCTTTTATCTGGGATGGAAAGCAGCGTAGAGACTTAGACCCCAACTTGCACTGTACCCGTGGGCTTGTCTACACTAAAACACTGTAGCAGCACAGCTGCGCCATTGCAGTACTCGAGTGCAGACACTACCTACACTTACAGGAGGGGTTTCCCTGTTGGCACAGGTAATCCACCTCCCCAGGAGTTGGTAGATGGGTTGATGGAGGAATTCTTCCACTGACGTAGCACTGTCTACACAGTGACTTTGGTTGGCTTAACAATGCTGTTCAGGTTGTGGATTTTTCACACTCCTGATCAACGTAGTTAAATCCAACTAATTTTCTAATGTAGCCCACACCTGTGTAAATAGGATGATGGTGAGAGGAAACACACTCACAAAAATGCCCAGAGTCAAAGTAACTCACTGTCATTAAGTCAATCTGACTGTGTATGGCTTATGCGGAGAAAGAGGACTACTGGGAAGCCTCATTCGGGGATGGCAACATGGGTCAGGCTTGGTGTGTGAGTGATCCTTAACAGTGTACCCAGCTAGCCTGCTATCAGTTACACAAGTTCGTCAGGCCAGTGTCCAGTTCTTTCAGGTGTCCACTCTGTAGGATTTATTAAATGAATGAACAACCAAGCAAAACCAAACCAAACAAGCCTGGGTGCCAAATCCCCAGTAGAACTGGCGTAGTTATATTGACTTCAGTGGAGCTCCAGTGATTTACACCAGCTGGAGATGTGAACTTGTGTTATTGCAAATTCAAATGAGATGCCAGTAGAGGCTCCCAAAACAGAGACAATCCCCATTATCAAGGCCCCATGGTCTCCTTTCCTGTACAGTAAAAAATTTGCTTTGTTTTCATAAGACAAAAGCTTTATGAAGAGTGAAGATTACCAGCACAATTGTTATTTTAAAAACAAAAGACTCTCCCCCCTCCCTTGTTTGTTTTACAAGGGGACACAACTTGCTCTTCATAGAAAACAGATGCATCTTTTTTTTCCTATTGGAGAAAAACTGTAAATGCTGGTTTCCACTGCAATAATAGGGAGGGAATAATTTGGCAGGTCCTTAATCCATAATGTAGCACAGTCATTTTTGGTCCATTGTGTCAGTTCTTACAACCCTTCACAATAGTATCCAAAAGAAGAAAGTAAGGACCCATGTTACTCCAAAGCAATTTAATCAAAGCAGAATCAGAGCCTAAAAGAGGGGATCGGGCACAAAATCAAAACTCAAACTATAGAAATAAGTAAACTCAAAGTTTAGCTAAAAAGTCCATTTTTCATATGTTGCGTGTGCCTCAGTATTGCATATCTCTGGGTAATCTTTGCACTTTGTACACACACTAACTGCTCCACTATTCTCCCAATCCCTACTCCCTGGCTATACCCTTCAGCTTCCAAACCATCTGACAATACATATAGTGGGCCAGATTATCATCACAGCTGGAGATGTGTAAATCAGGAATAACTGCAGTGGCCTCCTTATACTAGTGTAAATGTAAGCAAATTCTGTTCCATTATCACCATAACACCAAGTCTAGTTAGATAAAGATTTGTATGGTAATAGAAGGTGTGATGAACAATATAAAACCTTTCAGTGTATCATAAGAAGCTTTGTCTGAATTTAGATACTGTCCATTATATCATGCATGCTGCATGCCTGCATACAGCCATGAACCTATCATATGTACCACTGTGTGGAATAAGTTACGGATGATATTTCAGCCTAAACTCAATATTCCCCAGCTTTTGTAGCTATCCCTGATGTAAGTAAAACTCATATGTGTGTGTGTGTGTGTGTGTGTGTGTGTGTGTGAGAGAGAGAGAGAGATTCTGTATGAGTGAACAAGATCAAATGTAATATACAGTTCCCATGAAAAGTGATATTTTTAATGCAGGCTTACAACAGAATTGTCTCTTCTCAAATAAAACAAATGAATCTTCAATTGTAAATATATAGATATTGTCAGGTTTCAGGCTTGCTTTCAGCCTAACAAGTGCACAGCCATGAGATCCCAAGCTTTCCAGTCGAGCCTGGAGGGGCTTATTTGCAAGAGTTCAGCTCTCTGGCGAACAGCTTGCCGAAGTTGTAAGATAGATACACACATGCAAGTTATAGTAAATGTCAGGGCCATTGGGAACACCTGTCTAGCTTCCTATGTTGTTGAAACAAGTAATCCTTTACAAGTTTACCACCCAAAACCAAACAAATTCAGCTTTGGAAGCCCTGGGACCTATTAACCCACTTAAAGAAAAAGTCATCTCCTTTCTTCCAAGGCTATATGTATGTCATAGAATAGCAACAAAACTTTCAGATCAGAAAACCAGGAAAATGATCCATCCACTCAAATTAACAGTGATAAAATTTCAGCATGGCTTATTCTTCAAATGTCACTAACTTCAAACTTGCTTACGAAAATATTGTTGGCAGAGTCTGCTTCACCCAAAAGCTGGTCTTCCTGGTTCTAAGGAGTCAAGAGTAACTTGCTTACATTGCCCTAGGGGTGGGAGTGGGAAAATACCAGTGAGTACCTAAGAAGCTTTATCAAAGATGAAGTTAAGAGGAGATTTGTTTTGGCTACAAGTGCTGCACAGCAGCTGAGGAAATCATGGACTGAAACACATTATGGTTGGTAACAAATGAAAATTTTATCAAACCAGGGTACTAGCTCTATGGCCTGAAAGCAGCTGCACCACGTGGAACAAACATCAGAAGGCTGGAGGCAGTAGAGATGAGAGTTCTTCAAAAGATGGCAGTGTAAACTAGAATGATTTGAAGACAAATGAAGACGTTAGAAGGAGAGTAGGATATGAAATCAGGAAGGATTGGCTGCAATTGAAAAGATTACAATGGTGGGGACAATTCTCCTGATAATTCATGCTCCTCACGATTTCCTTCCCAAGCAGAAACATGCTTTGCCATCCACAATGTTCCCCTACTTCTTGGCAACTGATTTGGAAGGGTAAAGCAGGTCAGGTTATTTTTTCTGCTGGGCCTGGAAATGGCAAGCTCCAGTTGAATTGTGATTATTTTGTAAAATAATCATTACAATTGTTTAATATCCTAAATCAGAAACAGTGTGTATGCAGGCTTAAAAATGACAAACATATTTGCATTTAAATGAAATACATTTGAAAAATCAGTTCCAACAATACAGGAAAGAAGATGGTGATCTACTTTCTGGTTAATGAGAAAGTCAAGAAATTGTACCCATAACATGGTGAAAGTATGCTTAAAATTTATATAATCTCACACAACAGGACAAAACGCCCTGAAACAGGTTGACACATTTACAAGTTGTTATTTCTCAGATATACTTAATAAGAATTTTGGATATCTCTTCCATCCACTGAAATCACAGTACACAGATAACAACCCTCTAGAGTCCTTAGTGAAATAGAAAAACAAACCATTCCAGTAACATATACATGCAAGTCAAATACTGATATATTTTGGGTTTTTTTTAAACTACTTGAAATGCACAAAGCTGAAGAAAAGATCCAGGTTTCCACATAAGAATGGTAATGTCTAGAGTTTGAAATAAACATGTTTCTTTAAAGCTCAAGACTCACTCCAGATAAAAACCCATTTATGGCATCATTTTTTTTTTAAAAAAAAAGGAAACCAACCAATCAACAAAAACCACACCTAATGAACTAACATTCTACAGACAAGCTAACTAATAAGGTGTGCAGTATACTGCATATGCTAAATCATAAATTTATTTTAAAGGCCTTTAAGCTTCTGGTAAGAAAGATGAGCAAATATTATTTCACTACGGACAAATATAGCTATTTATCTTTTTGTAATGCCCTTCCCCTTTATATTTCAAAAAGTAAGTAGATCTTGAAAAAAATCCTGGTGACTGAGGAAAAATATGAAAGCTCTAATACAAAATAAAAATATATTAGAATCAATTTGGTTTCTGAACTTTTAGAACATTTATTATAAAACCTTCAAAAGCCTTTTATGGAAATAATCATACTTGAAACTGTAAATATCACTGTGACTATATTTACCATTACTGAATAAATTACATTCAGAATTGAATGTACAATATTCAAACGTGTTAACGTGTCATGATACAAAAGACTGCTAAAGTATTCTGTGATCTCAGAGTATCAATATATAATATGAAGGCTCTGCCAGTTTCTTCTAAGTTACACAGGGGTAAGTAGGTGGACTACATATATGATATCTGAGACTCTTAATAACTTTTGTTATAGATTTTTTAAATGAGAGAAATAAAGCTACAATATAACAGAGTGGATGGTTGTCAAGGAGGGATGGGAAAGATTAAGCTAATTTTAGTTATTAATAGGAAAAATCAGGGCATACTACTTTAATTATTGCTGATTTTTTTTGTCATAAAGTAGTGAGAAAACAAAGCAAAAAAGGAATGGCTTAAAAACTTTATTATACTGAACACACAGAGCCAAGTTTATTTAAAAACAAAACAACCTAAACAACTCAGAGTTCACAAAACTAAAATCAATTTCAGGAACACTCATAAAAAACTATTGTCTTCTATACATGCAAAACTATTTGCAGGATTAACCCTGTATTTGTGGGTACAGGCACATACCCATACAATCATACATGCTTGGCCTGTGAAATTAGAGTTCTTTCAGCAGAACAAAAAATTGATTATGTCACTGTGTAAAAATATGCTTCAATGTGAAATGGTGACATTTTTGTGTAGAGTTGGTAAATTCTTGTTCCAGAACAAATTGGCAACATACAGCAAAACATCAGCACTTACTAATAGTAACCATGTAGTTATATATGAAATGCCACAGTTTTCCATATACTCAGAACAGGACACTATTTATGAAATCAGAGTATTGATAGGTGCAAGCAGGCTGGAAGATTTGGCTAGAGTGATGTCTGCACTCCAGTTGAGGGAACATGTCCAGTGTTGGTGGCCATGTGCTCAATCTTGTGCCCTGATTCTGCAAATACATTTGCACATGAGAAACGTTATCCATACATGGGGAACAAATATATAATACTGGGCTCTTCAATCTATCAGGGAAAGGTGTAACAATCCAATGACTAGATGTTGATGCTAGACAAATTCATATGGAAAATAAGGCATAACATTTTAATAATGAAAGTAATTAGCCATTGAAACAACCTACCCAGGGTCATGGCGGATTCTCCATCAATTATAATTTTAAATCAAGTTTGGATGTTTTTCTAAAAGAGATGCTGCTCAAGCAATTATTTTGGGGAACTGCAATGGCATGTATATAATCTATGCACACAAGCAGTCCCATTGTACTCAGTGAACTAGGACTTCTCACATATATAAGTGTTTGTAGGATCAGGGCCTTCTGAGTTTTATTAAATCCATGATTTTCTTTGGAAGATCTTGTAGCAGCTTTGGCCAAAATGGCCACTCATCTCCCCGCTCCCGCCGCCATCCTCATCTGACTAGGAGGGTACAAACTTTTCTTTCCAAAACAGACACTGATACCAACATATATTATTATTAATAATAATAATTTGTATTACCACAGTACCTACAAAATCTAGTTCATGGACCATGACCCCATTAGGATAGGTGAGCTAGATTACACTAATAATCTGCACATGAGGCTGTACTTTGGGATCACTCAGATACTCAAACTAGTGCTGAATGCAGTCATCTCCCTGACAAACTGTGTACAAAGGAAGGAGCATATAACACAATTTCTCTGAGCACTGCACTGCCTTCCAGTAAGTTTAAGGTATTGGTTTTAACCTACAAAGCCCTACATGGTTTGAGACACAGTAAATTGAAGGACTGCCTCCTACTTTGTGCCATATAACAATTCTGACCAGCAAAGTTACAGGAGCTGAAGTACCTTAGATTTAAATGAGGAGGTGGTACTGGCAAGGTACTGTCTAGCCGAAGTCCTTAATTCTGGAATTTGTTTTCCTCCTCCTGCCAGAATTCAAACCTATTAACCTTCCAGGTGTAACACACTTTGCAAAGCCCATCTTTTCTCATAGACAGTTAGGAACACATTTAGGAACTAGATGGGGGTCTTCTGGCCTATTTGCCTGGAGCTTATTTTTGTGTGGAATTCTATTATGTGGAGATTTCATAATAGCGGTATAGTGGAAACATTTTAGATCGTCTAAATATGTGTTTTTAATATTGTGAAGTGCCTAGCACCTTGGATAGGTACCAGAAATGGATACAAATGAAATAAATGAAATATATTTGCCTACACGTAAACGTAGAAGAACTATGACTCTTAATATGACAATTGTACTTGAGAATGCATGAAAATATCAGGTTTCACAAATGAGCACACTCTTTGATATTGATAATTTTGTATACGTGAAACTGGAAACAAGTTGGGGATTTGGTAAGACAGTATATGAAGTTTGGGAAAGACCAAAGTTTTGCTCCTCAGAATAATGGGAAACAGGTTCAGTTTGGATGTTCATGATCCCTATAATGACTGATAGTACAGTGCTGCAGCTGATACAGTTACTTGTCCCTTGTTGGCAGAAGAGGACATAAGATTTTCATCAAA
This sequence comes from Eretmochelys imbricata, assembly GCF_965152235.1. Lineage (NCBI taxonomy): Eukaryota > Metazoa > Chordata > Testudines > Cheloniidae > Eretmochelys > Eretmochelys imbricata. Next base: position 27,753,986 of record NC_135581.1, read on the forward strand.
CACTTACAAATTCTGTGTCATAGGCAACCAGGGGAGCACAGCTGCAAGCTTCCCAAAACCATAGGATAGGGCAAAGACCCTAACAGATATTATATGTATAGGGTTAAATTATAAATAAATACACAGAGAATATGGGCCTGGTTGAGCCAATATGCTACTCCCATTTGCACTATTCAAGCAGCACAAAGTGGCTGTATTGGAGCCAGAGTCAGCCAGTGGAGAATTTCCCTTGCATAGGAGAACTCTCCACTTCTGTAAAATCACCGGAACCAGAGTCAGCCAGTGGAGAATTTCCCTTGCATAGGAGAACTCTCCACTTCTGTAAAATCACCAAAGATGGTAAAGTCAACCCCACACTCAGAGCAAGCGGCATGTCAAAAGACAGAAGGGGTAGACTTGGGACATGATGGAGTGGAAAACCTCAATGGATATCCTTTGATGGCATAAGTTCACTTAAGGAAGAAGCTGTCTAAAATGGCTGACAAGACATTCTATGTCTCTGCAATGAGAAAACAGCAACACAATTTTGAATATTACAACATCTGATTGCTTAGGGTGAACAATTTTGTGGTTTTAACATTAAAATGAGATTAACAGAAATTTCTAGCGTTCCTTAGTTAATGAATTCATGATATACTATTTTCTTCCCTTGCTACAATCTTTGTCATGAGAATGTAGTACCAAAATTGCCTTCAGTACTCTGAAAAAAAAATGGAACTATGCTACTGGGGTCCAGTTAAAACGCTGTAAATGGAGAGTCTGCTCCCCCCCTTCATTTTACAAACTCAGCTGTGTAAGGGAACAAAAGAGAACAACAAACAGCACATCAAAATATTGAATTTTCCAAATGTTCACGTAATACAACACCACTATATTTTACCAACTGCATTATGTAACAAAATTCTAATACTAGTTGTGACAAATTATTTTAATGAGACAAAACAATGGCATGCAATGATGTGAATCCATTTTCTGTGATGGCATCTCTTACCCAACTGATAAATTACAATATATTGTACTTCAAATCCACTTACAATAATAAAACAGGAACTTCTAATTCGAGATTTTCCTTAAACTTCTTCCCATTTTCTAAGTCCATTGCTCAAGGAAACCTTCTTTATATGAACCCCAATCTTTTTTTTTTTTTTGGCAGCCTTTGGTTTCACGTTGCTCCACTTAATGCACGCTGACCTATGCAAGTTTATGTCTACTTACACCATTATGTACATAACATTAATTGCCAGGCATAGTATTTTCTGATGCACCTCCCATACATTTCCATGTGATTTGAGTTTGGTACAAGTGCTCTGAACCCCAGCAGCTGGGTTCATTCAGATTCAACACACTTCTACCAGCCCTAACAAAAATGCAATGTACAAATATTCTGAAACATAACACCATCTAGCAGTTTGCATAAAATTTCTTTTGATTCCATAGCAACACCATATTCTAACTATGTTGTGCATGGGCTACAACTTTCTATTTACCCTACATTCATTTTCAAATTGAAATAGTATCTTGTACTACACATGCTTTCAGTGATAGAATTTGTCCTATGAATTCATTTAATAACTAAGAATATGGTCCAGCTTCCTATTTCCAAAGCCCAGTCTACTTCATAGCAGACTGTCACGTAGTGCATATGCATGAGGAAAAGCTTTTCAACATACAAGACCACTGCAGAAAAGATGATCAGATGAGTTTCCTTCCATTAACTTACACTGATGAGAACACTACTGCCCATGTAATTTCACTTACACACAAACTTAATGACACTGAAGCCTCTGAATATTTAGTGGTATAATCAAATGTATTAGGACTAAATGCAAGGACTCACCGTGAATTTCTCTCTACCCCAAACAGTCTTACAGCCAGACATAAGTAAGCTGTTTCACTATGTAATCTAATGTATATATAGTTTGCCACAATAATACAGTAAGCTGTGTACCACATAAATATAGCTATGTATATCTGAACTCTGATTTAATGAAAAAAACAACTGGATCTCCCTGCAGTTTTTCAGCTGACATCAAGATGCTTTGACCTTGAAGGATAATATTGACAAAATGCTAATAAATACACAATATGCTGTCATTATAGTGTACACTTTGGGAGAACTGACTCCTTCTGAGTTCTAGCCTGTTACTTGTCTGCTTGCAACTTGCTGTATTTTCTGAGAAACATTTTGAGTGTTCTGGGCTGCCTTCTTCAGAAAAAGAAGTGTGCAGTTCACTCCCATCTGGAATCCCCACACACCTACTTATAGCATATATAATGACACCATGTATATTTTTTGAGTTATAATATAGCCTTTTTCCATGTTAAAGGTAACTGCTTGCTGGTCCAACTTTCCTTTCTCTTATATTTGCGAGCACTTTGCCCTTGAGATACAGACAGTGAAGAATATATAAGCAGTGCTAAGTCTAGTTCTCCATCATTATTATCAAGTCTGGAAATGAAAAGGGGACAAGTGCCTTCAGAACAAAGTATGTTCTGGAAACGGATTCCGTGTCAGGCATACATGTTGCATATATAGCTGGAACACAAGAATTTTTACATCTGTCTTTCTATACACACACACACACAAACCAGTGGATATCTGCATTTGTATATTTGTATTTGTGTTTGGGGAAAGTGTCTACAGTAGATGCCAAAACAGAATCCGTTGGATCACTGGATAATAATCACTATCCCTCCCTCTCTGTAACAAGTTACAATGACTGAACCACCCCTCTGCTCTCTCTGTCAACCAAGAGACTAATCCACTAGGTAACCAGACAGGAGTCTCCTCTTCTCTCTGTATTTAAGATTCTGGTGAGCACATTATTTAAAATTGGAATTAAAGGGGCCCATACAGCAGCATGGGGGACATGTTTACTTACATCTTAAATTTTCGCCATACATTTGGAGGATCAACATGATTTGATAGTGGTGTTCTTTAATAGTACCAATGACTTTTTCAGGTTGGTATGAAGCAGTGATCTCAATATAACAGAAGAGATTTTCACTGACAGAGCAGCTCATTAGTGCAGATTAACTCCTCAAGTATAGGCTTATAACCTTGATGTTAAAAATCTGCGGATCCACTGAAAATAAACGCATTAGTAACTGTGGCTAGTACTGTCTCTTCTTACCCTATGCCAATAAGGCAGCTATTCAGACAATCCAACAACAGCAGAGTCACACAGTGACTGTCTTCCATCAACTAAACGGCAGAACTACAGTACACAAAATACAGTGAGAATGTTGGGAAGAGATTGCAGGACTCCTGATTTCCAGCACACAGGTCTAACCACTAGACCTCTCAAAGATCAACTACCTGAGAAAGACCGGCAAGCAAGACAGTTGCCAAAGAACTATTAAGTGCCTATAGGCCTTCAAAGATGTTCAATATTAGTAAAAGGTTTGATTGAAGACATAAGGACTAAGTCAACAAGAAAAAGATGTTGACTTTGTGCTACATATGTCAGTTATTTTTAACAATTAAGTTAGCATACATTTTTGAAGTTATATTTTTGTGAGACACAATCAAATTCAGCTAGCAAAGTGTGTTTGAGAAGCAAATTATTCCTACCTTAAACAGTTGTATGGCTAACTAAATGAAGAGAGCTGAGAGTAGTAACCTTGGGTGGCTTTCACAGTCTTATACATCACAGAAGACCTTCAGTCATTTGTGGTGCCTAAAACTTTTTGGCTGGAGAACAGTAAAATATGTCTGACACTGGGGACCAATTTATAATTTATGTCATTGAGTTTTAACCTCATAAAAACATTTTTCAAAAGAAATGCAACAGCACACAGGAAGCAAATACTGAGACTTTGCCCAATATGATTTCAAAAAACTGAGAAAACTGAGGGTTTATAAGAGACATCTACTCATAGGAACACAGCTGAAACCATTATAATGTTCAGCACATATGTACGTATATGAAAAGACTAAGTTTTTTCTTAAATGATTTAAACAAATAAGCCACTATAGATTCTTTTTTTCTAATATGCAGCAATCCTGCTTATACATGTTTTCATTTTTTTTTTTGTTATAGATGACAATTTGGGTCATCAACAATACATTTGTAGAGTTTCATGCTTTTAACCAGTTGGTTCATAGATTCCAAGGCCAAGAGGGACCATTGTGATTACCTAGTCTGACCTCCTGTATAACGCTTTTCCCCAATATAATTCCTAGAGCACATGTTTTAGAAAAAACATATGCACTCTTGATTAAAAAATTGTCAAGGGTGGAAAATCCTCCAAGGCATGTACAGTAAATATAGACTCTGACCAAAACCTGCATTTAACAGGCAGGTTGAAAGTAAAAAAAAACAAAAACAAACCAAAAAAAAAACAAAAAACCCACCCAGCATCTGAAGAGTTAACAATTTAAAGCAGTCTTACTTGATGAGATATTTAGCAGTATTAAACTGGTACAGTATTTTAGAACATAGTCCTCCATTAGCTTAGTGCAAAGGGTGGAACAAATGCTACAGTTAACAATGGATTTGTCACCTCAAGGTTGGATTTCTGCAATGCACTCTACCCTGAGACAATTCAGAAACTTAACCTAGTACAGAATGCAATTCTTATTAAGCAGTGTTTCACACAGACAAAACGCTACACTATTACACACTTGGGAGCATAACTACAGTATACTGAGGACTACTCTACATGTGATTTGTGACCTCAGACAAATTCTAATGTATTAACTATCAGCCAGGTTTAAAATGATGAATATCCCTCTAAAATTAATACAGCATATTGAGTACATATGCACACAGACATATACATCTTGATGTAGGAAAAAAAGAGTTAAATCATGTACCCATTGAAGTCAATAGCATCTTTGCCATTGACTTAAGCGAGAGCATTATTATGCCTGTGATAGTGCCTTTATATAAAGTTTCTTAAACATCTTGACTTCCAAAAGCAAACATTAAAAATAATCTAATCTGTTTACTTTTGAATGCATGAAAGCTAATTATATAAATTACAGTGATTAATACCTAAGTATTGCAAAGTGGAACTGAACCCTTATTGATTTTTAAAGGGTCACCAATATCTTAAATGTCAAGCTACTATAACAATTTTTATTTTTATCATTTGCTATTGTTTTAAGTATCAAATGTAATCACTTTAGCTGAAAAAAATTAGAGAAAGAAGTCTTATTTTTATTCCTCCCCCACACTTTGTGCCTTTGACAGCACTTTGTGTATAGTTAGTTTTACTGTTTCTCCTATAGAGTCAGTTAATCAGTCAGCTTCCATTATTGTTTGTGCAGGGCTCTCACACAGCAAATAAGGGAGAGAAATTTAAAAACAAAAAACATAAGAAATATGTAAACCACAAAAAATGGGCTCTGAGACATATTTAGTATCTTATGTGAAAAGGGGAATATGTTTTTAATAATTAATTGGCAATACATTTAAAAATATTCCCAGTTTTATTTAATATAAATAAATATTTATATTTGAGATCCCATACAGCATGTAACCCATATAGAGACAACAATTGACAAATACACTTCCAACAGAAAGAAAAGGAGTACTTGTGGCACCTTAGAGACTAACAAATTTATTTGAGCATAAGCTTTCGTGAGCTACAGCTCACTTCATTGGCTGTAGCTCATGAAAGCTTATGCTCAAATACATTTGTTAGCCTCAAAGGTGCCACAAGTACTCCTTTTGTTTTTGTGGATACAGACTAACATGGCTGCTACTCTGAAACACTTCCAACAGAGTAAGACTGCAAAGACTATTGCTCACATAGTGGTTTTGATAATAATGACATGCCATTCTGAAGACAACACAGTCTCTCGCAGTGTGAGCCTCACCCAATATTTAATTAAATTCTGTGACTTACAAGAGCCTGACTGAGGAAAGTACTTTATGCACCTACTTAAGTCTATCCCTATTCAGTAATTTACTTAATCACCTACTTAACTTTAAGCATGTGCTTAATTCCCATTGATTTCAATGATGTGTGTTTAGAATTAAGTATGGGTTTAAGTGCTTTGCTGAACAGGGATGCTTTTCTCAATCAGGGTCACAATCAGTGCAACAATACTGATTTCGAAATACATAATGAAACAGAGGAGAGACTTCCTCTGTTGTGCAGACAACAATAGAAATCTTTGGATGAGTGTTTACTTACCTATCTGAAAAGTTCTAAGGTTTTCTGGAATTAAAATACCAATTTGAGTCAAGTGCTTAATCAACCTCCCACCCCCGCCAAACAACCCTCTTTTCATGCCCTCTCTATTTTCCAAACTTTCGGAATATACAGTACTAGTAACAAAACTTATCAGAGAAATACCATGCATTCATCCTAGGCTTCCACTATAAATAGCTCTAGAGGCAATGAACTGTGAAAGATTTACACCTACAGGCTTTCAGTATTGAAGGATATACTCTTCATAGTACATCCTATTATATGGTTACAAGTGGACATTTTGTACATAATACATCTTGGGTAGGCACTGGCCAAAAAAAAGGGAGCCTTGACTTATAAAGGTGTGACAGCCTGGAATTCAACTGAATACAACAGTGCCCCTATTCTTACTCCACAAAATGTAATATTCCACAGGCAAATTTACAAAACCCAGAGAGAGTAAGAGTGAACTTCGTATATAATTTTCAGTGCTACAGAAACTCAGTCTGGGCAAAAATATGTGACAAACAGTAGGGAAATATCCTGGGAGAAAAGTGTAGGATGAGGAGAGCAAGAGTGTCTCTCAGGGAATTTGAAATCTGAACCTGCTAAAAGTCAATGGGTTGTTTTCACTAGTGAAAAAGATGCATTGTTTACCTCAGGGCAACACACAGTGAACTAGGCACTTTAGTTTGCCGACAGGTGAACCACAAGGTAAACAGTCTGTTTCCTCCCTCCAAGTGTTTACCTCAAAGAGTTTACCTCATAATAAAACTAAAGTGCCTGTTCTTCACTGAGGTTTTGCCTAAGGATAACTCAAGTGTGTTAGTAATGCTGAGGTACAAATACACCTTTTTTTTTTAAGCAGTTAAAACAAGCCCCGTGTTATTTTTTTCTTTTTTTACAACTGGCAGCACAGTATGGGTTTGCCTTCACTAACAGTTAGCTAGCCTAACACTAACATATTTTAAAATGTTATTAAAGCTAATGTTAAAAAATTAGATAGTACACAGGTTAAGAAAAGAGTGTCTGTACATCTGGGGATAATACTTAGACTATCCACAAATACAAAGTTTGTTTTAAAAGTCATAAGATACATATAGTTAATAATCAGCAATAACCCACATTTAGGTGAATACATTTAAGAGTACAATTTAGGCATTAGCATCCAAGTATTCGGGTACATCACTCATGAAAAGTTATACAGAGAGTTGGTTGTGGAAAGCAAATATAGCAATGAGTGAAGATTGTCCCTCAGTAATTGAGAATTTAGGATAGGTTGTCCATTTAGAAAATACAATCCATGAGAAAAGTATTTCAGATACTTTCCCAACTGCGCTTCTCATCGGCTGCTACACTCAAGTTAGTCCATTCCAGCTAGCCTAACTCAAGTGAGAGTGGCCACATTGCAGAACAACATTGGAGATACACAGAGTGATTGGATTAGCACTTAATGAGTTGTTGAAACTTGAACTGCTGCATCCACACTGCAGTAGGAGCTCAGAGTGTCAGCAGCACTCAACCTTCAAGTCACATGGCCTAATGGGCCAGTTTAGAGTTTACAGCACCATTTCACTCAAGCCACAGGTGTGTGCGTGTGCGCATGTGTACAGGAGTCAGCTTAAAGTGCTACACTCAAATTATACGCTAAGGTAATGATGCAGTGAAGACAAGTCCTGAGAGAGTCAGAGCTTTTATGCACTTCTTGTAGCTCCCAGCATTTAGTCACACTAGCAAAACCGACGTAAGAAAATGTGCATTGGATTCAATAGACTATTCCTCCCCGCACCCCCTGAGTTTTTCCTTTGAGCTTCTGGGACTGAATGAAACCAAATACTCAAAAAATATCTATGCATTCCTCCCAAAGTAGGTCTAAACCAGTGCAGCACCACCGGTGGTCGTGACACTGAAAGCAATAGTGTAGGCCATGACCAGTTTTTACCTCGATGTATATTATGGAGCTGATGCTGCCAATCTGGAGAGGAAGCTGGGTGCTAATAGCATCCCTCTAAGATGCTTTACCTCAGCTGAATTGCTAATAAGCATATTAAGGCATTAAGCATTACTCTTGCCACAGACTGGCTGGCTCCCCAAAAGCTGACAAAGGAAGACGCTGCACTTAAGGCTGTGATTTAAATGTCTCCTTTGCTTTTCATTGACAGATCTGAAACCAAAGCCACTTTATAACAAACAAACAAAAAAATCACACATAACTTACTTTCCTCTGAGGTTAAAAACTCATTTCTCCCTGACCACAAATGTCATCAAGGCTCATCCCCTTCTACTGCAGGAGAATGAGAGAGGATTCTCCTGCACCCTTTATCTTCCAGCAGTCTGCAGTTGTTCATTTTAAGAAATAACTGGCTCTAGCATCATCCAAATATGGCTGGATCCTTCTGAAGTCCTGGTAATTAGGGACAACATTAGATACAGCTAGCTCCCTGGCTTTGGTTGGGTTCATATACCACCATTCCACATACAAATTCAGAGGAAGCTGTTCGCTCACTGTCATGTCCAGAAGCAAATTATTATGGTTTTGTTAATGAAAAGAGAATGAGCTGTGATGGGGTGAACAAATCCCTCAGTTAATGGGGTTGTACTTCAGAGCATATCAGCTGATGCAAAGACAGAAAGTTAATTTCCAGCAACAGCATTCTAACCTCCTTGAAGAGTCTTAGTTGGAAATATCCAGTGGGGAGGATGGGAATTACTGGTCAGGTGTGTCAGCGAAGCTGTGAACTGATGCTAAAAGGGAGAGTACAAAGGGGATGAATCTCCAGAAAGGTCTGCAAATGCAGATGGTGTATGACAAAGCAGAACCTGTGGGCCGAAAATCAACACAGCAGAAGTTTTTGCTTTTTACTTTGTTAAGGAAAACTGGCCCATGACAAGAGTAAATGAAAGAAAGGGAGGAATGAGGTACTTATGAATTCATAGACTCCAAGGCCAGAAAGAACTATTGTGGTCATCTACTCTGGCCTCCAGTATAACACATGCCATAGGATTTCCCCAAAATAATTCCTAGACAATTTTGTTTAGAAAAAAAATCCAATTTTGATTGAAATATTATCAGTGAGGGAGAATCCGCCATGGCCCTCTGCTGTCACCGTGACCTGGGATAATTCTCTCAAATGGTTAACAGTGTCTAGCTCCTTGGCCAACTGTGGTGGGAAGAAACTGACCTTGGAATGTAGAGTGGGAAGTCTAGGTACAGGAATGAGGGTGCATGAGACACCTCCAAGCCTCCAAACATTAAAATGATAGAAGCTGTTGCTTGGCTGCTGGAAGTCTGGACCCAGGGATGGAAATGCACATTTCCCTTACTAGTTTTTGCTTGAGAGAACTATTGCTATCTAGCGGCCTCCTCTGGTGGCCACATTGTCATGCCCATCAAATGAACATTTCTAAATAAAGAAAATCAGCAAGTTTACCTCATTTTTTTAAAGGAATCAATTTTCTGAACCATAAAGAGATCCCAGTACTTTATTGTCTATTGATTTAAGTCTCTTTGTTGTAAAGATGTGAGGATTGGGATTATTTTCTTTGTTTCTGAAAGGCAAACACCTTACAGTAGAATCATAATTAATCATATTTCCTAGCAGGCACTCACACCTTCCTGTAGCCTTACATCTCATAGTTATTTTATGTGGTTTTAAATTAAGTCTTGCAACTTAATTTCATGAAAGGGGACTTGATTCATTCATTCATTCATTCCCTATTGTAATTTTGTTTGACAAGTAGTCGGAAGAGGTGCCAGTTGAGGTTGATACTCACTGACCTATTGACAGCATGGGAACAACGAGAAAGATATTAAGACAACAGGTAATATATTCATCATGGGGAAAATAAAATAAAACAGAGGAAAAGATATTTTTAGAAAGTATATTTTAACTACTTTTGAGTAGATTTTGGAGGATGGGCTTCTCTAGAGAGTCAGACCAGGAAGGCCAGCTGTAGGTAAAGGTACATGATAGGCAGATTCAGACCTCATAAACAAACACAATCCACTGAATGCAATGGAGCTGTCTTTGCTTATGTCAGGCCTGAATTTGGTCTGGGATTATTCTTTAAGTAGTACCTGGAACAGTACAGGCCCGAACATTACCTTATCACTTTTTTAGTCTTTAACACTAAATGGCCCAAACTCAGGTATGGGGACACTCAGATGACTCCTGAATTATTCTCTTCTCATCTTCAATCCCTTTAAATGAGAATCCACTGGCCTGATTTTCAGAGGTGCTGAGCACCCACAACTTCTAGCCCATATTTCTTTTTTCTACCCTTTCCTTTTTAGTTGCAAAGGAATTGGCATACTGTACCAGAACAGTAGTCAATCTAGTTCAGTATCTTGTTTCTGACAGCAACCAATACCAGATGCTTCATAGGAAGAAAGAAAAAAAACACTGCAATAGTTATGGAATAACATTCCTACAGGGAAAATTGCTTCTTAATTCCTAACAGTTAGAGATTGGCTTATAACCATGAGGGTTTACATCCCTACCACCATTTTTTCCCTCTTACGCTTGTAACTCGGGATGTTCACATCATCCATATAAAATGTCCATTAAAAAAATCCTGTTAATTTCTTGGTCTCAGTGAGGTTCTGAGAAAATGCAGTTCCCTATCTGACATGGACCATATAGTGTTACTATTAAAATATTCCAGAAAAATAACCCAAATGGGAATATCCTCATTAAGGCATTTTATTACCCTAATAAAACAGTGCATTTTTTGCTCACCTTTGTTTTTAAGGCAGCTAGAGAGCAGGCAAAATCCACACTATCAAGTATAATGTGTTTGTGATAAACACCCTAAATTGAGGGACAATAGCCTGCTATTGTATGATCTCACAGGCTTCCCCCAGCCCCCCCATTTCTAATTACTATGATCATAATGATATCAATAACTTTAAAAAAATTTAATTATCAGTATCAGTTAAAACTATATACTTATCTGTTTCCCAAAAAAGAAGGTCTGATTCTATATTATTAGAAACCAACCCAGTAGCAAAAATATTATCACTCAGCTGGCATTATCGGTTTTACTTTCCGCCAAAAATACTGAAACTCATTAGCTATTCTTCAAAAAAGCCTAGAACAGTTCTTTGAATATTTCGTTATGGTTACAGGTCCCACATTAATATGAAGACTTAAATAAGAGACAATTATTTTGTGAAGTTCTCTTTGTCTTTTAACTGCAGTCAGTAAAGAAAGAAATGAGCACATGCTTCAAACAATGTCAAAGACATACCATATTACACATGCTTGGAAGATGTGGGTGTGGGTGTGAAGCACTAGCAAGAGAAACACCTGGCAGTACCACTGAAAAGTTAAAGGTAGGAGTGCTTCCAATCTGAGCATGTTTGCCACAAAGCAAAACTAATTATTAACGATGCTTCACAGATGTATTTCAAAATGTATTATAATAATTTATAAAATAATCCTTAAACACCTATGTGCAGTAGTATTAACTATTTCCATTTTGTAGTTTTGAAAATTGAGACATAGTAGGATTAAATGGCTTGCCTAAGGTCAGGGATGAAGTTTTCATGTTGCAGAGATGGCAACAGATCCCACATGTTCTGACTCCCAGACATTTACTTCATCCACATGACCATCACAATAGGTTTATAATTTAAAATAATACTAAAACACAGGTGCTGTACAACAGAAAACACAAGTCGTTCTAAAACAAAGTGATGATGAGCAAAAAAGGGATGGAGTTTTTAGTATGTGATAGGGAATTGAATTGAACTGAAATGATAGCAAAGTCTGTTTTGCTTTTACAGCAGCCAAGTAGTAAATTACAGATATCTCCTGTCCATTAAGCAAACCAAGAAAGGGAGGGTTTTTTCCTTTGTTGTCTTTGATATTACCATAAATATCAGTTAATGATTCTTTCCAGTTATCTGCTATTGGATTATCCGCTAACCAGCAACAGTGGCTGCCCAATCATTGAGACCACTGGGAAGTCATTTAAGTAAAGAGCAGGAAACCTAAAGAAGAATCCAGAGGTGATACATTTTCTATTGTGTAGAAAGTAAACACCCACAGACTCCAACCATAAAAACAATTAAGAACTTGTTATTTATAAATGAAACAAATGAATTATACATTAATATTGAGATGATAGACATTGTGAGGTTGAGAGCAAGAGCTAATTCTGTCAGTCAGTAATCATTCAAAAATGCTTAAAGAGTAAAGGTTTTCTAGGATTAGCAACAATATATTAAAATAAAAAAGAACTAAAAAGTCCCCATTCTTTTTTTTTTTTTAAAGATGCTAAAGAAAACACCCTTGTCTGGTTTCAGCTGACTAGAACCATCTTTATTAGCATTTGTACATAAACAAAGAATAATATATTAAGTGTTTACCTTCACCAATTATAATAATAAAATCTAGCTTTCCTTAATATGGATGAACACATGTGCCTGGCAGGAAAGAGAACAAATATGGCTTTCTTTTAATTATTTGAGTTTTAAAATACCTGAAAATACAGTCTACAACTGAAAAGATGGAATAAGTGCAACGAGGCCTTCAGAATAATTATGTGCTGTTAATTGAAAAATGTTAATCATGTCATATTAGGAGGAAGACAGGGTTAAATTGGTAAAATTTCAATTCACTTAGGCCTTATCTCTTGTTGGAATGAACCAGATGATTAATCCTTAATATTCTTCAGGGATACAGAGAACATCAGCAATTAAATTAACAACTACAAAGTTTATACTCAGAGATTCAAAAATGAAAGACAGAAACACTTTAATTTTTCACAAGTTGTTACCTTAATTATCTTCTTATTGCTTCTGTCTCTTCTCCCTCATTACAAAAACACACCCCTTAGTATTCATGGATCCCTTTAATTTGCTGTAGCTCAGCAGCTATGCAAGAAATGTCATCTGAGCTGCAAAAGTCATAAATCTTACTTTGTGCATGCTCATTGAAAATAAATTGTTCTGCTGCACCTAGTCCCAGTGTTCATACTGCAAAGTGCTGACAAATTTCTATTTCCCTACAATCAGTAACGTCCATCAAATCTGGGGGGCAGAAAGTCTTTTTTTCTAGCATGTAAAGAACAACGAAGTTTATTTTATGAATACACACACACACACACACACTCTGCAAACTAGTGTTAACTATGCTGAGCTGTATAAAATATGAGACCATTAGGAGATGTTTCTCCTGTGAAATTTATTAAGATTGTGACACAATATCTTTCTGCCTCAAAAAAGCACCATGATAAATTTGAGTCAAAATTTGGAAATCACTATGCATTTTCCCCTACTTTGTGTGGAGGAAAGTAATTATATTACAAAGTATTCCAGTAGATAATGTACATGTGAAGACACATTAACTGACATTTAAATAGAACCTGTGTAAATGGAAAAGCAAACAAGAACATGTAGAACTGGAAGTCTGCTTGGGTTCATTTTGCGTTACCTAGGGAGGTGGTAGAATCTCCTTCCTTAGAAGTTTTTAAGGTCAGGCTTGACAAAGCCCTGGCTGGGATGATTTAATTGGGGATTGGTCCTGCTTTGAGCAGGGGGTTGGACTAGATGACCTCCTGAGGTCCCTTCCGACCCTGATATTCTATGATTCTATGACTTCTTTAAGGAGCTATAGTACTACTCCAAATTATAAAAAGAAAAAAGTGGACTGTGTTACAGAATATGTGGAAACTTGTTGTCAGTAATTGACTACATCACACACTGAATGATTTCAACAGTAATCACTGTCAAAATAAACACTCTCATAGGTCGAATGCAAAAATCTATGTTTGTGAAACATTAGAATTTAACATTGTCATCACTGGGTCTGTTTTCAAAATTACCCAATGTTTCCAAGTAAAATGTCATATCCCTGGAGGGTGCCCTCACAACAAATTATTAACCAAGCTCTATTGATCTTCAACCAATTGGCAAAAATCTCAATACATTTCATCTGGACCTCTACTGAAGCTACAAAATGTATTACACCCACCTACTGACCACAATTTTTATTATTGCTATTGTATTTGCAGGGCAGTCAATTTTATACAGCATAACAAACTGTCAAGTGCTAAAGTGATTTCCTCTATTACTGAGGTCCGTGTATTAAATTTAGTGAAGCACAATAACAAACTTCAAATATTCTAAGGTTTAGAATTGAATGTAGCTGAGGCTAATGTTATGAAGCTGACAAATACACTGCCATATTAAGTAGAAGATCATTTATTCATATTTGGAACAGTTTTGTTTTTTGGTTCAGCTGTATATTTAGATTAGCCACAATTTTTCAAAATGTGACGAGTACTATGAAATCCATAGGTACTCTAGAGTATCTATTTTAGTCTTTTATTGTGCGCTGTAAATCAGAGAATTACTACTGAATATTCTGTTATTATATATAAATGAAATGAAAATTAAGTTACATTACATGTAACAGACTTACTCCAGAAACACTTTCACTGTTACTTTTTGACTCATCAGTGATAAAAGCTTCAGATTTATCTATGCTTAGCCATGAATATTTTTTTTATTAATAAAATGTTATAAAAAAAAACAAAAACAGAGTTCATTTCCAATCACTCTTTTTGGCTTTAAACTATAGAGTGATAAATGAAAATTCAATTTTAACTTAAAAACATCCAAAACAAACATATTTATGAGCCTGTAAATTTCATTTTAAATATACTTCTTTTGACATATGCCTGTCTGTGCCATTACAGTGTGATCACTTGCACAAACCAATAAAACAAAATATGCAGATTTATGTAAGTATGCAACCAATACTTGTCCTCAGTACTGAGTAATGTGCTAGAGGTAACTGACTATTTACATGAACACAAACAACGTTTGCCAAAAAGGTTGCTTTAATAAAACAACAAATCCTGTAATAAATTCAGATCACGTACACAACATTTCCTTTAAGGTATATATAGGTAGCTTATTATTCAACATTGGCCCAATTCATCCCTTGTCATAAAACCTGAAGGAGGCAGCTCTGTGCAGGGGGAGGGGAGGACGGGGTGGAATTACTGTGTGGATATCCTCACGGGATTACCGTCCACATTATTGTGCCAGGGTGTGACAGCCCCCCAACCTCAGGGAGTGGGCTACAGGGCTTGACCCCAAAATGGGTGGCTCCTCCAGGATCCATGCTGAGGCCCTGGGCTTCACCTGCTAGCAAGCTGTGCAGCCAGAGACTACCCGTTGACAGAAGTGGCCCCTACAGACCTCAGTAGGGCTATGCAGAAAAGATAATCCAGCCTTAGGCCTAATTTCCAGAGACACAGAGGAGGAACAGTTTCTTCATGTCTTCTCAGCACATTCAGTCTCTGGCTGCTCCACATGGAGTAGATCTCCTGCCAGGGAAAAGGGAGGTGCAGTGCCACTGGGATAGCCGAGCTACCCTTCAATGCACAAATCTAGGGGGGGCATGATTGGGACCATTATTTGAATTTGTCTTTTTAAGAAACAATAATGGCATATTTTTTTTAAATGTATGCAAGAGAAAGTGCACAGCAATTTCCACAATTCCAGAGAGAGGCTCTAGCGGTCTCTGCTCTTGTCCTTTATGGTATTTCCTTTGCTACAGGCATATTTCATTTTGATAGCCCTGGCTAGACACTGTAGTGCTTGGTCCCATAAAAATACCTTAGATATTGGCATATCAATTATTAAATAGTTTTAATAAGATGCCTTGTATTGTAATATAGAATGTCTTCCTTTTCCACAGGAAGCAGCACCTCAGAAATATGGCTCCCTTTCACCCTACTCCTGAGTTGGAAGAGGTAACTTCCTGGTGGAAAGCCCATCTCTAGTGCCAGTGCTAGGCATACGAAAACTAAGCAATTGCTTAGGGCTCCAAGCAGCTCAAGGGGACCACTATTCACTTTTTTAGTATGTGTTGGGGAGTGGCAAAATATTCCAGCTCAGGGTCCCCAATGGGCTAGCACCGCCTTTGTGCTTCTCTCTCACCATAGCCAGTGCAGGCATTGGATTTGCTGTCCTTCATTACTGAAAGTGTTCCCTCCCATTCTTACTGAATAAGGTGCTGCAATAATAGCTGTCTACAAGCAAAAGATGAAGCAAATGGGACAAACAATCATTAAATAGTTAAAAACAACAACAAAGTGGTGTGGGTTTCTTGTTTGTGCAAAGTTAAACCACAGGCACTGGACCCACTTTTGTTGCAATCCCTTTCCTCAGAAGACAAACCATTTAAAGTAATCTGATGCTCTCACAACTCTCATACTGCCAGCATCACCCTGTTTCCCTGGGAACAGACTGGCAAAATCTCTTGGTATTCAGAGATTCGTCACCACCCACCGTGGACAATTTGGACCACACAGTTCCCAAGTGACTTTCCTTTGTCTTCTGCTACATCAGCAGAAATTGAGCTGCTCTCATCCAAAACCAACATTTTGTTGTTCATAAGCCAACCTTCTCATTTCCATTACACAAACTTCACACAAGTCAATGAGAAACAGCACACTTCACAGTTCCGTGACTAAAGCTAATGGTATCACTTCTATCATTGCGGAGACTTTAATTAGTTCATAAATCTGTCACATGCCGATGAAGTATTTGTTGTCATGGAGCACAGTTTTGTAACTTATAAATTACAATACTGAATGTAGAAATAATGCACTTTTTTAGCAATTATTAAATATACAAACAGTATTCTAAACTACACCTACCTGCGTAGGCAAAATCCCTTTGCATAAGGGGAGTCAGTAGCAAATTCTATATTTAGGTTGCTTAAGACTTTCCATTATATACGATTCTTGAGACCATATTTAGATGTTCTATCACCTCTATTATTTGCAGTGGTTCTTGGAAATTTGGCAGGGAGAAAGCCCTTGGTTAGAGATGTACCTTGTACTTGTCCTACTGAATTATATTTTTGTTTGGTGGCAATATAAACAGTCAGAAAGCAACTTTTTTTCTTCTGTGGCTTGAGTTTCTCAGGAAAGTTTTAGCAAAGTAACAAAATAACTGAACATGAGCATTCTAAGGGCCACGGAAGCAGCAGCTCCACCATCACCCAACACTGTACTGCAAACACTGAGGAGCTTCCAGAGCAGCTACAGAGTGATAGGGAAGAGGAGGACAGGGAAAGCTAGGCCATCAAATAAAGCGGGCAGGTAGTTGCTGATCTACTGACTAATTAAGTACGCTGTTCATGTCAAGTTTATTACAGTAGCATCATTTGACATCAGTGCCCATGTGATGTTGACTATGTATGGCTATCTGGATTGACCCTTACACTTTTTATCAAGACACAGTTACAATAAAATTTTAACATATAACATCATACATTACTTATTCAGGATCAGGGTAACATTTAAAGAACCTGGCTAAAGATTCTGGCTTGCCAGCTCTTTTGAATAGGCTAAAAAGGATGAGCAAATTTCTAAATACCTATCCTCTTTTTGGAGTTTCTCTTATGCATGTACTTGGTGTTAAAGATTTTCCATTACAAGGACAGTCCTTATTTATTATACCACAATTCCATAGAAGGAAGAGTCACATTTTTTCAATGCAATACAAACAACAACAATACAAAATAAATTAATTTGTCGTTCTGTATAAATTGTAAATCCTTTAGTGGAGCATAAAGTAATTAGGTCAGGGGATCCTAGGAAGCCAGCATTTTGTCATAAGATAAATCTCTAATAATTTCTTCCCTAAACAGTCTAATTCCAGGACGCAGCCACCACATGGGCAAGCATGTTCCCCTATCCCCACAACCCCTCCAACAGAGTGCCTTCTTAGTAGCAAAAATATGATGGATCTTAACCGCCATCTGTTGTCAGCTACATACATTTAAATGAGTAAAGGAATCTTTAAAATATTTAGGAAAAAATACTGTGGCTAAACATAAAAATTACTCTCCAATGTGCAATAAAATAATAATAGACTCAGAGGAATGAAATAAATATGAAATTTCTTGGCTAGGTAGGGAAGTCTCAGAAAAGATGAATGTCCTCTCAAAGTTATTATTTTTGTTTCAGTGCATCCCTGTAGGTATCTCCAACATGTTGTTAAAAACATAGTAGGATTTTTTGCAGCTATTTAAATTCATATGGAAACATAAAAGACAAAAGGGTAAGTTCTAAATTTCTGTATAATCATACAAAGCTTTCCCTATTTTCACTTATTATTATTATGCATCTCAATTGGGCTAACAATACACCATCCAAACACTGGGTAAAACTTGAAAAAGATTGGAGCCCATATATAGGTATTCATAGCAATTGCTGGGTTAAAAAAAGACATTTAGTCACCAAAGATTAAAAAACAAACAAACAAACAAACAAATAAATAAATAAAAATCACCTGTTCATCCATACCATCTAATGAGCTTTGGACAATTTTTTTTAGAATTCCTGCCACTGAGGTCCTCTCCTTTAGCTTCTTTAATTAATAATCAGGAATTCATCCCTAGGAAATATCAAAATGTCTATTCATTGTACATAAAAGCTCAGATTACTCAATTCAGACACTGTTCTGGGGTCCTGATCTGAAAGCATACCAAGAGATACGTATGAATGTAAATAATGTAATGATCCATTATTTTCAATATTTACTAGTCAAACATTTTGTGAAATCTGGATACAAGGCAGCTCTTTCAAGACATTTAATCACATTTGAAGAGTAGACTCAGGAGCAAGCTGGAACAAAATGTTTAATTTTTAAAATATATACAATTTTGATTGAAAAAAAGATGATGATAAGAAATTAACCCAAATGAAAACGTGAGAGATGGATTTGGACAAATAAATTGATCTGGATCTCTATATGGGAAAGGGGATATACAACTTCAGTTTCTGTAGTTCATTTTTTCTTTGTACAGATTCCCAAAAAAGGATTTTCTCTTCCTCCACAATGGCTGTTACCTGCAGGGTCCCACTAAGTTATATCTCCTCATCCTTCCCAATCAGTGTGTAGATCAGTGGTTCTCAAACTTCTGTATTGGTGACCCCTTTCACAGAGTAAGCCTCTGAGTGTGACCCCCCCCAATACATTAAAACACTTTTTAATATTTAACACTATTATAAATGATGGAGGTGAAGTGGGGTTTGGGGGTGGAAGCTGACAGCTTGTGACCCCCCAAGTAATAACCTCGCGACCCCCTGAGGTATCACGACCCCCAGTTTGAGAACTCCTGGTGTAGATGATGGGACTCTTGGGCTTGAGTATCATCAATACAATGATGGTATTCAGCTCTACATCTCTGTGCCAGCTGATCCAGATTCTACAGTTTCAGTGCTTTCCCCGTGTCTGGCTAAGACAGAGCTGTGGATGAAACTGAGCTGCCTAGGACCAACCTTGATCAGATGAAAGTAATGCTTGTTGGTATGGGGGGAGCATCTGGAGCAATGAGCTGACAGGGTCTGCAGCAACAGTAGTGTGTTTTTTGTCAACAGAGGTGACACTCCAGGGATGTGATTGGATCCCTCCCTCACTCTTCCTGGATTCCCTATTGGCAGCAGAAGTAGCCCATTGTGCCTCTTATGGCTTGCCAGGAGGATGTGACCACTCCTATTTCATGTGCCACTCATGATGGCATGCCTTTGTCATCCCTGTGTCAACTACTGTACTCATGAAGACCTCTCAGAGGCTTTAGCAGATGCAGAATGAAGCAGCTCGCCTCCTGACTAAAACAGACAGCTCCTAAGGTAACAACAGCTACTCTGGCTCCAATGTCAATAAACTAGTTCCCAAATATCATGTAAGGTGTCAATGACCATCTTAAAAGCTCTGAATCTGTTAAGTTGAGTGATTTACCTCTGACTTTCTAACCCAGTGTTGATAGCTTTTATTGCAGGTGAGGTGATATTTGGGTTTTTCCTTAAAGCCCCAGCTCCTAGAGGCATGTAATTAGATGAGAATCTTGTGAGGAAAAACTATTTCTAGTCCTCATAGTTGTGGAGAAAATCTTGAAAACACAAACTGAGTGTACCCCCAAAAACTAAAAAATCAGAAGGCATAAAAGGGGCCTGACTCATGATTGTTTGGGGATAGCCATTGCTGCAGATGAGGCTGGTTGAGATACAATAGTCGATGGTTCCTAGAGTAATCCTAGGAATCCAAGCAGGGCTTTCTTGCTTGAGGACATTTGACTTTGGAACTCATTCCAGTTGGTTGTCTGCCACAGTCCAGGTTCACTGATCTTCAGGGTTCATTTACTGCTAATACACAGGATATGCTAGGTGTTGTGTGGTTAATTGTTTTGGTTTAGTAAAGCTTTTTTTTTCTTTTTAATACAAACAATCTGTTTTGCTCTGACTTTAATAGTTCATTTGTTTGCTTTGGTTTTGTTTTTAACAGTTGGTCAAATCCAGGTAGAGTATGGTTCCAAATAATACTCAAGCAACAGTGTCTTACCAAAAAATAAAGCTAATTGCAATAGCACAGTGGAAATTTATATATATATATATATTTTGACAGGGTCGGGCCAGATGGCTACAGGAGAGTAATAGAAGGCAGACATATTAGCCCTAGGTTAAGTAGGTCCCTTTTCCATGGGCAAGATAACAAGGAAGGTTCCAGAACAATCAGGAACCTTCTGGAGACAATTAAGACAGACAGGCTGATTAGAACACATGCAGCCAATCAAGAAGTTGTTAGAATCAATTAAGGCAGGCTAATCAGGGCACCTGGGTTTAAAAAGGAGCTCACTTCAGTTTGTGGTGTGCGTGTGAGGAGCTGGGAGCAAGAGGCACTAGGAGCTGAGAGTGAGAATGTGGACTGTTGGAGGACTAGGTGTACAAGCATTATCAGACACCAGGAGGAAGGTCCTATGGTGAGAATAAAGAAGGTGTTGGGAGGAGGCCATGGGGAAGTAGCTCAGGGAGTTGTAGCTGTTGCACAGCTGTTTCATGAGGCACTCTGGACAGCTGCATTCCACAGGGCCCTGGGCTGGAACCCCGAGTAGAGGGCGGGCGCGGGTTCCCCCTAAACCTCCCAACTCCTGGTCAGACACAGGAGGAGTCGACCTGGACTGTGGATTCAGAAAAACGGCCAAGCTGAGGGCTACCATGAAGCTCCAAGGTGAGCAAATCTGCCAATAAACACAAGACCCACCAAGGTAGAGGAGGAACTTTGTCACAATATATATACATACACACACACACACACCCCGTCCCTTGAAAAGATCAGAGAAAGAAGTAATATACAGAGAACAAAATAATATTTTAAACCATTAAGCTTCAGAACACTTATGTGGTAAACAGTATCTTTCTTTTACAAATGAGGATACTTATGCACAGAGTGATCTATAGAGTACAGCCAAGAAGTTGATTCTAATCTGACTACAACCAGTTGACTTTCTCTTTCTGTAACACACACACACACACACACACACTTTACAAGAAAGAGGGCAAATTAATAATAAAATATGAGAGCACGTTTTAAAAAAAAAGCATTATTTTGATCTTGATTTATTTACACATCACACAACATTTATTTAACCACACGTGGCATAGCATGAACTTAATTCAAGAGCCAGATTGTATTAAAAACGAGTATATTTTCTGCTGAAGTATTTACCTGTGCTCATCACAAGCTGTGTAAACTGCTTACTTGCTTTCTCACCTCAACAGGAAATTATATTCACACATTGGATAAGGATAGAGGATACCTTCTGTACTTGAGGTTGTATAAGTACATATTTGTTTACTTATTTAATGATATTTTGAACTTCCTGGCAGATAGGTGCTGTAACAAAATAATAAAATAACAACAAAAATCAGACAGAATTCTACCCAGAAAAAGGAGCCTAAAAGATTATTGCTATGAATGCATCTGCAGCTAGAATGACCTAAAATGTGACCAGAGAAAATTAACCAAAAACCAAATTTGAAGTCTCCCCTGCCATACGTACACAATCTGAATCATCTACCCAGCTCTCTTTTTTATTGGCATTTAAACAACTATTCTGTGTATGTGCATCAGACACAGACAGTAGAACAGAGAGGATGAGAGTGTATGCTTTCCCAGTCAAGTGAAGGAAAAATCTGGGAGAAGACAATCTATGTTTCCCATCTGGACATCACAGATAACCAAAATAATGAGCTGACTTTAACAGGGAGTAGCCACCTCTTAGGAACTATTACAGTTTAAAAATGGAAGGGCTGAAATTTTCCCAAAACTTTGGGCTGCTTGTTGAGTTAGATTTTCTTGTCGCCATAACTTATAAAGACACAGATCAGTGATGGGTTTGGATGCTAACTCAGGGTTTTTGTGACCTGTTGATGATGGGACAAGGTGGTATATTATATTTGAGAATCCAGAAATGTACAAAGGAACCTCACAAAAAAAGTAAAGACCTTCCCAGTTGCTTGCAGATGTGAAGAGCATATTATCTCACAAAATGTACATTAAAAGAAATTCTCATGGCTGTGGCACTGATTGGGATGGAGCGGCAGTAGAAAGATCCCACCCTCCTACTGGCTTCCATACGAGGGGACAGCAGTCATAACATGGTCTCCCACCAGCCCCAATGTCAGAGATGCAATGAGCAAAGCAGTAGCAGTGTCCTTCTATTATCCCCAGTATATGAAGGGATAGTAATGATATTTTCTTTAGCTTCAGGAGGTTCAGCTTAACAACCTCTTTCCTTCACTATGAAGCAGTGAAATATACTTGGACAAAGGGAGAAATGTCTAAACTGAAGATTTTAGAGGTGCCACATGTTTAAATTCATTCCCATTAAGCAAAAGCTCTTAAGCACATATCTAACTTTGACTTCAATGGGTCTTAAGCTTTTGCTTGAAGTTAAGCATGTGCTAAAATGTTTTGCTGAATCAGGGCTTTAAGGAGCAATTTCCCCTGTATATGTATTAAGTTGGCAACTTCAAACTGAGAAAGAAACCAATTCTGCTTTTTTCCTGTGTAAGACCACCTCCTGATAATCATATAATTTTGCCCTATTCACTTCCAGTTTAGTCTGCTGCAATCCACCATATACATCTAGATACATTTCCCCAAAATTACTGCAAGTGTTTCAAAGGAATGTCTAAAATTGGTTTTACAGGCCTAAAATAAAATGAATTTGAAATGTGAATTGTTTGCTGGGTTAGGCTCATGCAGCAGTCTGCTTGCAAAATACTCCATTACAAAGCAATAATGGGCAGAGGGAATGTGCAGAATCCACATGATGCCAGAATGCTGATACAGAGTGCATTTCATATCCAGGAATTCTTTGTTTTAATGATCCTTAGTTAGACATCTTTAATGTCTGCCTCCTTAATCCACCTTAAAAGTTAGCAGTGGAGGGATGCTTAATGAATCATTTAATTGCAAGTATCCTGGCATGTCTCCAAACAGCATACATCACATTTTTCAGTGCCTGCAGCACGTGGTTTCAGTGCACCCTCTTTTCCAAAGCGGTCATTTTCAATCAGTAATGGACTAATTAAACTTAAACATAGATTTAAACTTCTACAAAACTCAGGACATGCTCTTTATTCATTTCTTCTGTAAGTGGAACAATATTATGGCTGGGGATTTACATTTTAAAAGATTTTCCACAGTTATCTGAAAACCTTTCCGGGCAGAGGTGAGAGAGAATTCAGCCACATCAGCCACAAGCTTTCTCAAAGGCTCTCTCAGAGGCTGAAAGGTCTAAGACAGTGGCTCTCAACCTTTCCAAACTACTGTATCCTTTTCAGGAGTCTGATTTGTCTTTGGTTCCCCCAAGTTTCACCTCACTTAAAAACTAATTGCTTACCAAATTAGACATAAAATACAAAAGTGCCACAACACACTATTACTGAAAAAATGTTTACCTTCTCATTTTTAACCGTATAATTATAAAATAAGTTGATTGGAATACAAATATTATACTTACATTTCAGTGTGATACTGGCACTTGTTTTTGACTTGTGAGCCTTGTCTGAAGCCCAAGCCCCAGATGGTGGGGCTGAAGCATATAACTTATTGTTGTAGGGCCTCTTTTGGCATGGGGCCCTAGGCAACTGCCCTGCTTGCCACCAATAATGCCAGCCCTGCACTTGCAAACCCCTTAAACTTGTCCAGTGACCCCCCTGGGGGCTACAACGCCCAGGTTGAGAAACACAGGTTTAGATGAGTTGAATACTCCCTGGAAGAACACTGCATACCCCCAGGGTTACGTGTACCCCGGTTGAGAATCACTGGTCTAAGAAACAGCCCCTCCTTGAACCTGTAAGTATCTGTTGTCCGGTGCAATCTAAGAACTGTGCTGCTACTACTGATATGATCTTTGAAAAGAACTTTAGGGCGGATGACAGGCAAAAGAGAGCAATCTGTACTGAAAGTGGTCTGGCAGACAGTAAAGTGTAGGAATCTTTTGTGAGATGGGCAGATCACAATGTGAAATATGCATCCTACAGGTCGAGGGCTGCGAACCAATCCCATGGATCTAGTGAATTATCATTGCAAGTGTCACTATTTTGAATGTTTGTGCCTTTACATAAGTGTTGAGTAACTGCAAATCTAGGATGGGTCTCCAGACACCATTCTTTTTTGGTACCAGGAAGTACCTGGAATAAAACCTCTTCGCTCTGTGCTGCATGGGAATTGGTTTGATAGCACCCAATCCTAGAAGAGAATCTATTTCTTAATGAAGCAAACTCTTACAAGAGGGGTCCCTGAAGAGGGATGGGGAAGGGAGGAAGAGTAGTGAAGTGGATGGTGTACCCTGTGGAGATGATCTCCAAAACTCACTTGGTCTGTAGTGATTGTCTCCCAAGCCTGCCTTAAGTGGTAAAGATGGATGCCAAAGGGAGGAAGGCAGCTGAATTTGTGTAGCTGGTAAGGATGAGGCTGGTAAGTCAGACCCTCAACCAACCTATAAAGATTGCTGCTTGGAGGTGGAAGGCTTCCTTCTCTGAAATCTCTGTCTCTTCTGATGTGAGTCATAAGACTTTTGGGAGGTTGGAAATTGGGTGGGACGGGATTGCTGAGCTATCTGGGACTTGCTAAACCTTTTCTTGTAGGCAGGTGTATAGATCGCAAGAGAACAAAGTAGCCTTGGAGTCCTTTAATGTACACAGAGATTAATGTGTGCTGTCCACAAACAATTTAGATCCATCAAAAGGGAGGTCTTCCACCATATTCTGGATCGCTTTTGGAAATCCGGAGAGCTGGAGCCAGAAAGCCCTTCTCATAACTACCACTGTATAGATTATATCGGCAGCAATATCAGCAGTGTTGAGGAAGGCTTGTAGTGATGTTCTGATAAGCAGCTGGCCGTCTGCAATAATTGCCTGAAATTATCCTCTATGCTCCAACAGTAGGTAGTCAACAAAAGAGTTCAGTTAGGTATAATTTATAGTGATTATATGTCATCATTGATACTTGGTAGTTGACAACTCTAAATTATAAGGAGGCTGACGAATAAGAGTTTCTACCAAGTAGGTCTAGCGATGCTTATGATCTTTGGCATGGGGCACAGATTTGGCATAGTGCGGCCTTCCACATTCATTAACTGTGCAGACCACCAAAGAATCAGGAGAGGGAAGATAAAATAAAAACTCCGAGTCTTTTGCTGGAACACAGTTATTATCTGCCCTCTTGCACGTATGCTGAATAGTAGCTGGGGTGTGCCAGACTATCTTTGCAGGGTCCAGAGGGCCTTGGTGACAGGCAAGGTTATGTGAGCAGATGATCCTGTACAAAGGATGTCAAGCAGCTTATGATGAGCTTCTTTAACCTCCCCAAGAGGGATCTGCAAGGAGTGAGAAATCCTCTTGACCAAATCATGAAACTGCTTAAAATCATCCAACAAGGATGGAGGAGGTGGCAGAGCTGCTTCATCCAGAGATTAAGAGGACATGTTGGTTACAGGAAAGACCTCTTTATTGGTTCTAGCTTCCTGCTCCTCAAAGCAGCTTCTGAAGGATCAGGTCTTCTAGAGAGGGCAAGCGAGGAAGGCTGCCTATCTCCGTGAAGGATGGTGCTCAAAACCCTGGAAATTTTTTTATGATAGGTCACACAAGGGTCCCAGGATGGCCGAGGAAGTGGTGCATAAGGCATAGGAGGGGGTACCCATGGGTGCTCATACCAGCGAGATGGTGGCTGAGTGGTCATAGGCTCATCAGAGGCTTCAGGAAAGAGGCCTCTATTAGAGTGAGGAGGAGAGACCGTATTTAAGAGACTGAGGCAAGGTCTTTATCAGAATCTTCTACCAAAAATACGTCGGAACCTAGCAGCAGAGAATCGGGCGTCTCAGATACGGTCAGGTCTCCAGGAAAAAGCAATTCCTGCAGTACCAAGCATACTGCCAGTATTGAGTCCATGGACTGAATCAAAGCAAGAGCAGCCATGGGAGCTGATAGTTCTGAGAGTCTCCGCCGCTCTGAGGGACATGTGGTCAAAGCTTGAGAGGCTTTTTCGGTACAGAGGAAGAGCTCTTCTTGCCATCTCAGTCCGCTAACAGTACCAATGATCTCTCTGGGCCAGAGACTTTGCCATCTTTTGATCTAGCAGTGCCCTCAGTACCTGAGGAACCAGCACCCTCATGAGCACAAGACTGGAGAGAACATGGTGTTTAAGTAGCTGAAGACACTGACAACCTCGGATTTTTTGAGTTAGAATCCCTACCTGAAGAACTTGGGGCACTGTCTTTGGAAGACTCACGAAAGGAGTCTTTGGTCTTCCTATTAGATGCCCTCGTGGACCATGGCTCAGAGACAGGGGAGGTAGCAGACTTGCTCAGAGACTGTGTACAGGGAGTCCCTTGGTTTGGGTCAGAAGCCAGGTACATCAAGCTCTCCATCATCATGAGGAAACAAAGTTTCCTCTCCCTGTTTTTTCTCTCTCTCTGGATATCAACACCAGACAGAAATTTCTTCTGGGTCATGTACAATTCCCTGAGGCAACAGATGCACTGGAAGTGTACATCAATTACTGGCATTGCCTCCTGGCATGACAGACATTGTTTGAAATTGGGAGAACCAGTCATAACCTCCCAGTGAACAAGAACTACCTTATGTACTAACTAATATCAGTATATATGAATTTTTTAAAATAATTTTTTCAAGTTTTTTTTTTAAACTAAGAAGATAAAGCTACTACTACTAACTAACTGATTACACTAATACTAAGAATAAACTAACTACTAGAATAAAGACTGGGACACAGGTGAGATAATCTGAAGGGGGAAAACTGCCAGAGCTCCATCTCAGACTGAGGCAGTTAAGAAAGAACTGAGGGTGGCTTGCCACACAGTGTTATATAACAACAGCAGGGGGCTGACTAGCATGCATGCCTGGGTCAAATGGGCACTACTATGAGAAATTTCCAACCAAAGACATGGGGGTGCAAGTGCACCTGAGTGGAGCACTCACAGGAACACGACCCGAAGAACAACAGGATTTTGCACAAGAGGACTTCTAAGAAAATGGTTTTCTACCTGTAGTCCACAGATTCCTGGGGGTTCACAGACTATGTCTAAAGGGTCTCCGAAAGGTTGTCATTACCATAGAACCGTGTTTTTCAACCTGTGGTCTGCAGACCTCACTATATAAGATTTCCACAAGGGTCTACACCTCCATTCAAAATTTTTTAGGGGTCTGCAAATGAAAAAAAGTTTAAAACCACTGTTCTAAGAGATACACCAGACTGTAAATATCAACCTAGCTAGCTATAGTACCTCTCTACATCACTTTGTTCATTCACTTTCCTCTTTTCTACCCTCTATCTTTCTGTCTCCCTCCCTCTCTCCTTCCCTTTGACTTACTACTACTTTTAATGAACCTTTCAATACCCAATTAAGCAACTCAATAAATAGCAATAACAAACAGAGTAAATAGTGTGCTACGTAATCACTCTATGGCCTTGTCTTGGTGGAGAAAGGGGTGTTTTTTCAATTGCTAGCTAAACAGTCAGTTTAACGTGATAGAGTCTGCTAAGATGCATGCTAGCATGGGTGAAGCTGTGCTCACTAAGAAATATTTTAGTTCAGTGGAGAATTTAGGCTAAAGTGAAGCCAGCTAACATGGCTTCACACATTACTCTGCATTTTAGCAAGATTTTTCAATCAATTACATTAAGTTTACTCGACTGAGCTAACAACTGAAAAATGCTCGTTTTCCCCCCGTTAAGACATATCCTACCCATTACCTTAATTTCAAGGCTGCACTGCAGTAGAAATGTCACACCTGTGTAATTAAACAGATTTAAATTAACTTAGTTACAGTACAAACCCCTAACGTTTTTACACTTAACTCCATTTATACACCATTTATGTAAAATGTAGGTTAGTTTGATAACAGTTTGCTTTAAAATCATATGTTGTAAACAAACACATTTCTTTATTTATGTTACCAATAACTCCTTAGATTTAAACGTCTCTCCTGGACTGCGTGGGAAAATAATTCAAACAGAACATGATGATTCATTAAATATGGGTCACAGGCATAAATTAGTTCCAGTGGTGGGGGTTGGGGGTACATAATATAATTTAACAAGTCTGAAGTCAAATATTTATTCTAAAACAGAATAATCAATGATGTATCCCTAAAGCTAAGACATGTTCAGGAAACCTATTTTAATGTTTTTATTATAATGTTTTCAGATTTACATAGAAGGTTCACAATGATTCCTCTTTTGTATGGAAGTTATCATCTGCAAGACTTAGTGTATACAGAATTCATACACAGAATAACAACCTTGAAGGGAGACAGTTACATGGTTATTCTATGCCTTCATAATTTTGTACTTACACAAACATTTCAGGCTGATTTCTTACCTGACCATTCAAACATTATGACTCTCATCAAAAAGTTTACCACGGACAATTGAAGGGATATCCCCCTTTCCATGTTTACTATTAAATTGTTCTCCTTGGTCTTCAAAGGCCTTAATGGCCATGGCCCACATTTATCTCCATGATCTCATTTCTCCCTAGGTGTTACTTACTCAATTAGCTTGACTAATTTTAGCTTTCTGTTAGACTTCAGACTCTTTCCTCTCTCTTGTTGGAGGGTGACCCTTCATTCCTGCTGCAATCACTACCTACACCAGACATCCAATCATCTTCACTGAGGTCCCCCTCCCACTTTAAAATGCAGATCAAAATCCACCTCCCCTCTGCTGCCTTCAATAGAGATCAACCAGTTCCACAAACTGGAGCCTCACTCTTCACACCTCTCCTTACCTACTATCTTGTACTATAGTTCTCTCACCTCTTCTTACTCCATGGTAATATTACTATTATTGTAACTTCTGTTTGCTGCAAGATATTTTAATGGCACATCATAAAACTCAGTATCACTGTATTCTCTCTCTTATAGACAGAGTTAACTCAATGTATTGGATGCAAATCTGAAACTAATGCTGAAAGAGAAGGGCCCAATAACTGTATCTGTAATATTACTACAGGTATTATAGGTTTTTGTGAATGACACTGTAGACTTCTCTTCCCTTGTTTACTGAAACTCTAGGGGTTGCACTGTCCTCCAGAGTTTTTCTTCCATTTATTTTTGTGTGCAGTACACTGCAATAAAGTTTGGACTGCTTCAGACCAGTCTGGCAATCGCAGCTAGAGTTCACAAGAATGAGGTCTAGAGTAGTCCAAGCTCAATCACAGATTAGGTTATGCACAGTGAATGGAAAGTAGTAGAATCCAGATAGTAGTGTACAGATGTTAGTCAAGCACACTGATAAGCTTACTCCTAAATGATGAGCTACTACTGATTAGAATGTTTGTATATTAATGAGGAATGGATTTTTTTTTTTTGTATCTCAAAGAAGCACAAACTACTACAAATCAGCAAAGGAAAGTAAATGCAACAAAATGTTCTCATTCTTATCCATCCCTGAAAAAGGCATTCAGAATCATCTATTAAATTAATACAGAAAGGTGCACCAGACTTCTATACAGCACTAATATTTAACTGCATTTCAATCATAGCTGCCCCAAAACAATTAAACTAACATGAGCCATCATGGAATTCCCCCCCCTCCCTTCTGATTAGTCTGAAGGGAAAAAATGGTTAAAACAGCTGCACATACTGAGCAAAATGTTGTAAAACAAAACCATTATCATCATCAGGAATGAACATGTGCTCAAAACCAAATGTATATGTTTTTTCACCATTGCACCTTCCATAAACAGAACAGCAGATCATGCCAATACATATACCTTTTTAGTTAACTGAGGGCCCAATCATGAAATCAGCACACAGCCTGATCACTTGAGCTGTGTGCTGGGGTCTTCCATAGGAACCAAGGAAAAAAAGAATCCTTCTCCCCAGGCTACTCCATAGCCACTGCTGCAGCTCAGTGATATGCTGCTAATTAAAGGGCTCCAACAAAAACTTCAGCATTGCCAAATACAAGCATTCAAAAATCATGTCAGGCACCAAAACATCATGAGATTGGTTTAAAAACCATGAGTGTGTCTTTTCTTTGCCTTCTGGTGTTTGTGCCTTAAGGTACACACTGTCCTCAATTTCAAGATTTTCCTCCACAATCATGAGGCTAGAAACTTACATTTAAACAACAACAACAACAACTCTAAAAGTGGAGATTCTCACATAATCTCCTGATTTAAGGATCTGGGCATTAAGAGAAACTCCAAATTTATGGGGCCTTACGATAAAATCACAAGAGTTGGCATCATTGAAATAGCCCCACTTTATCCTGTGACTAATGCCATGTGCCGAGTGTGTGCATGCTCAGAGACCGATTTTCCTACTTGGACAAAAACAAACATTCAGAACCATAACCTAGGAGGGCTTGGGCTTGGTAAAAACAGCAGCCCCCAGTGAAGCTCCCCAAGCAGGAAAAGGATGTGACGTGAATAGCTACAGACACCAGTGTCCAGTGATGCTGGAACTGGGGGTGTTGCCACACTCCCTGGCTTGAAGTAGTAATAACAAACACTAAATACATGGTTTCCATCATCAGCACCCCCACTATAAACATTGTTTCAGCACATCTGCCAATGTCACCATCAGACTGTGACTTCTTCAGTTTAAACTCTGAGCCTTATGTTGTCTGCTGATTAGTTGCCTGCTTTGACATCTTTCTGCCCCTTTCCCCCTGACAAACACCCCACCCATCTCTTATTCCTCCTTCCCATTCAATGCCAATCTTCTGCTTACTTTATCTTTCCCCTGTTCTATTGCTCCGATTATTGATTATTTGTATTACAACAGCATCTAGGGGCCCTAACCAAGATCAGGAAATGGAGGTGCTACTAGTATAATAATGATGACCTTAATGTTTTAAAAGGATGTTTTGCACGAGTCTCTGGTTGTTTTCCCTTAGTGGAGAACACAACATCCAGGTACAATCTGATGCACTGTTTATATCTGTGAAGGTGTAGGGAGAGTGTCATGACTCTGTACAATTAACTTGGGGATCAAAATCTGAAAAGGAGAGAGCCATTTTACTTTCCTCTGTATGATGATGGTAACAATCTCTATTGGCATAGCATCTAGGATCCCTACTTATCAACCAGGATCCCATTGTGCTAGGTGCTGTACAAACACAACAACTCACAGTTAACTCAAGAAAAGATATATATCTGCATATCTCTCTCTGCGTGTGTGTGTGTCTCTCTCTCTCTCGCCAAAAGGGTACAATCTATCTCGAACTGTTCTCACTCTTGAAAAAATCACTTCTGACCTGGGACATTTTCTGACAATTTTCAGTCCAGAACAGAATGATTACAATAAAGGGAGTATAGCAGGACAAAATGAATCAGAAAGACCTGGGAGAGGAAACCAGGCACATTTCACTGTCAAGCCTCCCAACTATACATACATCTTGCTGTTTGCACAACTTTCATGCCATGTGGCATACAGCACAGGTTTTAACTGATAATCATAGGCCTGATATTGTGAGCATGCCTGATTTATAAACTCTGTAATTTTTTACTTGTTCAAGTAACAGGGCAATTATTTTACCACATCAATACTAGAAGGTGTCACTGTGGTTTGGTTTTTCTACAAATGATCGTATTAGTACCAAAACCTCCCAATTTTCATATTATTTATATAGTCACATATCTGTCCAACATCAACATACAACATTTCCTCTACAAGATGCACACAGTTTTAAGATATAACAAAAATGTTTTATTTAAGTAAAAGGATATTTCTGATGCTTCCAAACTACTAAAAGTCATCAAAGGTTTTTTCTAGATTACAGGCCACGTCTACAGTGGAACTGGGCGGTGTGATTCCCAGCTCACACAGATGTACCCACATTAGTTCTCCTTGTGCTAGTGTCAAACAGACAGCAGTGAATCTCTGGCAGCATGGGTGACACCTCAGGCTAGGTGCCTGAATACAGAGCCAGAGGGCTGGGTGGAATTGTATGTGGGGCGTCTAGCCCAAGCAGATATGGACATACTGCTATTTTGAGGCACTAGCCTGAGCAGAGCTAGTGCAGGTATGTCTGTGTGACCTGAGAATCACACCTTGCAGCTCAAATGTATACCTATTTTACTCATCCTCAGTGCAGCCTGACAGTGATTCTCACGCCCAAACTTTCAGCTTAAATTTGGCTTTTTAATTTTTGATAAGACTGCCTGGAACAAAAATTAAATATCACTAGTAACAGGGACATATTTGCCCTAACTCCTCTTATCTGCTCCTGTTAACATCTATGGAGATTCTACAGAGGTCAAATGCAATGTATGGTCCACTGTGAAGTGTCTAGGGATGTTTGCAATGGGATACTTTTCTTGCTAAGGGAGCTAGTGTAGAAAAAAAAAGTTCTGAGACCCAGCAACTAATCATTTCCCTAGTGCTGGAAGCCAATATTCATAAGTGTCCCTTCCGAAGTTCTCAAAGTCAAAAGCAAACAGACCCAGCAGGATAATTTCTCAACATACCATTGTATGAACTCTAAAAAGAGATAAGATTGGGTAGACATGAACGAATTACACCATTCACAACACTAAGTGTACAGTATGTAACTCAGAAAATGATTAAAGCTAAAACATTGCGTGCTGATTTTTCAATTGAAATATTACTGCCAGTGATTTCAAGAAATAAATTCTTGGCAGGGGCAGAGAGGGGAGAAGAAAAAAGTAGACCTCCTGAAAAAGAGAAGCCAATCTGAAAAGCAGAGAGGATTTCCTGGTTGAAATTTCATCAGCCGTGATCCTCATGCTCTCTCTCAAAAGAAGAGGTATCAGAAAACTAACATTTGCAATATACATGTAGCACTCAACTGAAATACAAGCATTTTTGTTTGAAAAATCCTTTTGAAATTAGCCTGTTTTCTAATCTCAAAAAATTGCTGGTTGGATGATTTTCCTTTATGTAAAATGGCAAGTGATACTTCATTTTTAGCAAAAGGTTAATGTTAAGTCTCCCAACTTTATAAATGGCACTCTCTACATAAAATAAACTATTGCATGCTGCTGTGTAAGATTAGAGAAAAATGTTCCCACTGTTGAAAATGAATGGATTTTGCATTTCAAGGTGACAAGTACAATGTCAGACACAATCAATCGATCACTGCATAATTATTATTGCAAATGATCCATATCCATGCTGCAAACCTTAAGGGGAATTTAATGAAGCAGTAAGCACATCAATAATAAGATCTACTTTGGTCTGTGTTAAATCTCATGATTCATAAATATGTTGGCTTATTTTATTCTTTCTTGAAATACTGTAATGATATTTAAGAAATACTGATGTACAAAGTAAAAATAAAAATAAAATATTTCAAGAGTAGTTCACTGTATTATATAAACATTACAAAAAACTAGAGTCAGTATACATTGTTTACCACATAGGGAGCCAAAACATGCAACAGGATAGACAGAGATCAGCCTCTGAAGAAGACCCTTTTATACCAAGTTTCAGGCTAAAGTGAATTTATATGGCTAACTTACCACTGGAGTGCTCTACAAGAATGAGAACATATTTTCAACATTGCTTAAGTGTGTGGAGTGAAGTGATATTCACATTCTAGAATCATATTTAAGAATATTTATATTAATACTATATTAAGAATTTTGTTCAAAATTAAAATGGGATTATTGTTCTACACAGGAGCTGGTCATGGTGCCTCCTATTTGGCAGACAAGCAGCACCACTCTGGGAAGTCAGGGAGTTTTTGGAGACAGAAAAGTGACATGGGAAAAAGAAAAAGATACAAAAGCTGGGGAAGCTATGAGGAGATTCCTGGGTCCTCTAGGATTGGGAGACTTTCTCATTCTAGTAGCATGGATAGTCGGAGAATCCCAAATCCCAAGGAGATTTAAGAGAAATCAAGTCTGGTGGGAGGACTGAAACCTAAAGGAGAACCTCTGTTTAGTGACTGTTTTAGTCATGTGGAAAGAAATAAGCCCTGTTCACCTTCCCAAGGAAGATGGTATACAAGGATCCCCTTAAGGAGTTCCTCACAAATCACTGTCATGGGGCAGGGTGTGTACCCCCCTGCTTACCCCCACAATAACAGCAGAACCCTTTTTCAAGCTCCGTAGATCCCATGGGATCAGTGGAAGCTCAAGACAACCTATGTGCATGGCCTGTGCTGTGACCCTGGCAGGTTTGGGCCCAGTCACAGGAAAATCTCCCATAAATGTGACTGCCCTGAAGAGGGCCCTTTTAAAGAGAAATCTCCTTCTCTCTCCTATTAGTTCTGTGGGACCAAATACAGACCAAGGGTTTTGTACTCTCTGAGGGGCAGAGGTCAATGTGCATCTATTATCCTGCCAACTCCTTCTCATCCTATCCAGTCCCAACCAAAATACTCCTCCCATGAGCATCCCCAAACTGCCAAAGAGGCCTCCAAGATGGCGCCTCAAAAGTGAGAGAGAAAACAATGCCCTGGAGATAACAATCCCCAGTGATGCATGAAAGGAGAGTTCTGAATGCAGAGGTGGAGCAAAATCTGGGTGATGGTAATCTCCCTTTGCTGAAAAAACAATGAAAAACTTTGGTAATTTAAAGAAGTCCAAGACCAAAGAAAAGAAAGATTAAATAAATAATAAAGTCTGTTGTATATGCAGAAACAGGTGGATTTTCAATTGAACTCGTGCCAAATGTTCCAGAAAACATTAATGTATTGGGACATGTTTTAAAGTGATGTCAATTATCATTAAAGGTTTGGGCTCAAACATTCTAAAGCAAGACTGAAGTTTACATGACTGAAATACTTCTTCAAACCAACTTTGGGGCATAGTTTATGAGTTGCCTTTTATATCCAGAGATATTCTGATATCCAAGGAAATACAGGGTATTGTCCTGTGTGCATAGAGAGAGAGAAAAAACAAACACTTCATCTGCACAGTTGTGTTTTGCTAAGAAAACTTTAAAATTGAATACATTCAGCGGGACAACCCAATTGTTTTGGATCCTACTTTAACTAATTGTGACCCTGCTTTCATTCAACTAGTCCTTTCATTTCAGGGATCAAGGCTGCTGCTTTATAAACTGTAATACTCTATTTTTCAAGTTTATTGAGTCAAATGCCCTTGAAGATGCTTGAAATTCATATTGGTGTTCTCTATTACTAAATTGTTTTGTATTTTTCTGTGTTAATAATAAAAGGTACATATTTATTCAACGTCAGCGGTCATGCAGTCAGCCATAGAGTATGAACCTATATGTTTTATTCAAAATCCTTGTGGAAACCAGTGAGAGGATCATTTGGACTTGGAAGGTGCCTGCAGTTTTTCAGATAATATGTTTGATTTCTCTTAACTGAAAGGATTTAACATTATTGAGTAATCAAAATATTTATGTAACAACATCTATATTTAAGTGCTCCACTTGCAAGCCATACTACATATTTATTTTGTTTATATTATCAATCACCTATCCACAGCTCTTTAAACACAACATATAACACATTTTGTCTATTAACCTGTCACATTACTGGGAAGATATTGTAAGGTAGGTTTCAGTGCAAAATGCCTCTTTCAGTTCACGCATTGCATATGCAGTGAAATCTTTATTAAAAAAAGTTTTTATAAAATATTAAGATAATTATATTCCCCACAGCCATGTATGTTTTCATGCCATAAGATATCGTAAACTATCATTATAATTTCTACTTGTCCCTGCTCACGGTAGTTTTAAGATTTCCAGGGATTTTGTGTTTTGTTTTAATAGTATTCATATAAGCTTGGAGTTTTGTTTCCTTCATATGAAAAGCAATCTTGAAATGATTCTCTTAAAATTTATGTAATGGAACTTATCTACTGTAGAAAAAACACATGCTACACTTTGAATACAATACTTTCCTAATTCATATGAAAAATACCTACTCTGTCCCTGAAAATATGACAGTACATAAGAACCAGTAAGGCGACTGTTAAAATTGAATGAAATATCATCGTCTGCATTTGAATATGGTAAACTCACACAAAGTCTTACAGAGAAACTTAATAAGATATCGCTCAATAAGAAAATGCTCACAACATTAACTAATTCTATGCAATCTCCCCAGATGAAACCACAGAAAATGCTGTCAACTAATTTAAAATGACTAAAATCAAAATTTCAGAGATACCCTCTTACTATCGCTCCTCATGCTTCAATCTTTCCCATGAATTTTCCACCTGAGCTACATTCTGCTAATAAACTGAAGCACAACATGCAATTCTCTCTGCTTGACCTGAAAGCTTTGCGTTTCAGAGTTGTCAAAACAACGTGCTATTGCGACAAGAAAGTATCTTGTTGCTATTGCATATACATTTTTCAGTGTGTTCCTCTATGTCTGTGGACTCCAGGTTTGGGCAAATACAAATTTCATTTGCAGCCATGCTTTCAAATCTGCCTTATTTGATCAAGTATTTCTCCATAGCTTCAAGTGAACACCTCCTTTAAATGAATACAAAATATTTGTTTAAAAGGCTGCTTAAAAATCAATCCATGTGCAAAGGATCAGCATGTTGGGATGTATTTGAGAAAACAGACTAGTGACCAAGGGCTTTGTAAATAGTCAGTCACAGTATATTTTAGGTAACATTAGCATGGAGTGTTCACAGAAAATTAAAAAATAATGTAAACGTTGAGCACTGACATTTCTAAAAAGCTATTTTCAAATTACTTTACCCCCAATTTCTTATAACAATATTTAATATCATATGAATTTATATTTAATTGGACACTTTGGCTCTACCTCTAACCTTTTGACTCAAAATATAGGAGCTGATCATTAGTGTGATGTCTAACAGGAAATAATGTCATAATTCAAATTACTGAAAGAAAAATTCACATTATATCAGGGCATGTTTTTTGGGGGAAGAAAACAATGCATATCTTTGTGTATCACAAACTACATCAGCGTTCATGTTGCGCTCCCTGTCAGCACCCAGCCCAGGCCAGGGGACGCTCATGATCCAATCAGTGTACCAAATTCAGTGATGAATCCTGCTCACATGCCACCTGAGGCACGATGTGCATATGCTAAGAAGATCACAAACTATGCTTAATTATGAAATAAGAAAGGCAGAATGGGCATGGGAAATAGAATATAAAAACATCCACTCCTCTGAGGGGTAATCGTCTTATGGAAGGTGCTAAGCACTCTCATTCCCATTGATCAGGCCAAAAATGCATCCAACTCACTGACATTAAGGAGATGTCTACTCTGGAACTGCAGGTGTACTTTTCAGCTTGGGTAAACATATCCCTGCTAGTTCAGACCAAGCTTACATACTAAAGATAGCAATGTAGTCATGGCAGCATGGGTGAAGGGGTGGGCTAGCCTCCCTGAGTATGCACTGAGGGTTTCAGACAGGATTGTACTTGGAGAGGCACAAGTACTATTTTTAGCATGCTATCTCAGTCAGAGCTAGCAGGGATAAGTCTACCCAAGCTGGAAATGACACCACCAACTACACAGTAGACATACCTTTTGATGTTTCAACTTCCAATCAATAAGGCAAAAGTATATGATGTTTCTCTGAAAAACACCCTCACAGCCTTGGTAAAAGCCCTTACGCTAATCAATTATATCTGGGGAAATGGGAAAATCTTTTTTTCCATATTCCATTACAACATATCCATCAAGCATTAGTCGTACGGGATTGTGAGGCTTGTATCATGGCTTGTCAGGAAAGCCTGGAATCACAAGTGCAAGAAATCCTCCTGCTGAATAAAAATGTGCATCGTATTGGAGCAGGGCTCAGGATTCAAGTCAAAAGTATGCAAATCCTTTCAACTTTAGGTGCTGGTTGTAATCCAGTCCAAGTGAGTAGTTATTAAAAGTCCTTGAAGTCTGGTGGTCCATATGAGATTGGTTGGTAGAC
This sequence comes from Eretmochelys imbricata, assembly GCF_965152235.1. Lineage (NCBI taxonomy): Eukaryota > Metazoa > Chordata > Testudines > Cheloniidae > Eretmochelys > Eretmochelys imbricata. Next base: position 27,792,337 of record NC_135581.1, read on the forward strand.
GCAGTCAAGTTCCTACAGTACACTTGTACAATGCCACACTTGCAAAAGCTGTCTCAGCACAGTTTAATGGGCATAGCAACTGAATTTCATCCCCTTCACCTTTGGATGGGAGTACAAGGATTGTTGGGGTGCTTGTGCCATGGAGAAACAGAGCATTTCATTCCGCAAGACTGTGAATCCAACATGTCGCAGGCACCCACTTCACTTTTAGAAGTCTTTTAATACACAGTTTGAAAAAAATACTAATCCTGCAGTCAACACACTGAATTATCCTAGCTGTTCACTGCACCACTAAGATATTGTTTGATTTCATTAACTGAACACATTTACAGTTTGTTCACTGTAAAGAGACCCACAAATTGTCAATACAACAACTGAAAATAATGTTTCCAGGGTCCTAATTAGTAAAACAATATAGAATGTAAAACAGCTGGAATGGCATTTTTTCTTTTTAAATCCCTGCATGAATGAAACTACATAGTAACACTGTTCAATAAAGTGGTGGATAAGATGGAGCAAATATATCTATGCTGATTAGAGAAAGAGAATAAATTCATCACACACTTCTTTAAAAAAAGATTCACTTTTTCACAAAAGTTGGCTACTCAAAATTATACTAATATTATTAACTAGGTTTTACATAATGACAGTAAAAGTTGAAGTAGGGCCTAGGGAGAACCTTTCATATGTTGCTATAGGGGAGTTTATACATTGCACCTGTACGTGTCAAAAGCTCATTGTTCACTATAACAGCCACACCACTTTCAAATATCAATATATTTTAGGTACACAATTCCTACCACTACAGAAAAACTAAAACGTATTCATATTTTTGCTGAATGCATCCTTTCCTTATTTTCAGAACAAAAGGAACCAGTACTATCCAATATACTAAAATCCCTGAATTCTCAGCATACATCTAACTAATCTGATTTGGAAGTTTGATTTAAATCATTTTTATACCTGCAAAGGCAAATTAAAAATGGAAACTGTGCTTAATACCCAGGTGTAGTAGTGATATATATCGATTATACATGCTTCAGTTTGATGCATGCTGCTAATAAAAATATGAAGTACCATAAAAAGTAAGTCAAAAAGAGGAAAATAGGCATTGAAGAACTAGGTTTTAAAGGTCAAAGATTAATTACTAAGAAAGCAGGTCAGTAAGCTTTAAGAACCCAAGAGGGCGTAACAACAGAAACTGCTTACTCTTGTGCTTTGGGATAGAACACATATGAGTAACAGGCATAGCTAGAGAAGTGCATAAATTATAAGATAATAAAAGATAGAATAACTACCTTTAATTAAAATTAAGGAAATTGATATTCTAATGAACAAGGGTACATAAAATTAAAAAAAATCAGTCCTTCACTAAATTAATATGATTTCCTATTAAATGCTTTGAATAAGTGTAACAAAAATATAGAACAACATAAGTCCTATCATTTTTATTTCTCTTCCCACAAAAAAATTGTGTGTATCATCCTCAAATATTTATTCTCTGTTTTAGAATCCCTTTCATATGATGATGTTAATTCCAAAATCAAAAGAGTAAAATTGTATAGAAAAAATGGATCATTATAGCAAAGATTTTGAGCTTTAACATATTATAAAAGATTGATATGGATTAGTGGTTATATAGTTACAATAAAACAAAGAATCATGGTAAAGGGTTAAAGAATAAACAGGCAGTAATCTGTGATGCCTCTTGCTGTTGAAATACATGAATAGATATTGCTTGTGAAAACTAAACTGACGTAATGTACTACAGTATGCTGTAAAAAAAAAGAGTCAAAATCATAAGGCTCACTGATTGGAGAAGCTCTGGAAATGATAACACAGGTCAAAGAACTGAAATAAGTAGCGTACAAGTCTGCTTATGGTGCCTTTTGTCCAACTAACAGAAGTTATTACAATATATTACAGGGTAGACAGAAATTAGAAGGAACTGTAAAAAGGGATTTACAGCATGACCCGCAAGCAGTTTAAGAGAAAGGTAGTGATTTACTGATAATATTTCTAAGGAGTATAGCCTTCATGTAGCCTGTTTTGAACAGGTGGCCCAGATTAGAAACTAGCCCACATCTATTTATATTTTATGTTTAGCAGAAAATATATTTCAAATAAAAATGGATTGTCAAATGAGATTAAAGTATTTCCCTAGAAGATATACACTCTTTGAAGAAGAACTGAGAAATGCTTTTAAATTATGCAGACTTGTTCACTGATTTCTTTTTGGGAAAAAAATAAAAATGTGTTTGCATTTAGAGCTGGATGAATTAAAAGGCTAATACATTCATTAACTGACAATGAATGTGTCACCGAAGAGTCCTATTTTAGTTTCTCAGGTGAACAGATTTTGCTGCAAAAAATCAGAACAATGCTGAACATAAAAGGACTAGAATAAGTGCATATTAAGATATTTCTGCATTTATACCTGTCAGTCATCACATACTTCAAAAGCTAAGAAATATTGTTACAACAACAACTACTACTACTACACACACACACACACACACACACACACACACACACACACCAAGTAGCATAATTTGAAGTTTGAACTCACACTAAGATTAGTTCATTTTTGATAAAGAAAGCAAATTCTGTACATCCACAAGTGATGCAGCATTCATTTTATGACTGAACCACACAGTGAATCACAGAGATACAATTGTAACATTTTCTTAAGGCAACGAAAAGAAAGCAGTGCACTACCAAACACCCTCTAAACCCTGAAAATAAAATTGCAGCTTAACGTTAATGAACCAGTTCATTTAAACTCCCATTGGTAATGCAACCACATGTAATGTAATGTACACTAGCTGTGCTAGGCTATCCTGCAGTATAGGCACCTTTACATATTACAAAATATGCTGTTACTGTAGGCTAAAATCTATAGTCCCAAAGTCAATTTATTAATAAAAGACTGACATGGAGAGAGACACTACCTACCCACAAATACATCATCATCTTGAAAGAGAAATCAAGGGATCTGTCAGCAAAGAGAAGTCTCCTTACTTCACCAAGTATGTCTGGAAGGAAAACTGAAACCAGTGGGTAGAAAATCTTGCCTTTTTCTGTCAAGTCCTCACAGTTCTCTTCTTTTCTTAAACAAGATATTTTTTGTTTGTTTATGAGAATAGCATTCGTTCAGTGGCTCTTTCTGCGTGTGAAGTGACTTGCTTCAGGCTGTCTTTTTTTCTTCCCTTTTTCTCCCTAACTCTGCCTGTCCTTTCTTTACTGTCAGGCTTGCTTAGGTAACAATTCTTGGTGTGTCTGTTTAATGAGCAGGTCCGTGCACTAACGGCAGCCACCTACAGTGGTAAAAGCAGAAAAATAAATAAAGAAATGAATGGGGGCACACCACTTCCTGATAGCTGCTATGGGATTTACAGAAGCCCCCTCAGTAGGAATTTATAGGAAGATTTCTAAGACGTCTTGACGGAAAAAAAAATCATCAGTGTAAAGCAGGTGACTCCAGTGGCACCTAAGCCATTACATTTCCTTGCTAAAGGACCCAGTTCACAAATCCTGCACTTGAGAATTTTTTAACTCAAAGCTGAGCTCCCATGGAAAAGAAAGGAGCATCTACTGCACCCTGCTTCCCCTTTATCTCTTTAAATGTACTTCAGATAAAAGCAGCATCCAGTCAGGTCAAGGCCTTCCCCAATCTTATTACTCTAACACAAGAGTGTTCAACATACTTTTCTACAGCCATCTACTGACTTCACAGTGTTATTGCTGCTGCTGTTAGTCCTACTGGGAGATAAATGCAATACAGGGAACAGGGAAATACGACAACTAAATCAGAAGAAAGTTACAGTCTTTGTGCTAATTTGGTATATTTTTTGTTTTGTTTGTTTTTGCAGTAAAACCACATATACTTAAAACTCAAAATTAGGTCAGAGTTATAATCGTTAGGCTAGGTAGCACGGACAGTTATACCAGATTTGTTGGTTTTCTTATTTTTAAAATTTTGACAGGCACTGTATGTAAAATGAATGGTTATGCAAGGGTTTTTGTGGCTTAGACTTTTATAACACGATAAAGTGAAATATTTTTAATTCATCTTGCTTGGCTACATTCATTTACTGAATCAATCAAGAGAATTCTTGTTTCAAAGACAATTTTCCAATGTAAAAGAGACAAGTCTTGGTGACTTTCTAGACTGTGTATTATTTATCATGAAGATCATCCCTGATCTTATGAACTGGCACTCTTACACACTTTCTTATATGGTATGTTTTGTATATTGAGGTAGATGTAAAAACATATACATGCAATTTTTTCACTGAGTGCATCAACTTACACAATATACACTTACTAACTATAGATCAATGGAGAAATAAGGGGGCTTGGGGGTGTACCAGCATAGATATGAACATGAGAACAAATATTCCTTTTTTTATGCCAATGCCATTCCTTTTTTTTTTTGTCTTTGGTTTTATCATCATCGTTGACCATAGACTGTACATTTAGTCTACATTCCAGTTAAGGCAGGACGTTTTTTGCAATCTCTAGACAATTTACATACTCACTCTAACCATACAAGGTAAAATGTCACGTAAATAATTAAAATGCATTAGCTAAATTGCAGAATCATTCACTGTACCAGGGCAGGTGGCAAATGGATAGGCACCTGCTAAAACAGTCTATAACAAGGCTCATCAAGAGACATAATAGCAAAGCAGGATTGGGAGAGCAAACTAAAATCCATTAAACAAACAGTAATCAGGAGAGTCTTAAAGGCTTCTATCTAGCAGCAGTAAAAAAATACTTCCTTACCACTAGCACATAAAAATTGACTTAATTTTGGAAAATATAAAATAACTTATTTGCATAATAATTTCTTTAATTTATGTATATGTATATATATAGTGTGTGTACATATATATCTATACACACACACACACACACACACACACACACACACACATACATATGATTTGTTATGAATCAGCCATATATATATGGCTGATTCATAGCAAATTATGTAAGGGGAAGGCCTTTATTAATTTTTACTGAGAACAAAATAAAAACAGATAATCTTTTATTAGTTATTAAAATGGCCAATTTTACAGCAAAGCCGCAGGAAAGCATCGGTGTACTCTCAAATAACTTTGGTCTAATTTTGGCCAAGAGCAGCTCAGAAAGGATCTTGTGGCCAAAATAATCCCTCCTGAACTTTAACATTCACACCAATATGCCAATATTGTTTTATTTACATCGGTGCTGCCTTCTTCCTTTGTTCTAACACTTCGGAGGTAAATTTCAGTTCCCCCTGCTTTTATGGAAACTTTTATAGAAGATTTTTGAAGTGTGATTTTCAAAAATGTAGGTCCAACATAATTGACACTAACAAAACAGAAGGATCAATACAGACTTCTACCCGGTGAGGTTCTGGTCTTCCATGAATAATAGAAAAGTATTTTGTAAAGCACAAACATTTGATTTTAGATTCTCCCTCAACATTTTATGTGTGCATGACAGCATCAAACATGTAATTAAAAACGCTTCTGTATATATACCAAACCAAAGTATTTAGAATGGTGTGTTGATAGAGTAGAGAAATGTCAGGATCCTGCTCCCATTCAAGTCAGCAATAAACCTCAAATAGATTTCTCTCCAATGGGAACAGGACTGCATCCATTTTTGTGCAGGGGGAAAAAAATCAAAATCACCAGCTGATCTAATTGACAGCATTCAACAACCTAACAGGCCCAACTTGTTCACCTTTATGCCTTACTCTTCACCTCATCTTTCTACTATATAGTGCTTTGCATTTTGTATTAATTTACATTAGGATGAATTACATTATGTTGGTTACGCTGAAAATACATTTTCTGATGATCTATTTGTGCATCTAACAATTTTTGATCTATGCACCTTGAGAGTGCATATAAGGTTTCAGAAGTTCCAAAAGGTGGTTAAAAATGTCATTAATATGAGAAACGTGTGCACAGCTATTGCCTATGAATCATTTTACATCAAAATTACCCTGTTTTTGAGCCGAACGACTACATAGACAGCATATAAAACTGTAGTGAACTGTGCCCAAAGGCTGTGTCAACTAATTATTTTTGTATTTGAAATTCTGTTCATTATTAAATTGATTACTCAATCAATTCTTCACATCTTATTCCCTGAAACAAGTTGAATGACATTTTCTACTACTGCTACCCACAACCACGCATTTGAAAGATTTTCTTCTTCTTCTTTTTAAGTACATTATAGGCTGGATTGTGCCTAGCTTATGCTCAAGTAGGGAAGAAATGGGTGTAAGTAAGAAGAGGGCAAAGGCATCCTTCCTTTATTTCTTGTGACTCTATGCATGGGTCAAGCAAAATCCCACTCTCTAAGCACAGTATTGGCAGTCTGTAACACTGCCAGTAATTCTAGAAAATGAACAGGAGGGTGAAGGTCCCAGTCCAGCTTCTGCTGCACTGCACAACAGAACTGACCCGGGGCAGTCCAAAGCTCATTCAAGTCAACATAAGTCTTCTCATTTATTTCAATGGGTGTGTGAAGAACTGAGAAATATTTGTACATAGATCTGAGAAATATTTGCATTATAATATGCCCTTTTTGCATCGGGGTGATATTAACCTGCCCAAATGCACAGAATTAGATCAAACAGCATTGTTAAAAGAAACCAAGAAGAAAAGGTAAAATAATAGTCTAGATACGGATCTTCTTCTCAAACATAATAGCTAGGTTTATAGCTGTGAAGAGGGATTCCTCAGCCTCAACCCTGGCTATAACGTTGTTTAGCCCAGGCTGAGAAGAGAGATCAAAAGACATTGATCTATTAAAAGGTCCCCTGAGAAAGAGGGAGAGGGGAAGTGGTCAGTTCACCAACTAGTTTGCTAAAAATAGCAACGTAGCCACAGCAGCACAGGCTAGCCGCCTCAGTACAATCCTGCCTGGGACCCCTAGGTATGTACTTGGGTGGCTAGCCAATGCCACTGCAGCTTCCTAGCTGCATGTAGCAAGTTAGCTTTATCAAGGCAGCTTGGGTGTGCCTACACATGCTGTCCTGATTGCAGTGTAGATGTACCCAGAAAAAGAGAGAGAGAGAGATCATGCTGCAGGCTGACCCAGAAACTGACTGAAAGACAGGGTCTGCAGCAAGCAGGCTACAATTTGGTCCCTAAGAAAGCAGCGGACCCCAAGACTGAGTCATGTTTACCTAGTTGTAGTTGTAGCCATGTAGATCCCAGGATATTCCAGACAGAAGGTGGGTGAGGTAATATCTGTTATTGAACCAACTTCTGTTGGTGAGAGAAGGTGTCTACACAGCAAAGAAAAACCCATAGCTGGCCTGTGCCATCCAACTCTGCTTGCAGGGCTTGGGCTGTAGAGCTGTTTCATTGCTGTGTAGACTTCTGGGCTTGGCTCACGCAGAGTGAAGAGTTATCATCTTGATGGTCTCTTGGAATATGTGCTAACTACTTATGATAAACAATCTGTTCTACCTTGCATTTAGCTGTGACACTCCGAGTACCTTTCCCAGATCTGAAGAAGATCTATGCGTGGCTCAAAAGCTTATCTCTCTCGCCAACAGATGTTGGTCCAATAAAAGATATTACCTCACCCACTTTGTTTCTCATGTTCACTTAGTGACTTGAGTGGAATTCCAAGTGTTGGGAAGAAAATATGAATGCAGGTCACTGTTTTAAATCCACTTATATAAGCACTGTGTACCTTTTTTTTTCTTTTTTTTTTTTGGCAAAATAAATCACTTTGTTTTTGGAGAGGCTATTTTTCTTCATGCTATTACTGTTCACGGGCTCCTGAGTGAGAGCTCTTGAAGGTGCCATATCCATTGGGCCTGCTAAGCAACATGGTTGGCAACCAAGGGGACGTAAGCTAGTTGGAGAGGGGGTTGGACTGCAGGACCTCATCACAAAGAGAAGTGGAGGCAGGGCAGCCTTCCCAGGGACTGTGACGGGTAGTGGTTCAAACACCTTTTGTGAGGGTTGGCGCATACGAAAGGCTTTTAAAAGGGTATAACAGTGCTTATTTTCCCCTGGCACTACAAAAGGCATTTACTTTAAAGACGTTTATCTCTGGTACTAGTTTAGGCTCATTATCCTCAGTACCCTGTGCTGGGATGGTGGCATCTCTGTACCAGTCCATACTGCAGCCTGTTTGTAACAATTTCACCCTTGTTAACAACTGCTACAGAAAACATTTCCACTACAGAATAAAAGTGGGCTAAAGTATTGTTGAGACTAGAAGGAATATAAGGGCTGCAGTGGAAATTACAGAACACAGTTATTTTTTAAATATTCATTAATCAAAATTACTTATCTCGGATCAGCATATTCTTACTGGGAGTTAAATGACGCAGGCTAAAAAAGAAAATGCAGATCTACAAGTTAGAGCTCCATTACATTATTAAAAGGACATAATTCATTTCCATATCTTGACATATTCATTAACGACCAAAAACCTGAAATAATATTGATGCTGCAAATTACAACATTGCAAACAAGAAAATGCAGAGTCTAGGCTGCTACTCTAGATTGTGCTTTTTTAGGTACTGCAAGGGACTTAAAGATAATCCACAATGCTACATATGATCATTCCCTGTATTACAGCAATACCTAGAGGCCACTGTCAGGACTGAGACCTCATTGTGCATGTACTGTACAAATGCGTAGTAAGACACGGGGGTGAAATCTTCACCCCACTAAAGTCAATGGAAAACTCCCACTGGGTTTCAGTGAGCCTAGGTTTTCAACCAAGGTCTCTGCCCTAAAGAACTTACAATACAATTTAAAAACATGGCATTACAAGTAGGTTGAACAAAGAATAGGAGGGAGAAGGAGGAGGGATCACAAAGTTAACATTGATAACATGATGGTCATCTAAGCAGAGGTCTAACAACTCCCATCAGCCTCTCCCCACTGCACATCCCCTTTCTCTTGAACCAGGAAGCGAGCAGGTTATGTTTGGAAAGTGGCAGCTACGTAGCAAGCAGCTGCAAGGAAGCTGGCTGGAGAGGCCATGTGGCTAGCCAAGAGCTGTAGAAGCTGGACGCAGAAAAAAATCCTCAGGAACCATATGCAGAACTGCACGTGCAACAGGCTGTGAGTGCTGGACAGTACATCTGGGTGTAGGTCTGTGTGGAACTTATGCAACAGCAGCAGCTGTGCAGGGAGTCAGGGCAGAAGTGCCCCAAAGAGAGACACTAACTAGAAGCACCTGTTTGCTTGGAAAGAGACTGGACTGGAGAGGGTACCCCCAGCATTAGGCATGAAGAGCCCTGATTCTCAACTGGACTGCTCCAGGGGCCCAAACAAGAACCTCTATTGTTCACTTGGAACTGTAACTGTTTACACCTCTGTACCTAGAGCATGTGCAGCCCTTCTCTTTCCTGCCAGCCCTAGTAAAATAACCAATCCCTTAGCAATGCATCTGCATGGCTGTTGGGCCCCCAGAGCTAACTAGGGTGACCAGATAGCAAGTGTGAAAAATCAGGACATTTGTTTTTCAGGCAGGTGGATATAGTTGTGTATATAAGACAAAGACCCTAACATCAGGACATCTGGTCAGCCTGTGCTAGCACCTACAAGACCTAGTTGATGCAGCACCTGCTTGCCTCCAAGTTGCAGTAGATCTGGCACACTACTGACACCGTAGTGATTTGGTTTGAAGTAGCCCCAATAATTACATGTGGCTGCAGTATGTACTGCAGTTAGGAGTGGTGAACCGGATCTGATACCAAAAAACATGGGGAACGTTCACTCACAAACAGAATCTAACCTGACCCCTTTGGGGAATTAGAAATATTTTCATGCCTGTTTCATTGCCACATGCCTTCACGCCTCCTAGTTTCATCCGACATAGATAGTTAAAGAAAGAACTATTGTGGAAAGGCTGCTGTTGTATTTCCAACCCAGCTGAAAATCAGGAAGCACTGGAAATTGCAAGGAATTGCCAGATTTCCAGACCAAACTATCTGGGTAAATTCAGATAACTACACTGATGTTAGGTTGTTTATCTCAAGTGCTGAACATTTTAGGGTTCATATATGAATAACTCCAATACCAAAGCTCCCTAGGGAAAGACAGGAATATAGTAGAAGTCCTAAGTACCTTCCTTAACTCACTTCAGATTCAAAAAATGTTTTTGATTTAAACTCGATTACAGTGACATTTATCAAATCTCACTTTCATATACAGTGGTTTACAGATTCACCATTCACAGAGTTCTTTGGACATAACATACATGACCAGTTTTGGTCTCCCCACTACAGAAGGGATGTGGACAAACTGGAGGGAGTCCAGTGGAGAGCAACGAAAGTGATTAGGGGGCTGGGGCACATTACTTACGAAGAGAGGCTGAGGGAACTGGGGTTATTTAAATGGAAGAAGAGAAGAGTGAGGGGGGATTTGATAGCAGCCTTCAACTACCTGAAGGGGGGGTTCCAAAGAGGATGGAGTTTGGCTGTTCTCAGTGGTGGCAGATGATAGAACAAGAAGCAATGGTCTCAAGTTGCAGTGGGGGAGGTCTAGGTTAGATATTAGGAAACACTATTTTGCTAAGAGGGTGGTGAAACCCTGGAATGCGTTACCTATGGAGGTGCTGGAATCTCCATCCTTAGAGGTTTTTAAGGCCCAGCTTAACAAAGCCCTGGCTGGAATGATTTAGTTGGTGTTGGTCCTGCTTTGAGGAGATGGGACTAGATGACCTCCTGAGGTCTCTTCCAACCCTAATCTTCTATGATTCTTATAGTCTGTCCTGTTTTCAGGTTGCAAGCAGCTCTATTGTAAAAATCTTATTTTAGCATCCCTATAGCTTCTTTCTCCTGGAAAATTGATTCCACTGGAAATTTGCCAGATTTATGAAGACATGGAACATCTGTGAAACCTGAGAAAAAAATAATCAATCTGATAATTAGATATTGCTCTGATTTTAAATATTGGGCCAGGATCCTTGATTCCAGATGAGCTGTAGTCAGTGAACAACCCAAAGGTGGAATGAAGAGAAAGGAATGTGGCTGGAGAAGGAAGACAATTTTTGTGCTCCTCTGATCTTAGGGGCAAAAAGATGTTCAGGACATACCCATTATGCTGGAGGCATTAATGGCATTATGCCATCCAAGGATTTTCCCTACATCAGGGGAATACCCAGTGAGTCAGCTTTCCATTTCCTGAGCATAGAAGTGGCATTGAGACGATGGAACAAACTTGAGAGATCTGGCCCTTCGGGCTTTTGTGTAATGTTTTTCAGTCTTCTTCCATATCAAAGTCAACTTAATACCTCTCCAACCATTCAAAATTTCCAGACAGCAAGCTCCAAGCAGATTCACATGCCAGCTATACTGGGGGGCAGGGGAGGAGGGAGGGATTGTATTAAGCTAAGTCATTAATGGATACTGTTGTGCATGGATTGGGGCCAAATCGTTGGCCCATTAGGTCAATGGCAGGTTATTTTTGCTTCTTGCTTCAGCAGGAGCCAAATCAACCACCATGTGTCCATGGTAGCTTCTATACTATGTAGTTGCAGCTTAGAAAAATAACACAACAACAAGTGACAACAAAGAGAGTCTTAAGGTTATTGGTCTACGATCCTGGAGCTGTAAGAACTGGGTCCTGATCCCAGCTCTACTGACGTGTGGAGTTTTCAATTCAATGAAGGGTGTAGATTTTATATAGACTAGGATACACAACAGGAAGACAGGGTTCCCAAAACCTATTGTTAGGTGCAATGGAGCCAGAGAAGGTCCTGACTACATGGTTCACAACAAGGCAAAAAATAAAATGTTTACAATTTTCAGAAATTCCTTAATTCTGCTTCTTTTCTCCTTCCCTCTGGACAGTCAAAGCTCGAGGTGCCTTCTTCAAGTCTTCCTCTTGACTTCAGGAATTATAGTAATCCAGGTAGCAAACAGAAACAATGCCATGTCTTTATAAGCAACCACAAATGAGCAATACAGCTTGGATAATGAGCACTGGATATCTGCAGCAACTGGGTCTAAATCAATCTGACGAGTAAAAAACAAAACTCGCCAACACTCTTGTTTAGTAAAATTAAATGAATGAATGAATTCAAGTCATTCACTATCTTCTTTCTGATAAACTTGAGCTGGAAAAGAAACTAAATTCATCAAAGAGATTGTACTGTTCTCCATTGGCCAATTCCATATAAAACTTCAGTTCAGATCCCTTATCATCAGTACTCTGAAAAATTCTAGATGGGCTATTCCCATCTTCATGGGAGAACACAGTATAGCCCAACAGGACTGAAACCAATTATTGATTCCAATGTGATGTATCATGTAATGCAATGCAGGAAGTCATCTGCTCTCAGTAGTCCGCTCAGATTTGCTTTGGAGCCAATTGTTTTCTAAGTGGTGGAGCCAATAGGTCAGCTCCTCAGCTGGCATAAAACAACATAACTCCATTGACATCAATGAATTACACGAGCTGAGAATCTGGCCTAATATTTAAAAACAGTTTTTAAGTCAGTGACATGATAAGATGAGGTTGATTAAAAACAATGATAAAACAGAGATGGAAGCAAACTGAAAAAACCTGATCTGGCGCAATTCCATTGTTTCTAGCCCCTCATAAAACTGCTGGCAAATCTGTGCTGAGGTTCAGGACATAAGAGTTTTGAACTCCCCATCAGGCACACCAAATTTTCCATGTTCTAGTTAAATCAAAGCCTATTCACATCCTCTTTTCATACATTCAGATGGGCCTTGTTTTGCCATCCTTTGAAAAAAAAATATAGGCATGTTTGATATTTACTTTTGGTGTAAGTAAAATTAGTTATGCATTACTCAAAGCTTAATCAGCTGGCAGCTTATATAGAAACATGGCCAAATTCTCTGCCATAGTTTTTGCAGAAGACAGGTAGTATTAGGTGTGTGCAAGGTGGGTTCTAAGTGAATATAGGTAGCACTGTAAGCAACGTAGTCATTGTGAATAAAATTCAAAACACTGTTGATATATCTGAGCCATTCACAACCTCTGTCATTCACCAAAGCTCCATATCCTTTCCCTAAGAGGCAGACAAGTCTCAGTTCCAGCTTCCATATCAAAAATTCATTACCCCTCTTTACAACTGCTTTCTGCAGACTCAGCAGAGGTGCCAAGAACAGCACAGGCCATGGAGACTAGAGTACCTCCATCATCCTTGCAGGGAATCCTCCCCTCTCCCAGACAGATCAGGTAGAAGGCCTAGGCAGTGTATGTTGGGAATTTGCCCTGCTGCTGACCTGCAGATAAACAGAAGACTTGGTTCGACAGATTGGCAGGCTAACGTTTTTCACAATCTCTAAATCTACACCCACATTTCTTGTAAATCTGAAGTTAATGGTTACATACAAATTAGCTCATTAGATCTTTTGCATAAAAAGTCATACGTGAAGTTGTACAATACTTGGAAGGTTCGGAGAAAGTCCTGGAGTAGTAGTGTGTGTACCACAGGTGCCAGCAGTGAAAGGTGGTAGCAGGGTGTCTATGTGAGAGACAGACGTGTGTGTGTGTGTGGGGGGGGGGGGGTTGGATAGAGGTTTTTAGGGGTCAGCGAATGAGCACAGGTAACACTGTAAGTACTCACTGTGGGGAAGGAAATGAGAACAAAGACTGGGAATGGGAAAGAAAGAAGAGGTACATCAAATTATATCGGGGTTCTCAAACTGGGGGTCGGGACCCCTCAGGGGATCGCGAGGTTATTACATGGGGGGTTGCGAGCTGTCAGCCTCCACCCCAAACCCCGCTTTGCCTCCAGCATTTATAAAGGTGTTAAATATATAAAAAAGTGTTTTTAATGTATAAGGGGGGGCACATTCAGAGGCTTGCTATGTGAAAGGGTCACCAATACAAAAGTTTGGGAAGGAGGGGAGAAGGCAGAGGACAAACTGGCCTGTGGCCTGGCCCAGATCTAAAAATTTGGTTAGACCTAGCTACATTGCTCAGGGGTGTGAAAATTTCATGTCCCGAGCACTGTAGTTAGGTTGACCTAATCCCACCTTCACTATAGATACAGCTAGGTTGACGGAATAATTCTTTTGTTGACCTAACTACTGCCTCTGAGATGTGCATTAATTGCATCAACAGGAAAAAACTGTTCAACTGACATAAGAAGTGTCACACTATGGCATTACGAGCTGTAGGTGTGCTGCTGTAGCATAGACATGCCCCGAGAGGAGTCAGACACTAAAACAGATAGAGAAAACATTATACTACAAACAGTGATTACTGTTAATCAGACAGCGGTTAACAAGGGTGGCTCACCCCTGAAGGGTATCCCAAAGTTAGCCAACCCTGACTAGCAAAGAGGCACTGTAAGACCCACTGGGACCAGAACCTGGGACAATGGGGGTGCCACACACTGCCAACACTTCTGAATCACCACTGGAGTCTCAGGCCTGGTTTATGCTGGGGGACCTGTGAAGCTAGACATTGCAGGAAGTACCAGCCCATGGGGCCTGAGTGGCGGCCCCCCACAGCCCACTGATTAGCCCATGCCAGTATATAAACTAGGAAGTCAACAAAGGGAGCTGTTTGAACAGTGGGGCAGACCACCCGCTTGCTTCCACTCCAAATCTTGCCTTGCTGTGAATAGCAGACTCCAGCTCCTGATTTTGGCTTGATCCCGACTCCATTACTTGCCATCTGTCTGCAACTCAGTGCCTGACCCTGACTTCCTTGTATTCTGAGACCCAGCTCAACCCTGACTCCACTACTTGTCTTCTGACCTGTGCACACAGGTTGCTTACAACCTGGCTGCGACACAGGTTGGATCAGGTAATTACCTGTAAAGAGCAGCAGGTGGCTGCAGTGAAAGAAAAAGCTCAGGAAACTGCAGGAAGTATGAAAGGATTCTGCTGTGAGGACCCTGATACCAAGGGGTTTGGCAGCCAGAACCAGAAGCCTGAGGCACCAGCCATGTAGAGCCTGGGAAAGGTCATAGGCAGGAAGGCCCGAGAGTACAGCGAATTGGGGCTGGGAATTTTGGAGCTTTATTTATGTGAATAAACTTGAACCCCTGAAATGCAGTGGTGAATGGACAAGAAAAGCCTTTGTGAGTTTAAGAAGCCGTTGAGGGAGAAATTGTTAGCAGGGCACTGCAGTGGTGCCCCTGGCCATGTGGGGGTGTATGGGAGGCAGCTGACCCCATTAGAAATGGTAGTGGAGATATTTCTTACACTCAGAACAAGAAACCACTATACTATTGAAATTAGAGTGTGTTAAGGGTGAACTTTTAATGATGACTGCTCAGTAACAAAAGAAAAGGAAACTGGAGTAAGGAAACAAGAAAACATAATAAAAGAAAAGTGGGGTTTCTCAAAATCAGGCCTCTTTAGAGAGTCTCAAGTTGGCCACTCAAAATCATTAGTCACTGTTGAAAATCTGGGCCTAAGCAATTTTATTCAAACTTGGCTTGCTTTGAAAATATCAATATCTACGGAACAAAGCTGTCTGAACAAAGTCTACTCAGTAGTTTAAAGTTATTAGCACTTAAAATGTATTGAAGTAACACAAGAGAATTTGCTGTTGTGGGATTGATCTAAAGCTCAAGTGGCTTTATGATGTTGAAGGTGCTGCAAGGAACTTTAGTTTTGGCACCATCAGTTTACAACAGTTTGGTTCAAGATGTATTGGAATAGGATTACTGGGTTCAGAAAGTGTCAAGGTATAAATATAAACACTCCATTGGCAATTGGTTTTGCTTTCTTTCGTTAATAACAGTTCATGCACAAAACAATGTACCAACAAACATCTCTAGTATAAAATAGGACTACAGGCAAAAAAGAAAGAAGGGGGCGGAATAGGGATACACCTTTTGCCTACATTGAAAGTGATTGCGTCTACCCTGTATATAGTACCTAGCAAAATGGGATCCTAATCCTAATTTGGGGCTAATATTAAAGAAAAACTACTATAAATATATTAGACTGCAAGCAATTTTTGAAGAAGAATGGAAAACAGATTGTTCAGAAAAAAATAGGCACTGTGCCTGTTAAATATGCTTGTATGACACTGATTTAGGAGCCTAAATTACATGTTCAAAAGTCACTTAGGAGACTAACTCCCACCAACTTTCATTGGGAGATAGGCTGCTAAGTCACTTAGGCACTTCTGAAAATTTTACCCTTTATACTTAACACCTAACTTCCCTAATTCAGAGTTCATTTATGCTGTTTGTGCATGGACTATCTGAATTGGTGTCACCACCAGACCATGGAGTCAGGTCTCCTTGGTGTTATGCTGGCAAAGGCATCATGGAAACTATTAGCCTCAGCAAGGTATGTGCTAATAGAAATATCAGAATCCCAAAGCCCACAACCCTTTTCTCCCACACATTTTTTTTTTACCTCAACAGAACAGTTTAAGAAGGGCAACAGTTTCTAAGCTCAATTGCTGTTAAAAAAGTAGTCTTATTTACTGTAGTAACGGACACTGCTGTAGCTGTAAATCCATATGCAGGTAAATGTGCACAGCAATGCTCTAGTGAACACTTTGAGATAACAGACTTCTGCTTTGAGTCTCTCACTTCCCACGCGGCTGTTGGGTAGTGCCCTTAATACCCTTTCCAGCTGCTCAGCAAAAAACATGACAAAAAGCACTTAACCAAAGAAATCCTTTATTGTCCTCAAGAGTTTCAGGGGAAAACAGCTTGTCACAAAGGACCAGAGAATAACACAGAATTTGAAATATAATATTTTATATATCAAGCATTACACAGCACATCAATCCTCAGACCTAATTCTGCACCCATTCAAATAGTGCTTGGATGACTCAAAACCCAGACTTAACCCTGCATGCAGAAGCTCACTCCAAGTGAATCCTTCCACCTCGTTCAGGAAAGCACATGCAAAATCATAACTGTCCATTCCTTGTTCAGGTGTTCTCACTTGGCCACATTTGGTCTGTAACACCATCCCCAGTTTTTTCTGGAAACTTCAACACACCTGGGTTCTCTCTGCAATCACCTCTTCATACTTCACGCTCATTGTTCTCAATTACCAAATTTTTCATTTACTATTCATCAGAGGCATCAGGCTTACCTCAGTCTCTCTACATTATCAGAATGATCCAGCCCTCATTTAAAGATTTAATTCAGTCTCTGAGAGTTCCTATGGCTGTTTATCATCTGGACTACATGATATTCCTGATTCTCACTAGCTGACTGCTTGTTTCCTCACAGCAAAGGGCAAGCATAACAATTTCCACCATGTAATACACATTTTCAAACTCAAAATAACAATATTACTTCCTTTGGACAAGAGTAAATTTCTAAGGAATTTACCCCACTTTTAACCCCAGATAAAATGTATTCCCCTTTTAATTAAATCGTTTTGTGCATAAGAAAACCATCCTTTGCTTTTTTGGGGGTGTGGGAAGGAATACTTTTTTAGCTGTTTTGTGAATGGTAGGGTTCCCGTCACCTTTGTGCAGCTACAAATTAAAGTCCTTTTTATATAAACTGTCATATTCCTCCCTGAGCAGCAAAGAAACTTGTGATATCGCTCAGTGCAGTTTGGGACCACCTCACAACTCTTAATATTCTTCACTAAAAATGACAGTAGACATTTTGCATCACATGAGTAGAAACAGAACATCAGCACCTAAATGAGCAGAGCACCATCTGCTGCTGTATTCTCCAAAGGAAAGAATACATACTATATAATGTGTGTTGAATGGTGTAATGATGTATATCAATTTAGGCCACAACCGTGCAAGCAGCTCTCTGTAGAGCTACATTAACCTCAATGGGGTTCTCCCCATATGTAATAAATTACACAATTGGCGCCTTAAATATGATCAAGGCTATGATGACTAGCAACAGTAGAACCTCACTAAATCACAGTGATGTTTGGAAGATCCTTTGGAAATTACTGAAAGCTAACAATTTTAAAGCTTCAGAAAATGTATTTTGATTAGCTTAGTGTGTTAATTATCTAGGCCAACACTTCAAAGTACCCAGGTAAAAAGTCTATCATATGTATTTTGTAAAAATAACAAAGTCTAGCAATGCAAGATTACTGCTATTACTTTTCTATTAGGAAGTGAACTTTAATTTTTTGTGTACAAACTATATGGCATATGTACAAGCAAATGGGAAGTAGTGAGATATCCCCTGGAGCCTGCATGTTAAATACGGATTTCTAAATGAACAAATATAGTTTATGGCTACAACAAAATACAGATGGAATGACTCATGGGGAGGCAGGAGCAAAACTCCCATTGGCTTCAGTAGGGTCAGGATTTCACTGACGGTATACTTTAAGGTTCCTAATGGCATCATAAAATGAAGCTTTAGTAACCCAGAGTTACCAAACACATGGCAACATCTGTTTGGTTTGCTGGTGTTCCTTTTAAAATACTTGTTACTTGACAAATCCCTGGTACTGTTGAGTCCCTTAACTACTGCATAAACTGATAACATTACCTCACACAAAAGCAAAATGTGCTTTTACTACTGCACCTCCGTAGCTACCTTTTCTAAACATTCTGAGACCTCAGTCTTGCAGTTGACTCTGTGGAAGTGTATCATTTCATCCATGCAGAGCACTGTTGACTTCTTCCTCACAGTCAATAGGTGGGCTGGGGATTAAGACCCAGATTTGCAAAGATATGTAGGCATTGATGTGCTCAGCATTGCAACACCTTCGTCTCATTTTCAAAAAGCGATTTAGGCATTTAGGAGCCAAAATCCCATTGACCACTGTTCTGTGTCCTTGCTGGGTGATGAAGCTCTGTGAGGAGATCCTGGATCTGATTCTATGTGAAGTGGTTAATGTCTCTTTCTGACAGGACCCTTTGCATGCAAGTATGCAGCAGTTTGTCCAGTATTAAAAAACCCAAATATTATTGTTGAGAACATCTTGAGTAACCAAAATACTAACTGTTCACTAATGGTACTTGGAGTGAGAGTTTATTGAGAAGGTGTTGACAGGGTAAGCTCCAGGAACATCTTTATCAGCAAAATCTACGGTTGTTATTTTTAAACATCTTCCTATCAGGCTTTATTTTGCTTGGTGACTTACTTTGTTCTGTCTGTTATTACTTGAAACCACTTAAAGCCTGCCTTTTATACTTAATAAAATCACTTTTGTTTATTAACTAACCCAGAGTAAGTGATTAATACCTGGGGAAGCAAACAGTGGTGCATACCTTTCTATCAGTGTTATAGAAGGTGGACAGTTTATGAGTTTACCCTTTATAAGCTTTATACAGAATAAAATGGATTTATTTGGGGTTTGGATCCCATTGGGAACTGAATATCTAGGTGCTGGAGAAAGGTGACCTGCTGAGCAGTTTTTGGTTAAAGTCTGCAGCTTTGGGGGTGTGGACCAGTCCTGGGTCTGTGTTGCACCAGGCTAGTGTGTCTGGTTCAACAAGGCAGGGTTCTGGAGTCTCAAGCTGGCAGGGAAAATGGGCTTAGAGGTAATTCCAGCATGACAGGTGACAGTCCCATGGGGGTCTCTGTGACCGAACCTGTCACACTACTGACCATCAAACATTGGTGAAAAACCTATTTCCTGAAAGAGGTGGTCCTGTGTGGCTCTACTCTCTCCTGTAGATTACTCAGAGGGTGATTATGGACACAGCTTCTCTTCACTTAAAGGTCTCTTTTGTGGCTTGTCACAGATTACAATTCTGTTCCTTTGAATTTGAATATGGGGCTGTGGTGGGAGATCATTCAAAGATATAAGTTATAATATTTATCTAGAAGTAGTTTTGTTTTCTTAAACCACAAATCAAGCTAAAGGTTTTGCCACAGGAGCATTTAAGCAGAATTTATTTATACAGAATTTCAGCAGCCTTCTAAACTGACTGATGTTCACTGGTTCACGAACACTACAGCCATTTCACATCAACTCCAGTTTAGTCTATGTTCATCAGTTCTGGTCAATGTAATTATGGTTTCTGTTTTTACCATTTACATATCCTGGACAGCTGAAGGGGGAAGTGTGTGTGTGTGCGTGCATGCATGGGAGTTGCGGGTAGTCCTGAGTTTGGGAAGGAACAATACTAGAGATATATCATGGGTTTCAGAGTAACAGCCGTGTTAGTCTGTCTTTGCAAAAAGAAAAGGAGTACTTGTGGCACCTTAGAGACTAACCAATTTATTTGAGCATGAGCTTTCGTGAGCTACAGCTCACTTCATCGGATGCATACCGTGGAAACTGCAGTAGACATTATATACACACAGAGACCATGAAACAATACCTCCTCCCACCCCACTGTCCTGCTGGTAATAGCTTATCTAAAGTGATCAGAGGCTCGTTCACCTGCACATCCACCAATGTGATACATGCCATCATGTGCCAGCAATGCCCCTCTGCCATGTACATTGGTCAAACTGGACAGTCTCTACGTAAAAGAATAAATGGACACAAATCAGATATCAAGTATTATAACATTCATAAACCAGTCGGAGAACACTTCAATCTCTCTGGTCACGCAATCACCGACATGAAGGTCACTATCTTACAACAAAAAAACTTCAAATCCAGACTCCAGCGAGAAACTGCTGAATTGGAATTCATTTGCAAATTGGATACTATTAATTTAGGCTTAAATAGAGACTGGGAGTGGCTAAGTCATTATGCAAGGTAGCCTATTTCCCCTTGCTTTTTCCTACCCCCCCTCCCCCAAGACGTTCTGGTTAAACTTGGATTTAAACTTGGAGAGTGGTCAGTTTGGATGAGCTATTGCCAGCAGGAGAGTGAGTTTGTGTGTGTGTGTGTTCCCCGGGGGGGGGGGGGGGAGGGGGAGGGAGAAAGCCTGGATCTGTGCTGGAAATGACCCACCTTGATTATCATGCACATTGTAGGGAGAGTGGTCACTTTGGATAAGCTATTACCAGCAGGAGATTGAGTTTGTGTGTGTGGTTTTTGGAGGGGGGTGAGGGGGTGAGAGAACCTGGATTTGTGCAGGAAATGGCCCACCTTGATTATCATACACATTGTGAAGAGAGTGGTCACTTTGGATGGGCTATTACCAGCAGGAGAGTGAGTTTGTGTGTGGGGGGGCGGAGGGTGAGAAAACCTGGATTTGTGCTGGAAATGGCCCAACTTAATGATCACTTTAGATAAGCTATTACCAGCAGGAGAGTGAGTTTGTGTGTGTATGGGGGTGGGGGGGTGAGAAAACCTGGATTTGTGCTGGAAATGGCCCACCTTGATTATCATGCACATTGTAGGGAGAGTGGTCACTTTTGATAAGCTATTACCAGCAGGAGAATGAGTTTGTGTGTGTGGTTTTTGGAGGGGGGTGAGGGAGTGAGAGAACCTGGATTTGTGCTGGAAATGACCCACCTTGATTATCATACACTTTGTGAAGAGAGTGGTCACTTTGGATGGGCTATTACGAGCAGGAGAGTGAGTTTGTGTGTGGGGAGGCGGAGGGTGAGAAAACCTGGATTTGTGCTGGAAATGGCCCAACTTGATGATCACTTTAGATAAGCTATTACCAGTGTTTCATGGTCTCTGTGCATATATAATATCTACTGCATTTTCCACGGTATGCATCCGATGAAGTGAGCTGTAGCTCACGAAAGCTCATGCTCAAATAAATTGGTTAGTCTCTAAGGTGCCACAAGTACTCCTTTTCTTTTATCATGGGTTTATTATCTTTAGGGGAAAGCCTGTTGCATATGCTTTTAGATCTTTCTTATCTATTGTTCCTACCCTCTAAGAAGGCAGACATCATTTCATGGGAGAAAAATAGACAAAGATATCCCAAATTGTTGGGAATAAAAACCAAAGCAAAATGTTTATTCAATCGCTATGAAACTGTATTATGTATGACACACAGTCCTCTAGAAGAAATGGCAAAATCTTTTTCAATAATTAAATAGAACAACCCTATACAGGATACTACCCTTTTTCAATGAAGTTATCTTTTCTTCTGTTACAGAAGGACTTCAGTGAATTTTTCTTCCCATAAAGATGTGATTTTTATAATATATGGAATAGATGATGTAAACTTGTAATTCACTGCAACCAATAAGTTTGTAAATTGAATAGTAAACATGTCATTCTTTGCTCAGAATAAAAAGATCACCTTTCCCTTGTTAGCACACTAAGTGTCTTGTTTTGGTGTCAGCATGCACAAAATATAAAGCTCAGACTGCAGTTAATTTGATCTCACTTGAAAATCGAGGCCCATACTGTAACATAAAAAAGGCAAGACTGTATTCTAGGACACATCTATACTGTAAAATATTAAAGGGCAAAGAATGTATCTTACTCTGAGTTTGTAAAACACCTGTAATTTATGGTGTTATATAAATGATTTTTAACAATGATAAAGCAGTTGTGGGAAAGCAAATGAAATAGTAGATTATAGAGTGGAAGAAGAAATTTTAAAATAAAGGAGAAATGAATTCAGAGGACAGGAAAGGAAACTAACTAATAAAGGAGGAAAGACATGAAGAAGAGTAAAGGACTACTAATATGAGAGGATGTATTTTCCATATCCTCTTGGTGGGCAACAAGAGAAAGAAATTACCTCGATATCAAGGCATTTTTGTTATTTCCAGTATTGTAGTGAAGGGAATTTTAGCAGTTTTTAAAGACAACACTGTTAGTGGCCAAAAGAGAAAACATAACTTCCACTACTTTGTGCTGTGAGCAAACGGCATATCCCTCATTCCCATCACCTACAACTAGGAGTGTATGTGGTCCACTGTCTATCATTTGATTGCGTGCCCACAATAGGTCAGTGAACGGCGAGTTCCTTTTACATAGGTTAAGCCTTTCAGTGGTAGTGGTGCAGTACCTAATGCATACCTGTGATGCAATGTTTGGGTTCTGGGGAACTTTGCAACTTCTTCCCCCTTCCTGAAGCACACAGTCTTCAATAACAACTGTCAACACTTGTGATTAAGATAAAAGAGCACAAGAGAAAACACAAAGGAGAAATTTACAGCAGAAGCTATATTCACTGCAAGGTGAAGGCTGGCGTTCTTAAGGGAGGGGGAAGGGGGGGGCAGCCATGAGGTTAATGCAAATACTGCCAGCTAAAGCCGATTGGCAGCCTCTCAGCAGCTGGGGGAATAAAAGAGCTGGAAAGCAGAAGGGTGGGGCAGCTGCCAGAGGAGCAAGCAGGCAGGAGAAGAGAATTCCTGCCAGCAAGTTGCTGAGAAGCTGCTCAGAGACAGTGCCCTGGACAAACAGGCTGAAAAGCCTACCGAAACCAGGGGAGCTAGGAAGGAATTCATGGCATAGCAGGAGTTGTTGAATCCCAATTCTGCCTATCTGTCTTAAGAGCCCTGAGTGTAACCCAGTGGAGTTGGCAGCCTTGGGTCCCCCTACCAACACTTGAGAGACTTAAGAACTGAAAGGGTTTCGGGGGGGAGGAGGGGAAAGAGTATTGAACCCAGGCTAGGAATGTTGTCTGGCCTGTGAAGGATATACCTGGAGTTTTAAGCTGAAAGCAACAGCTGTCTGTCCATAAAGAAATTTTGCAATCTGCTTAAAACAACATTTAGGGTGAGAAATTATTATTTGTAGCCAATTTCTTTAGTGTATTGAGCCTAGTTTGCGTGTTTGTTTTATTTGCTCAGTAACCTGCTTTGTTCTGTTTGCTATCCATTATAATCACTCAAAATCTACCTTTTGTAGTTAATAAGCTTGTTTTTTGTTTATTCTACAACCAGTTTGTATCATTCATAACGGGGGGCGGGAGAGCGGCAAAAAGTTGTGCATATCTTCCTCTACATCGGGGGAAGGAGTGAATTTCATGGGTTTACACTGTATAGATCTCCATACAGCACAAGACAATATCATTTTGGGTTTACACTCCAGAGGGCGTGTATACTTGAGTGCTGGGCAATCCTCGATCCGAGTCTTCCCACACAGAGCTGATCTCAGTGTCTGTGTGTCCTTTTGAAGCTGGGTGTGGCCTGATCTGCGTGCGTGCTAAAGGAGGCTTGAGCCCTGGCACAGCAGGACAGGGAGAGGGAGCCCTGGCTGGTGGAACAGGCAGGCTCAGTGGGACCCCAGGACATCAGGTGGCACCCTGGAAGGGGGGGCAACCCACCACACAGATGTCTAGCTATAGCAAAAGGATCAGTTAGGATGTATAGAAGATTTTGTACGTGGTTATGAGGTATGTGATGAGATGTGGCATAATTATGATCTTTGGGTAAACTAATTTTTTGATCCAAAATTCCTTTACTTTTGTGGATTTGACTACAAATCTTCTGTTTGGGATAGTACTCAGTTATTCAGATGCATAACCTTTATTTAAACAAAAACTAAACCCAACCAAACAAATCGAGAGTTTTCTACAGCAATAGCCCCATATGATTTTTTACTTTACTGCTATTATAAACTGAGGTGTTTGGGGCCACTGCTGCATAATACAACAGTTTGGGCGAGGAGGAGGGTGTGTTTTGTTTTTAACAGGGAAGGAAGAACATTCAAAATAAAACATGACTTACTGATTTGAAAACATCCAGTGACTCATACAAGCAGACTCAATATGCTTTCCACCGACACAAAACCACATAAAAATTCAGAGATATCAATTATGTTCAGAAAATGTGTCATGAAATTCAGTCAAAAAATCAGTCTGCACAGAGATCCCATTCATTCCATTCTGCCTTCAGTGAGAACATTCTGTAGATGTTTTTCAGTAGGACATCATTAGTTTATCTACTTTAGCTTTTACCTTAACTTCTTTAGGCATAACTGTTCTTGGCTTTTTTTTTTTTTTTGACCTAACAAGTATTTTGTTTTTATTCTCTTTTTCCTGCTAGGCAGCCCTAGCATCTAAACATGAGCTGTCTCTCAATCAACCAATTGAGTATGCCATGGGAGCTCTAGTAACCCTCTGATAGAGACTCAGGGTATTATGATGATACTTGTGGATTCAGAGGGATTGCGTCACCAGCCCCTTTGGGTTGTTATTTCCACACCTTTTGTTTTTAATGGGTTTACCTTCTCCCAGCCCACACTTTGTGAAACAGCTGCAATGTGTAGTTCTGAAGATGCTTCAGCAGAATAATTTGATATGAAAGCGTTGTTATATCTGGTGCATAGTAAGTACATTATGAAATACCAAACTATTGAAGTTAGGAAATAGATTTTGAGTGAGGCTATCAAGGTTTCATGTCAAAGGATTTTTTTTTCTTTTCACACACAACATTTACAGTGCATATTTTCTGTGTTGTAATTTTTATTTATACTCCACTTTGAAAACACAGCCTTCTATAATCTGGAGATGTAGTTCTGAGGATAATGAAAACTAATGTTTTAATGATAATTCTACATAAACTCTTCTCATTTTGACCCCTCTCTGCTTTAGTCCCATTTAAAGCATCAGGATGGTGCATGGAGTAAAGCACAGAATGTGGATAACAGTGGCAGAATTTGGCCCTCACAGTTTTGCCTTCTTCACAGACTACTGGAGATTTCTTAGGGCTACAATTAGACAGACATAGGTAGGCATCTGAACCACTAGTTCCTTTGTTTTTAGCACAACATTTTTAATTCCATGGAAGAGATGGAATATACAACAGAGGGTTAGATGTACAAACTGGTGGTTTCCAAACTGGCGATGATGCCTCCCAGCTTTGCCTTAATCAAGACACAATACGGAGACATTGAACAGATTCAAGTGGGGGATGAGACTTGCCCTTCTGGCTTCAGAACCCACATGCTGTGTTGGCAGAGCCTGTTGGAACACTGAGAAGTGAATAGTGTTGACTAAGACAAACACTTTTGACCAAATAAAGATTTGCTGCAAGGCTTTGTGTGGAAGACAGATGGTATCTAGCTCTGTTCAAATTTACATAAAAACAGCCATACTGGGTCAGACCAAAGGTCCATCTAGCCGCGTATCCTGTCTTCCGACAGTGGCCAATGCCAGGTGCTCCAGAGGGAATGAACAGAGCAGGTAATCATCAAGTGATCCATCCCCTGTTCCCCATTCCCAGCCTCTGGTAAACAGACGGTAGGGACACTGTCCCTGTCCATCCTGGCTAATAGTCATTGTTGGACCTATCCTCCATGAACTTATCTAGTTCTTTTTTTTTCACACTCTGGAAGAACTATGTTAACAGTAGGGGAACTTTTTAAATTATGTCCATGCTCAGTCCAGTCTCCCAAAAATAGAAATAACCCGTTGCTGAGTTGAAATTTGCTGATGGCTTGAAAGTCACGGCACCTTAAAAAGACACCATAATTTTTTAACTGGTTCAGTTTTAGCAGCAGATTTTTATTTCTCTATCCTGTTCCTTGGAAAACATCTAATGCTGCTGAGGATTCTAAACTAATAAAGTATCAGATGGGTAGCCGTGTTAGTCTGGATCTGTAAAAGCGGCAAGGAGTCCTGTGGCACCTTATAGACTAACAGACGTATTGGAGCATAAGCTTTCGTGGGTGAATACCCACTTCGTCGGATGCATGTAGTGGAAATTTCCAGAGGCAGGTATAAATATGCAAGCAAGAATCAGGCTAGGGATAACGAGGTTAGTTCAATCAAGGAAGATGAGGCCCTCTTCTAGCAGTTGAGGTGTGAACACCAAGGGAGGAGAAACTGCTTTTGTAGTTGGCTAGCCATTCACAGTCTTTTACACTAATCAAATCCTTCTTGTTTAACACATAGGACTCCACTTTCAATACAATTTGGGATTTTGCTGTGGAATGGGACAACAGTACACAACTGTTTTTGTTCTGTTTTATTTCACTTAACAAACCTTTCAAGAGGTTAAGAATGTGTACACGCTTCTGGTGAAATCCTGATGAGACTGAAGTCAATGGTAAACTTCCCATTGACTTCAACTGGGCCAGGATTTCACCCTTTATGTAAACCGTGTTGTGTAACCCTGCTGTGCACTACTTCCACTATAAGTACTATGGTGCATATATGGGGAGTTTATTGGACCAGTATACAAATTATATAGAAGAGGTCACCTTAACAATTTCACATCTGTGGTCAAATTTGACAGCGGTTTAACAGAGCATGACAACCTAAAAGCTTAAGTGAAAAAGTAAACTTGACTAGTTTATACAACTGAAAGTGAAGAGGGAGGAAGGAACTGTATCACAAATATTAATTGGCTGTGAAGACAATAATGGAAGTACATTGATCACATGGGGAAAATAGTTTATAGGATTTGATTGCCTGAAACCAAAAGCAATATGTAAAAGAGAGGGCGCTATTATCTTCCTAGAAGATAATTCCCTTGGAATCAGTCAATACGTTTTGTAATTTTTATATGCATTTCCCAAAATTAATTTCACTCACTTAATACAATATTTTCAATGGCTGTCTTGTTCTCCCCACTGTCTGCTCAACCAGGGAACAACATTTACAAAACAATAAAACACAATGAGTCCATTAAGTAATGTTAGCAAAGGCTAACAAAAAAAACCTCTCCATCAAACTTGGACTCAAAAACCTTAACTGTTCCACTGCAAAACCAAAACAATAGAAACAAACAAAACATAGGATGAACAGAAAGTCTTTTTGGAAATGCTCTGAACATCTCAGGATCTTTCAGATCAATGAAGGGGGAGGAGATTCCATAACTTAAGTCCATGCACCCAGAAAACCATGCACCCAAGCCCCAACACAATCCAGGGACTATTGAGGGTCCCACATGATCTTGATAGTCAGGAAATGGCATGGAGAAAGCTAGAACCTCTATAAACTTATCTTCCTTTTGAGACATTGTCAACATCACTGCTGTCATTTGAGGAGTTAAAAGATGGATTAAAAGATTATTAAAAAATAATTCTAGTTATGGTAGATATAGAACACAGACAGAATTAGTATAGCAGAGGTCAAGTCATTGCTGGGTATAAATGTAGATCTCTCAGCTAAAATATGCCTCTTTCCAGGATGACCTCCTCAATGTTATACAGATATTATATCTATCTGTATATTTTATTTGTGTGTGTGTGTCTGTGTGTGTGTGTATCCCCAACACTTCCCATTTTAAACCTTGTTTTTGGTTGCTTATGATTTTGCCAAATTGTATTCATTTGGGTTGAATTTTTGCAAGCTGTGTATCTACTTCAGGCTGACTTTTTTTTCCTCTGAAAGTCTGATTTTTTTTGTCCTGTGGGTAAGAAGAATATGAGATCATGTAATTAAAAATAGTATCTTAATGCATACACACAAGGGGGGCTGAATTAAGGTTGCACAGGCAACTTTAATTCTAGCATTTCCTCAATTTTGAGTGCAACCTGTGCAACCTTAACATTCTTTTAATATAGTTTTGTGTGTGTAATATAAATGTGTAGTCTGACTATTCACTCTAATCTCTTATTGCTGAAAGCATAAGAGAATGTGCTAATCATGCAGTTTTGATTAGCTGTGCTTCAGTCATCCTGCCAAGTGGTTTACAGAATATATTTTG
This sequence comes from Eretmochelys imbricata, assembly GCF_965152235.1. Classification (NCBI taxonomy): domain Eukaryota; kingdom Metazoa; phylum Chordata; order Testudines; family Cheloniidae; genus Eretmochelys; species Eretmochelys imbricata. The sequence continues at coordinate 27,820,690 of NC_135581.1, forward strand.
ACTGCTGTGTTTGAAACATATTTTAAGAAATCTGGCAGGAGATCTTATGTAACTCAGATAAGAGTATCTCTTTTTAATAAGAAGAATGAAAACGATATCCCTTTGGGATATGCAAATACTGTATCTTAAGCACACAGTTTCTGTCATTGGTTTGGTTACGTTATGCTCCTGAAGTTTTGTGACATCATAGGACTCCCCTCAATGAAAATTGGGATTTTTCATGAAAATAACCTATTTTACAAGCTATTCTTTCTTTACCTCTTTCATAGGTCAGTCCTGTTCATTTGCAACTTAAATACAGACCTAGAGTCCTTTAATCTAAAATTAAATCAGGAATTTGTACAGAAATATTCATGTTTACTTCACATTAAGGATTATTTCATATACTGATGCTGTGTTCAGTGTGTCCTACTAATTAAAAAGGGAGAAAGAATGCACTTCACTCTAGCTATGACCTACTTTTTGTGTCTTTCCCTACAATCAGAAATGGAAAGCTGAAGTTATGATACATTATTTACCAGAAAGAGCCAGTATTTGAAACTGCAGGGAGAAGTAAGAACAGTCTTGGAAAAACTCACACTGTTTCTTGCGGTCCTATAGCATTCCAGTAGGTACTTAGAATGGAAGGGTAAAGATAGAAGAAAGCAGACAGACTATACTACTTTTTATACCAGAAAATATTTTTTCTGGTAGAGAGGAATAAACTATGTGCCACTAAAAAGGGATATCCTCAAGAGAAGCATTTCAGAAGTATGACAGTAACAAGTAAAATTCATTACTAATTCAAGTGGTAATAAAAAAATGATGGTAATCAAGGAAAGGTCCTTACCATTGTCCCGACACTACCTCTGGAAGAGAAACTAAAGGCGACAACTTTATTATCAGAGAAATACTGTTTCAAAATGGAAAAAACTGACAATTTTCCATGTAAATAAAGACACCATGTAACTAGGTGGTATCTTTGCAGCTTTCCATTTAACAGCAGGGTGGGACTACTTCAAGAGCAGAAACATTTGTGTGGGCATCTACAGAAAAACATGTCTCTGCTTTGCTTTGTTTGGTTAAATTGGGAAGTACCCTAGGAGACGTCCAATGACTGGTTTTACACTTTGGTTGTGTTCTACACAGACAGGAAAGCTCTCCTGAAGTCTGTGCAGAAGTTAATTATCCAGCCGAGCATGACTATTTGAGAGCCATCTAATTCTTGCCAAGATTGAAGAGATCCTGAGTCCAGAGCAGATGTAAGGCTCCGAATACCATTGCTTGTGTTGTCCTAGACCAATCAGTCACACACTCTTTCTGAAAGTGGACTTAGACAAAACAACTTGGGAGTTTTTGTTTTTTTAATAACACCTCCTGGCAGTAGCTTGCCTGGAGTGGGCAAGGGCCTGAATGCAGGGAACTGTCAGTGCTGTTTAAACCCTTGTTCAAATCAAGTGTGATGTAAATAAGGTCTTGGTCCTGCAATTGTATCTAGCCATGTTGAGGTAATGGGGCTGTGTGTGGGTGCAAGGGTGCATCTGAGTAGCTCCAATGGTAGGAGAGGGACCTTTAGGTAGGGCTCACCTCATCTACTGAGGGGAAAACCACCACCACCAAAAAACAAAAATGGAAAAGATATCAGGTACATTGTTTGAGTACACGTGGCCAACTAAGAGGCCTGCTTGATACCCAATTCACATATGAGCATTGGATATTTGCAAATGTAAGTTAGGTGAATCAAGTGTACATGAATAATTGAGGGCATCTAACTTTGAAAATCTGGCCATAATTTCCCATCAGTAATTTTTAATGTTATAATACCCTTGAATGTCCACTGTTGTTTTTGAATGCTGGAGTTCAGATTAATAGTCCAAGGTTTTAAAGACCTGACATCCACTTCATATAGGAAAGCACACAACAAATAAAATATTAAAATTATATTAAAAGTTTAGCACAAACCCTGAAAATTGGAACTCAGAGTTAAGCATTCCCCTCCCAACAGTAACATATACTGACGCAGTGAGTGAGCACTGCAGGACATGATATAGAAATGAGAATCACACATTATTGTCATTGTGCACATTTCAGCGTGAATAAGACATACCTTTCAATTTCTTTCCCCCATGCCCATCTCAAGTGGCATGATCTTTATACTTCTGTAACATGCCTTTGTGTGCATGTTACTGTTTTTGATATATTTACGTTTAGGGAAATATTACAAGACTTATTAATGACCAAATCCAGACCAAATGCTTTTCTCTTTTCAAGTGGTGGTACTGAGGCTCTGCGCCTCCTAGATCTGCCAGATCTCAGAAGGAACTGATGATTGTATATAATGTTTCCCACTAATGAATGCATGCAAAGAAAGTTGTTAACAAGAGTCACAATTAGGTCACCCAAGATTTAAGATCAAGAGACTTAATCATACCATTTACCATTAGACTTCATTGGTATTCACAGGAAGGCACATTAATAAACCCTCCTACATGAGGGTTTAAAACAGTTCCATGCCCATTTTACAGTGCTCATAAAGTATTACTGCACAAGGATCAAATGCACTAGTTTAGACACCCAGATTCATGCACATAATATGATACAAAACTTAAAAATTACGTACAGTTTATAATGGAAAATGATTACCTCTTAGAAGAAGGGAAGGCTGGGGGAACCAGTAAGGTTTAGGTTAGGATTTTAGTTTAAACAAGGTCATTAGGCTCTGATAAAAATCATAACCCCAGGTTAAAGTTGCAGCAGTAAGGAAGGTTCACTAGAAGCAGCAGACAGACTTCCGAGTCAGTCACTGTGCTTTTTATAGGTTTATGAATTACAGCTTATTTCTACCTAAGGCTGCGATCCTAAGCTTCTTCACAGCCTTAAATAAGCTGTATGATTCATGTTTCAAAGGCTGATTTTTCAGGCACAAATATGAGATGAAATAGGTTTTTTAAAATGATTTTGAGCAAGCTGTGAGGTTTGTGTTTTCACAGACAATTTTAAGGCATCAGAATTAGAATTAAATTCAGCTCCACAAGATCATCCATAAAGCCATAAAACAACAAACAGTGACTGAGGTGGGATGTAGTGCTGAGAGAATCGGAGAGGGAATCTATCACTGATAAGGGGTTTAAATATCAGGATTGGGGAATATAAAACAGAACAGGGAGGGAGTGACTGGATAACATTATTGTTTTTGTTAGAAGAGATGATGAAAATACATCAGTGTGTGGATGGAGAAAAACTCTTGGAGAAACAAAAGATGGTTTGTTTCTTTGATTAACTCCTTTTGAACATCCTTTAACTTTTCATACAACTTTACCCTGAGCCAAGCCAGGTCAGGCAGCACTATACTTGGGCAACATAAGAAATTCTAGAAATATGAAATCATGAATATTCAAGATGGTATATAGGAATACAAAATCATTGCTAATAGAGACAACTGAAAGAAAGGCATAATAGCTTTGCAAACTTTAGCTCCAGGTGGCATAGTAGAAAAAGCTTTCAGAAGTCTAACTGATGTGTTATATACATCAATGGAAAAAAATCACTCAACGTGTGCTAAATGTGAAGTCCTTTACTTTCCATTGCAGCCAGTTATTGTAGCATTGATGAGTTGGAGAGATCTCAATTAAAAAATGTAGACCTCATAAACATTAACTTCCAATCAGCATACAGATTAGCACACAAGAGGACATGGATAATAGGTTGAAGAGACAATTGTTTAAATCATTAACTGGTGGCCAATGCCTTATTCAGCTCTTTAGTACAGAACAGATCAGACACATAACCCTGCTTAATGATTATAATTATTTATCATTTATACAGTGAGAGTACCCTTGGCCTGATCAGCTGCAGAGTTTCATTGTTAGGTACTATACTAACTAACCAGATCAGAAAGCCTCTGCCCTCAATTTAGAATCTAAAAGTAACCAAAGTAGACAAAGGGGCTGAAAGGGATACACCAAATGGATAAATTATCAAGGTAAATTATCATTGGCATGTCTTGTTTGATTTTAAGTATTTGTATTATGAGATAGAGGTTTAAAAATGTGTTAGCTAATGTGTTTAAGAATGACCTATTTTTCCTAGTTTGGGCATGGCCAAATATCTCCAAATTTACCATCCCCAACCTTTCTTTATCATCAAGGTTTGATCAGAGCACCTTTTCTTACAACCTCCCAATAAACCAGAAAGCATCACTCCTCTATGTCTAGGAGGAGTATCCTTGACTTGAGGACTGTCTGTCATGGGCCAGGACATTGCCAGTTTGGCAGAAACGGCTTACTGGAGTTAATAGGTATAAGTGAGGCTCATGGTACAAGTGCTGGATTGGATAGCTAACAAAGAATTTGTAATACCCTGGCACACATTCATTAAATGGACACTGTGTTCCCAGTGGGAATTTGTTACACAGATATTCTTGAATCACATCCACTGATGGATAGTGTCACACCCCCTCTGGCTTACTTGCAGCATAGGGAGAGTATTTAATTAGGACTGCTTCAAGTTCTCTTAGCTCCACACTGGCGTTACTGCAGTCTTCCTGGATTTTTGCTACTGTGGGATGGCTTTCAAATTCTAGAATTTCTAATTGTCTTCCAGTTTTAGTGATATAGGTCTGTCTATATACCGGTATATTGTAATTTTAATTGAAATGCAATCATATCAGAAAAGTGGTTTTGACACAATGACATTAAGAGTTACATGCTGAAATTCACTCAGTGACATCCATGTCAAGGTTGCCTTCTCTGCAGTCTCAGCCTGGCACCTGAAGTTAAACTAGTCTCTTTTACCTTTTATGTCATCTCCAGTAGTGAAAGTTTGCCATTTGAATTTCATTGACCATTTACTTTGTTATGTGAATGACAACAGAATTCACCACTTTCTTTCCCAGCCATAGTGTCCCTTCAGTACTAACAGTGGTGAAAACCTCTAAGCAAATAAGACTCAGAAAATTAAGAAATCCGATTTGATGAGTAAGAAGCTGTCATTTCTGACCATAAACGTATGATGGCTTCAACACTGTTTTTATTAACTCCACCCACATTTATTCTTTCATTCAATCAAGTCATTCATTCAGTGTTCTTTATGTTGTTACTTTAGACAATGTTGCTTCAAATGTAGTTTTAGTAGACATGGAAAATTTCTATTTGCCATGTGGGGACTTTCATAACTTCTTTCAATTCGTGAAGTTCACTTACAGCTTGTGGTAAAGCTCAGTCTGGTTACAAAAAACAAATCCCAGTCCCCAAAACACCTCCAATGCACCTGACTGTGAATCAATTTTCAGCACGTGGGATGGAAAAGTAACCACTCATTTTTTCTTAGCTTCTTTTGTGGTATTTTTCATATTCAGTTATGTTTGGATAGAACAATGGCAATACAACATTCTTCATACTGCCTTGCATCAATCTATCATAATAATGCTTGGACATCAGGAATTTAACTTAAGATGCCTGTACTATACTATGAATATAGTATCTTCCAGCCACTTATTTGTTATTGTATTGGTTGGTATATCACTACAAGGGTTAAATTCAGGCACGAGCTGACTGGCACGTAGACATGACAGCACATATCCAGGAAGGCACACAAACACCTCTGATAGCGACCGTCAACCAGAGTGATTACTACATTTTTTTACGTTGATTGGATAGAAAAAAACGATCCTAGTAGTTCTAAAATTGTGAATGCAATAATAAAATAATTTGGAAAAAAATCACATGAAAGAATAGGTGTTGCTGGAAAATAAGTGGGAAGAGGCCATTTTATTCAGTAATCAGACAAAACCACACATATGAAGGATTTGTGAGCCTGCCTCCCTTAGATTTTGAGAGTTCCCTGCCCTCTTTCCTCAATTCAGAGAAGGAAGTTTAATAAAAAGAAACAAAAAACTTCCTTTTTGGTTCTCATGGCCCTATTTCTTCCCGAGAAGACTGCCCTCCAGTGATGTACAACTCATATCAATCTTTCAGCTTTGGCAGCTGGCTCCATTGACACATTACAACTCTAATGACAAAACAGAGCATCTTCACACCTCCTAAATCTCCATGTTAACATTAGTGCAGTCACCTTACATCAGCAAGACAAATACCAAGGAAGAAGTATTTTGCCCGTACAAAAATAATTAAAAAGTATTCCTCACAGAATACAACATAGCGAGCAGGATTATCCTAACTGCTTTTTTCATAATTTTGATGCATTCCAACTGTCTGGTGTGACTGAAAGATCATATTGTTAAAACCAAGTAATAGCTTATAGCAAAAAATTAAACAAAATTTAAAAAGAAACATCCGATTAAGTTCATGAAACACATACTATGAATGGAATATTTGTTTATATTTATACATAATGTTCTGTAAACCTTGTCAGAACTGCTGCTGCTTGGTACCTGTCTTATGGCCACAAAAACAAGGTGGTGGTATTTTCTACTTCTAAAAATTAAAAACAAACAAAAAAAAATTAAAGGAAATAAAAAGAAATATACATCTTCTTACACAGCCAGTACTACAAAGTTGCCTCTCAACTCTTATTAATATAGTTTTAGCAAGGAAACACCCAATATAGGGCATGACAAAGCTAGCTTTCCCATTGTTTGGCCATATTCTTAAAAATACTTGCTGTATGTGTATCCATTTTAACACCAGCTTGCACAAGTATTAGAACCTATCAATTGTGCATGCACATATTGGTACTGAAAAAGAATCTGCAGATGCATTTGCACAGATAAAGTTCAAATGCAACACAGACTGAAATACGTAAGACAATCTGGCACTTCCATTAAAGGAAAAAAACAAAATAAAGAGGGAGCAACTTGGGTATAGGAACTCCGTTATTTACAGAGCATGCCACAAAACCACAACAAATAATATTCTACAATGCTTTAACTCTTCTGACATTTGCTCTTGATCTTGACATTAATTTTTATCTGAAAACAGGCATAGCACAGACAATGAAAAAAAGAATATCTCAGCATCTCAAACAATCTGGCAAATGGGAAAGGTTTGTGTGACATTTGACCTTTATAAGTACTAGGGCTTCATTTTCTACATTAAAAAAAAGGACCCAGGTGTCAGACAGATTCCCGAAAAAAGTATTAATTGCCAAATCCAAATAAATTATATTTGAAAAATCATCCATACTGTAATGGTACTTCATAATAAGATATACAATATTAACCAACACAATCAATAGTAAATTAGCTGAGATGAATATGTTCCTCTCTGGAACCCAAAAACTGCAGTCCACCTTTCAAGAGAACCTTTTGTTGTGACATGAGAAAGAGTCTGCTTATTGTACAGTAGGGAAGAACATTTTGCATATTGTTGCACTTACCCTTAGTTGTTCTCTTTCACAACTCATCTGTTGTCTCGAAATCTACAATGAGAAAAAAATATACAGATTGAAACATAGCATACCTCTTTTGAAAAGCACAGGCAGGTCTACAAACTTAAAAAGAATAAATACAATAAATTCTGTCTTCAGCATTAATGAAATATACCAGATAAACAACATAGGATCCAGTCCTTTTGTAATAGCAATTAAGTACACCACACCTTTCTCCTACCTCTCCCAGCCCCCGCATGCACCACCTGGCCTGTGGTTAGGAAAATAATAAGGTAAAATTTATAAGGACGTTTTATTGCATTGTGGATTTGGGGGACATATTTGTGTCAAGAAGAAAGTCTCGTTTTCTCATTTACTGTTCTTTGATTACATAAGGCAAAGTACATAGCTACCACAATACACCACTGTAGTTCTACTGGGTGTAAACAATAACTCACATTCATGCATTGATCCGGACACAGCAGCAAAATGAGGACAGACACATGGATGGATTTTAAATGACAAAGCAACTTCCATTAAACTTAAACACATGGGAGGGGAGCTACCTGCCCATCACCCATACTCTTCTATACAAGGCATTTAAGAGATTACTGTATGGGGGTTACAGGTCTCCTATCATATAACATGTAACTAGTTGAGGTATGCTCTCCTCAGCCTACCCCCCAGGACTCAGCTCTTTCAGAGTTCTAGCACACTTTCCTCCCCCCATCCTCCAGCAAGGTAAAGAAGGGTGGGGGACCTTGGCCCCCTGAGTGCCACAATGTCTGACCCTATCCCATGAACACTGTTTCCTCTAAGCTGTGCACGTGTGCGTGCGACACACAGATCCTAAACCCAGTGCACACGGCGAAACACCACAGGCACAAAAATTTGCACAGAAGCTCAAAAATTTGCACAGAAATTTTTTGCACACATGGCCTGTCAAAATTTAAAGGGCTCATGAGCCATGAGCCCCAGGGCAATCAGCAAAATTCCAGGTCTTTTACCTCTCGGAATTGTTCGTTTTCTCCTTTTAACTGTATTGGAAACCAGCTGCAAGTTGTGACAAATTAACAGCTCAACCAAGTACATCAGTTAGGTACTAGCACATTTCTTCTTAACTTACTGTGGCTTGAAGATGCTGCAAGGAAAGCAAAAAACTCCCTGGGCCTCTGCTAACTGGCCCTATGGGAGCAAAAAATTCCTTCTTGATGCCCAAATGTACAATCAGCTAGACCTGCAGCATCTGCCAGGCTGGATTCCCATTCCCAGTTTTGAGTGAGCAGGGTGGGGTGTTTGAACAGAGCTGAAAAAGGCTCTACTTGGCCCTTGATCCAGGTTAAATCCTTAAGCAGGAGGATGCTGACTAATCAGCACCCCTTTCCCCACAATTGTTGCCAGAGACTCCAAGTCGGGGGATAAGGGAGGAGCTTCCCGTTGTCCTTCAGCAAGACTCTCTCTCCCTTGCTGCTGGGGCTGTCCCCCTTCATCATCAGCCCCATCAATTCCCTCCTCCACCCCCACGACATTGAGGCATGTAGGTGACATATCTCACCACAGTACATCTCCAATGACTGTAATTACCTTTCATTACAATTACACTTGGGGTACACACAAAGTAATGGTACAACACAGACATAACTAGCAACAGGGTGAACTCCAGAGGAAGTGGAGGTAAGCTCCAGTTCAAGGAAGCATCAGAAATTCAGAAGCTTTATTTGAAGGGTATCTGAACTATCCAAACATCTTTGATATACAAAATTTAGATGGATGTTTCACCCGGACAAACTATCTTCAAAAATTCCTGTACTTCCCTTTTTGAGTCAAGTCAACCACTACAAGAGCAGCCTTACTCTCCTGATATTTTACCATTTCCGCTTTGTCTT